>NC_057350.1:81988415-82291445 GCF_016509475.1 Prionailurus bengalensis | reverse complement strand
AAAGGCATTACCTAGTAAACTCTTTCACCAGGTCAGGTGACTCCTAGCTGACAGTCAGGGTCTCTTGGCCCATGGCTGGGAGCCATACATACCTCTTTGTAAAGGCCTGAGGGTGGGACTAAGTATAGGAAAGATCTGCCTCATAGTTTTGCTTAGTAACACTGGCCAAATCCAGGGCTGTGCTGAACCTCATGAGGCATGATAAAGCTTGAGAACCCTCTCCCAAATACAGATTGCTGCATGGGGAAAGGCGGAGTGGATCCCAGACAGGGAGACAAGGTCCTCAGAAGGCTAGAACATTTATGCGTGCCAGAGTACAAACATGAATTTGAATTCAGAAAGGTGAGATTTTGAGAGGGTAAGGCTGAGTGTTTGTGAACTAAAACTCTGCACACCAACTTCCAGCTTTTCAAGATCTAAACAGAGTAAGGATTTTCCTTAATATTTTCATTCGGCTGTGATGGAGATTCCAGTTAACAAAACCAAACTGTGTTTCTACAGAAGTGATTAGTTACTCTTTACAAGGCCCTCAAACTCATTATCTGTAATTAAGACTAACCAGGGTAAAAACACATATTTACACATCATAATTTGAGCCAAGATAAATGATATACATAAACACGATGCAACACAAGTTATAATCTGAGTATATAAATGTTTGCCTTGTGTGGTGCATGGTAAACACAAAATCATCTTTGTAAAGGCACAGGGAGCCACATGCTTCGTCACCCACAACTGTGACATCCTTCCAGCAACTCTTCAACCCATTTTCAATAACTGCTTTCGTTAGTTTTCCAAACAGCACACAAATCTGTCCCGCTCCTTCCTTCCTTCCTACCTGGTCCTTTTTCGTTTTTTCTCCCCTCCACAGCCAAAGCAACATCTGGAACAGAGCAGGTGCTCAGCAATCAGCAAATTCACCAGAAGCATTTGTTGCTGACAGCTGGCTTCTTTTTCCTGGCTCACTCCATCCCATATTCTAACTTCCAACTATAAGAGGAATATGTGCTTACTGAAGACACTGACTGGTCTTCAACCAAGCCACTTGGTTTTTTTCCCACTCCAGTTTATGCTCATCGACTCAATGCAATAGGCTGCTGACCGAAAAATATAGGACAAGATATTTCCTAACACAGTAGCCACTACATACATTTCCCGTGATTAGATGTAATGACTCACATAGAGGTGGTGTTTTTACCCTCAAAACAAGAAATGCGTCAGCATGCCTTGACTTACCGAAGAAACAGTTTCACAATTAACACAAAAATTCAAGCCAGAGGTTCTGAGTCCTCAAAGTCTGGGAATGAGTGATAAACCAACAACATTTTACTTCTGAAAAGAAGGAATTATTCCCAGCAGTTATAAAAGACTTTGATCATTTCATTATAGTCATGATGATGATTAAGAAAAATTAAATTCATCTCCACTATAGCCCTAAATCCCAATAAGCAGAGAAAGGCAGGAAAGGGTCAGCCAAGTCACATATTCCTCCCTCACAAAGGAATTCCCTCCCCCTGCCTTGCAAACCAAGTAGGATTCACCATCTCACACAAGAGTAACATCTCACGGGGAGCCTGGGTGGCTCAGTTGGTAAAGTGTCTGCCTCCGGCTCGGGTCATGATCTCATAGTCTGTGAGTTCGAGCTCCACATACGGCTCTCTGCTGTTAGCACAGAGCCTGCTTTGGATCCTCTTTCCCCCTCTCTCTCTGCCCCTGCCCTGCTCACACACACTCTCTCTTAAAAATAAACTTAAAAAATATTAAAAAAAGAAAAAAGAGTAACCTCTCACCTACACTAGGGGATGGGATGGTGTGAGCAATCCAAACCACACCTATCCAATGTTCTGACAGGAGATTAAATAGACGACATCTTATCCAATTTTGGAGAACAGGGTAATTTCTAAGATTAAAGTTAAAAGTTTTCCAAAGTCATTTAGCAAACGTTCACTGAACAACACCTGTTGTATGCCAAGCATTTGTCTTAGGTTCTGCATTATATTAGCAAACAACAACAACCAATATCCTCATGATGCTTAGGTTCTAGAGAGTAAAAAGGAGTCAACACTGACCCCAGCAAGCCTTAGGACTCTCAACTTAATTTCAACAAAACAAGAAAGCACTTTAAAGCTGGTGCCTTGATCTAAAACAGTTAAGGAAAAAGGCTAATTCTGCTTTTTGCTAACTTAAATTTTTTAGGGTTTAGCTAGAAGTAACCAAGTATTTTTAAGCACCTATTTCTGCACAGTATTCTTCATTGCAGCTGTACCTGCAGTCCCCGTGGCACTGGACCCACTAAAGTTTTCTCTGCTATACAAAAGGATGCTCTGGAGAAGATAAAAAAGGTCATGCGGAAAGTTTGTATCAAAATTGGGAGAGAAGTAAGAAAACCAACTTTTCACACATGTCAATAAAAAGACAAACACAGTTCACAGGATACAAAGGAAAAAAAAAAATCAGTGACCAACTGGTATCTCATAAAGTACTGATGAAAAAAGAAAGGAAAATCACTAGCTCTTAAAATTACATGATTTGAATAGAATGCAATTTGCTTTTTAAATCCTCTAATAGTCAACTTTAACACATATGAATGAGGGGACCCTGGGTAGCTCAGGCAGTTGAGCATCTGACTTCAGCTCAGGTCATGATCTCACAGTCTGTGAGTTCGAGCACTGCATTGGGCTCTGTGCTGACAGCTCAGAGCCTGGAGCCTGCTTCGGATTCTGTGTCTTCCTGTCTCTCTGCCCCTCCCCCGTTCATGCTGTCTTTCTCTCTCTCTCTCAAAAATAAACATTAAAGAAAAAAAGAAAAGAAAATGCAGAGCTTAAAAAAAAAATAAAAACATATGAATGAACTAGGGAAAGAGTGTATAAATTGCTCTTATTTTAAAAAGGATTCATTTTGTGATCACCTTACATCAATTCTGAAATGAAACAAATGAGCAGGGAGAAAACTTCAAATACACAAATTTGATTTGTAACCAATTTTGAGAGGCTAGATTTTTGCACAGAGAACTTTTCCCAGGAGTGCTAACAGAAACGCAAGATTCGTGAACTGTATCCTTCCTCAACTGTGCGCACCCTATCACTACCCCTGCACAGCCACAGCTTCTAGCCTGGTGGCCTGTACAGGAGTCGTTCCGTAAACTTAATGAATGAACGAATGAATGTGCATGACAGGGTTAATGTCTCTGGCACTTAAACACAGAACTCTTTCCAGCTGCTGATTCACTCTCTTCTGAGTTCCCTGTTTTACAAAGACTGTAAACAGAGCATCTGTCTCGGTTGGTTCCTGACTTTTCATCACTTCCTCTTAAGCCAGCACCATTGGCTGGGTGGGCCCCAGCAGGATCCATCAGTGGGAAGTGGCACAGAGGCTTCAACACCTGACTTGAATAAAGGTGAACAACCTACCTGACTCAGCAGGTGGCCGTAGGAGGTCCTGCGACCACAGCTTCAAATTCCTTTCCCCATTTCTTTCCCCTTCCCTGGATGCAGCCCAGCATTGCCCCCCACCCCACCCCCCCACCCCAGGACCCTGCTTCTTCCTTTGCCTGGGGTCAGGTCCTCAGCAACAGGACTGGAGTGGGGAAGAGAGTTAAGTGAGTGCCCTCCCCTCCGTTGTTCACAGAGTCCCAGTCTCCTTAGTGTTGTGATGAGCAACTGCCCTCCCCTCTTAATGTGTCCCTTGCCCCACCCCTAGGAATTATGAAAAAGCATTCCGTGAACTGCGTGCACACTATGAAGTGGGCAGTAGGGCTATTGTGAGAGATGCACAACAGCCTCCAACATTCTCTCATTCCCAGCTTTGGTTCTGATGTGCCCAGGAGAGCTGGTTTTCCTAGGAAATGTCAATGAATCTGACTTCATCTGGTGAGTCACAACTATGTCACTAGCAGTGAGCCAGGACAGAAGCTACTGAAGTTACACAGAGTCACCTTAGAAGTCAGGCTAAAAAATCCATTTCAGGATAATTTTAGAAGCTGAGGAGTACAACTGGCAAACTAAGAGCACCCTGATTATTGTGTTTTGGTGAGAGCACTTTTGTTCCTGGGTAGAAAATACAAAACTTGTAGAATTCCTTAGAAACTTGTGGAAATGCAAACACTTTATATACTCATGTCTAGAAGCAAAAGGACCTGATTTCTTAGGGAAATATGATTTGAGAAAAAAATATAAATTTAAATATATTCCCTGGATTTTCTAACTCAATCATTCTCCCCATCCCTAATAAAACATTCTGTTACCAGAGACTGCCATTATTGCAGCACAAGAGAGAAGCAGAGTGGAAGGCGCACCCAGCTGAGTTTGAATCCTGCTCCCTTTCCGACACATTATCAGACAGATGTTGGACTAGTCCTTTAACCTCTCTGGTTAATGCCTCAGACATGCGACAGTTAGACAAGATAATAGACCAAATGCTTTTCCAAACTAAAATTCACTTCATTTTAGCAGCAAAACAAAACTGTCACAAAGAGAAGGTAAGAAACAGAAGAGATATCTCATGGATTTAAGCTACAGATGGAAATGGGGAAAAAAAAAAAAAAACACAAACCAAACAATTCAGCAAAGCTTGCATTTTGTTTGGGCCACATTTAAAAAAAACTTTTTTTAATGTTTTTTTTTATTTTTGAGAGAGAGAGAGAGAGAGAGAGCGAGCACGAGTGGGGAGGGGCAGAAAGAGAGGGAGACACAGAATCTGAAGGAGGCTCCAGGCTCTGAGCTGTCAGCACAGAGCCTGATGTGGGGCTCAAACTCACGGACCGTGAGATCATGACCTGAGCCAAAGTTGGACGCTTAACAGACTGAGCCACCCAGGCACCCGTTTGCCATCACAATTTTTAACAAATCAGTAAATAAGTTAGATGACAGAGTCTATAGTATGTCATTTTATTTATTTATTTGTTTGTCAGCACACAGCCTGATGAGGGGCTCAGTCCCACAATCCTGGGATCGTGACCTGAGCTGAAATCAGGAGTTGGCAGGCTCAACCAACTAAGCCACCCAGGTGTCCCCAGAGTCCAGTGTTTTATAACTGGATGGCTTGCCATCCCAAAAGAGGGGTTTTGACAGTACTTGTATCATAGCCTACCCCAACAGCCACAATTTACCCCATTTATTCCCTTTTCTACCTTATTACAGAAGTGTTATGTTCACACTTTCACTACTGTCAGCATTACTCTTGCACAATCTCTGGTATCTGGATTTTGAATGTGTGATGTTAGTTCATGATATTTACTAGGAATGGAGGGTACTGCACAGCTAAGTAGGAGCTTGCCCATTTCCTATAGGTGTATGTTGGTCTTGGCATGGGACTGTGAATGAGGAGACTATAATTGCTTCCAAGGAATTCCACTGATGTCAAAACCACCAGATCAAAGCCTGTATTTCCACTACACAGAAACAGAGTTCTGGCCCATAATTCAGATGTCGGTTAATTAGTATAGTAGTGATACTTTACTTGTTATTTCAACTTTGATCTAAATAGTTCTGAAAAGCCCACATTCATATTTTAATTTTTTTCAAGTTTATTTATTTATTTTGAGAGGGAAAGAGGGGCAGAGAGGGAGAGAGAGGATCCCAAGCAGGCTCCGTGCTATCAGCATGGAGCTAGACTCAGGGCTCAAACTCATGGAACCATGAGCCAAAACTAGGAGTTGAAACCTTAACCAATGGAGCCACCCAGGCGCCCCCCACATTCATATTTTTAAAGCAACATGCTTTAACAGCAGGTGAGAGAAACTTAAGGCATCGCACATTTATTGGAAAAGCAGCCACGTTCAGCTTGATTTAATGCAGACACCAGTAGATAATTGTCCAAGGTTCTTCTAGAACAAGAGACTAGGAAACAGGTAAGTAAGAGAGACTTCAAAGGCAGGGTCTAGAGGGTGGGAGGGTGTGTGGGAACATCAGGAGGAAAAGTGTTTGTATTACAGAGTTCTTCCCGGTGACTTTTAAAGTGATTCTGCAGATTTCAGCAAATCTGAACACTTATACCTACTGCTCAACTGGTTTCTTTCAAACAAATGTACTTTTTAGAAACAAATACTACAGGGGTGCCTGGTGGCTGAGTCAGTTGAGTGCCTGACTCTTGATTTCAGCTCAGGTCATGATCCCAGGTTGTGGGATCAAGCCCTGTGTTGGGCTCCAAGTTGAATATGGAACCTGCTTAAGATTCTGTCTCCCTCTGCCCCTCTCCCTGGCTTGCACTCTCTCTCTCTCCCTCTAAAATAGTAGAGAGAGACAGAGACAGAGACAGACAGAGAGACAGAGAGAGAGGGAGGGAGAAAGAAGGATGGAAGGAAGGAAGATATTCTACGCACAAAGTTCAGCAGATACCCAAGAGTATAGAACAATTCTCCCTTCTGTACCTATTCTT
Source organism: Prionailurus bengalensis (assembly GCF_016509475.1). Classification (NCBI taxonomy): domain Eukaryota; kingdom Metazoa; phylum Chordata; class Mammalia; order Carnivora; family Felidae; genus Prionailurus; species Prionailurus bengalensis. The sequence goes on along the minus strand of NC_057350.1, from coordinate 82,285,070 downwards.
CCACCCTCTTGTTCTTGATACCAATTTTTAAAAAATCATTCCAGAGTATTCTATATGTAAACAGATATGTACATATTCTTTTTTTCCCCCAAATAAAAATGTTAGTGCTCTGTATACACTTTTTTTTCACTTGGAGACTGTTTCATACTAAAACACATAAAATTATATTATTCTTTTTTGATGACTGTAGAATAGTCAATTTTATGAAAGTACCATAATTAACTGGTCTCCTGACGGACATATAATGTTTCTATTCTTCTATTTCAAAACAAATAAACAAAAACAAAAACCTAAACGCTGTCATTAGTATCTATCTGGCCAGCTACTAATCTTGCACATGTGTGACTGTATCTTGGAAGATGAGCCCCTGGGAGTAGAATCACTGGGTCACATAATGTTAAAATACAAATGCAGTGATGTTTCTTCACATATGTGAAAACACATTTATCATTTTTTTTTATTTCTGACTATTCAGAGATGAAAAGTACTACCTCACCTGCATTTTAATTACTTATGAGGTCGATCGTTCTTTGTATGTTGAAGAACCTCCCTCACTTCACTGGGGAACTTGACAGAATTCTTCCTTTACTTCAGGATTCTAGAAGGTGACTTCTGGATTTGAGTAACCCCACTCATTTCAGTTACCTGACAAATACTTGCTGAGCATTTATGCTAGACATCAGACCGATGAAGAGCCAGTCCTCTACCATGAAGCACCAACAGTCTGGTTGGGAAGACCGCCACTCAAGAAGCCAGTGCGCTCTCAGCCACGCTGCTACAAGACAGGCCTGCGTCATGCTGGAGGGCGCCAGGGTGCTCAGACAGGCAGGAGGGGAACCCAGCAAGGGCCCCCAGAGGCACCTCAGCCAAGTCCTGAGCAGTAGGAGACAGAGTGGGCCACGTGAACAAAGGTAAGGGTTGGGAGTGTAAAGGGGTCTAGAAGCAAGGTCACAAGTAGAGAAAGGTCCAGAAATGCCTTCCTAGTCAAGGCAATGAGGTACACATAGGCACGGTGGCCAGGTCACATTGTTTGAGAGGAGCAAAGAATGCTTCCAAGGAAGGTCAAGAGAGCAGGCTGGAGATGCTGGCAGGAACTGTTTCCTGAGCTGAAACATGAAAATGATAAACCTTCCACCAAGACCCAGAAAAGAAACATCAGGCCCTTTGCAGGATTGGTGACCACCAGGTGAAACACTGGAGACACATAAACACAGCCATCAGCATTAACTTTCTTTTCAGAAGCTGTTGCTTTCTTTCTTCTTGCTGGTTTCCTTCCTCAGAGAAAAGAGCCTTGAGGCTCTGAAAATCTGGGTATGAGCATTAATTATACCCTTTCTTTTTTTAAACTTTTTTTTAACGTTTATTTATTTTTGGGACAGAGAGAGACAGAGCATGAACGGGGGAGGGGCAGAGAGAGAGGGAGACACAGAATCGGAAACAGGCTCCAGGCTCTGAGCCATCAGCCCAGAGCCTGACGTGGGGCTCGAACTCCCGGACCGCGAGATCGTGACCTGGCTGAAGTCGGATGCTTAACCGACTACGCCACCCAGGCGCCCCAATTATACCCTTTCTTGCGGCCGTGTGCACACCACCACTGGGGAAATCTGCTGACCCTTCCTCACTTCTCCTTGACATGGGGCTGGCCAGGTATATTTAACCAACAAATTAAGTGCCACCAACTACCATTATAATACACTTCTCTGTTCCTAGCAGGTATTTACCATACCTATTGAGATTACAATAGATAAATCTATTAAAAATAGTAAGACTGTTTTATGTTTTAGGCTAGTGAAAGGTAGGATTAAATAACATGATTGATTAAAAAATTTCTTTAATATTTATTTTTGAGAAAGAGAGAGACAGAGTATGAGCTGGGGAGGGGCAGAGAGAGAGAGAGAGAGAGAGAGAGAGAGAGAGAGAGAGGATCAGAAGCAGGTTCCAGGCTCTGAGCTGTCAGCACAGAGCCTGATGCGGGGCTTGAACTCATGAACCGGGTGATAATGACCTGAGCTGAAGTCGGACGCTCCACTGACTGAGCCACCCAGGTGCCCCTACAATTGATTTTTGTAAACAAACGCACTAGCACTTTTTTTTTTAATCCACATAAATAATGCCTCCATCAAAGTAATGCCCTTAGAAGACTATTTACTTATCCCAATAATGATTCCTCTTCCCAACATATTTTTGGATTTTTAAAAATATTTTTTTAAATGTTTATTTTGTTTTGAGAGAGAGAGAGAGAGAGAGAGAGAGAGAGAGAGAGAGAGAGGATGCAACCGGGGGAAGGGCAGAGAGAGATGGAGAAACAAAACCCAAAGAAGGCTCTAGGCCCCTAGCTGTCAGCACAGAGCCCGACACTGGGCTCAAACCCACAAACCATGAATGACGTCGTGACCTGAGCTGAAGTTGGACGCTCAACTGCCTGAGCCATCCAGGTGCCCCGTGTTTTGGATTAATTGATATTTTCCTCAGCAGCTACCTAACAAACACTGATCTACGTTTGGTCTGTAGTGCAATCTTACAAATATGCTGGGTGCTGAAAATGGATATGCCTCTTTTCCTTTATCTTCCTCCTTCTACGTTCAACAGAAACAAAACAAAACTCAGAGGTCTCTCCTTAACGCCTCTGCTAACAGCACACAGAACCGAACTCTGGAGAGTAGGCTGGCTTACTTTGCAGCCCTCCTTAGATGCCAGGACTGCTGGGCTGGCTACCACATCCATGTCACCAACCTATCCTCATAGGGGATTCAGCTCCTACCTTCCTTCAGGGAGGGTGTAGAGGAGCAGCACCAGGGAGCACACCCTTGGCTGTCTTGAGCTCCCTGATCTGGTTACGGAGGGTATTTACTCAGGGCCAGGCTGGTACATGGGGAAACCAACCCCATCGGAGTTGGCTGATCATCAGAATGAGGGCAGGGGACGTTCTTCATTTCCAGGTATCGTCTGGTTAACATTAGGTGCCAGCATTAAAATTTTACCTTAACTGGGGGGAGGTTGCCTATCCTGGCAAGGTCAGTGCTCCCAGCCCTTAGCTCTGCCTTCTTTGTTGCATTTATCTCCACCCGCTGTTTACATCTTTTCTGCCCAGCCAGACTCTGCTCCCTGTGATTTCCACACCTCATTACCCAGCACTTTCCATCCTCAAGGGATGACTATAAACAAATGAACAGGTATCAGAAGGAGCTGCCCTGTAAGCCCACGTAATTGGACCTCTCAATTCAACCCACGTTGGGCGGGACAGGTCATTTGAACGTGAAGAGGCCACTCCATCTCTGACCACGTTCCTTGCGGCACTCTGATGGACAGAGAGCTCTGAAAGAAAGCTCATTCCCTGATGCCTTTAGACCCCAGTTTATTGGGGGTCACAGGCAGAGTGGTGAGGCACCAGGACTGTTGAGCATGGGGTCACCACCCAGATATACGACTATGGCAGGCTACTTAATTTCTTGGGGCCAGATGGCCTCTTTCTACGAACCTCCTCTGTGTCAAGAATTCTCCAGGCCTGCCTGCTGTCTTCCCTCAAGAACACACAGATGTCTCTTCCTCCCATAGAAATCTGTACTAGAACTAAGTTGTCCAGGCAAGAGAAAAGAAAAGAAAAGAAAAGAAAAGAAAAGAAAAGAAAAGAAAAGAAAAGAAAAGAAAAGAAAAGAGAAGAGAAGAAAAGAAAAAAGAAAAAACCTTTGAAGGAAGAATTTCTATGCTGTGAGTGGTTTATCCTGAGAATAAGACTCAGAGAAGTCTTAGAAATCTTCATTCAATGACACAGATAGACAGACTTTAATCTGTGAGCCAAGAAAAATGGTTTGTAAAGGCTAGAAGAAAAGAACCCCATGGCTAAGAACTTGTAAAAACATCTGTAACAAACAAAAGTTCTAAAGGAAAGACTGTGAATCAGCAGGATCACAGGAGGTGGGGAGTGAGCTTTGAAATGGCAGAGAATTAACCGGCTTAAGGGCAAATGGTGCAGAATGGGACTGTGGGAGGTGACACATACAAATCCTCCAGCACCCGCAGCCAGCAGAGGACAAGCAGACACAGTTTCATCCCAGGCCTGCACCAATGGGCATAGCTTCGTCTACCATACTAGTATTTTCCACACGGGCTACTGAGATCCATTAGAGTTTGTAAGGCCAAAGGCTCCGGCCCCGGGAGGTAGAGAGGGAAGCCAGAATGAACAGGAATTACATTTCCCATTCCCTTCACTGACACGTGTGCACAGGCTGTAAGTGCAAAGGGGTGGTGATGTAGACGAAAGACTCCTGTCCTACTCTCTGCCTTCCAGGAACGCAGTCCAGGAGGCGAGGAAGAGACTGGACACCAAAACCTATCATCCAAGGCACCACCAAGAATAAAACCAGTGCAGCACAGCCTGATGTGGGGCTCAAACTCACCAACGGTGAGATCGTGACCTGAGCTGAAATCAAGAGTCGGACACTTATCCAAGCCACCCAGGTGCCCCACAGCCATCTTGTTTAATTCTCACACAGGCCAGCGTGCTGGCAGGGAATGAAAGTAACGTGCCCAAGGTCCCTCAGCTGTGATGTGATGGGGCCGATTATAGAAATTTCCCAGATGAGACCGTAAGAACTGTACAAGACATTTTGAAGTCACAGGGTTCCAAGGACAACAGTGCCCATGGGAGGGACTGGCATTGTGGTGGGTATCCTATGAACACTAAGTGAGGTGCCTAAAAGAGCCCCACACTGCTGCTCAGCCTGGCCCTGTCATTATGTGGCTCCTATCTGCTGCATGCATGAAGGTGAAGTAAGTATTAACTGCTTTCACTTTGCACTTGGGGAATCCAAGGTGAAGCCAGGAGTCTGAACATAGATCCGATGCCCAAGTCATTAGTCCCTTCATTCTGGTAGTATTTTTAGGTGGAACATGAGACCAATGGTTCCATGCAGTAACTGCAGGAGGTGAGCAAATCCAGCAATAAAAAACAACATATCACATTTGTCTTATTTTCTAATATTTCTTTGTACATCAAGGAAAAAGTCTGAGGCTGCAGCTGGACGGTTTTTAATACCTCTCCAATACTAATGCTCCTCTCTCTTTAAAAAAGCAGATGATGTCAGGTTCAGAACCTTTCAACAAGTAACAGTAGCTAGAATTTAGTGACATTTTATTCACAGTGTATTTTATTTTTTATGGTTACTTTTTATTTATTGCAAATGGGGCTGATTTTCCATTTAGATAAATAATATAAAGTTTCTTTTAAAAGTAAACTTACCTTAAGCTTTTTGTTTAAGTAAGCTCTACACCCAATGTGGGGTTTGAACTCATGACCCCCATATCAACAGTCACATGTTCTACAGACTGAACCAGCCAGGTACCCCTGAGCTTAGCCAGGTACCCCTACGTTAAGGTTTTTAAAGGGGGGATCACTTTAAAGGAAAATAAAATAGTTAATATGCAGGTGGTGGAGATATGGCAGAAAACATTGATGGCTGAAGTTTGGGAAATGTTACTCTACGCCACACTAGCCCTCAGAATACAAGCCAGGACTCTGAACACAGATCTGATGTCCAAGTCACCAGTACTTTCATTTCGGTAGTACTGAAGTACTCTGGCTTCTCACCAGTTCTGAATTAGTACTCCTTCATGAGTAGATTAAATGAGACAAGTAATGTTCTCTAGAACTCTCAAGTCCGAGGCTGCAGGATTCCCAGCTGACATGTCCGGGACATGATCTCTTGCATGGGCTACAGGAAGGAACATCATGTATCCAGGCTGGCAAACAGTTACATGAACAAGTGTAAGAAGTGGATATTAACAAGTGTTTGACTAGAGTAAGGCCAGAAAGTTATGGCTGGTAAGCTACACCTAGCCCAAAGCCTATTTTTGTAAATAAAGTTTTACTGAAACTCCCATTTCTGTATGCCTTGTAAACATACTGTTTACACATATATTGCCACTATGATGGCAGCACTGAGTAGTTGTGATGGAGACCATGTGCTACAAAGCCCAATACATTTACTACCTAGCTCTTTACCCAAAAAAAACCCCAAAACCAAATAAACAAAAAAACTGACGCTTGCACCCAGGAGGCCAGGTGTTGTATATTAGAGCCAAGGAAGAATGCTGAGTGTAGTTCAAGGGCCAAAGCAATAACCCTGCCAGAAATTAAGTCAGAAACTGCCCCCGCCACCCCCCCCCCCACCGCAACTGGTAGATAGGTAAGAAGAAATCTAAATGGAAAACTGAAGCAGGAAGAGGGGAAGAGCAAACCCATGATCAAAACTTGAGAAGAAAGATGAACAAGGGGCAAGGTAACACCAGAGATAATGGTTTTGCATCTTTTGGTCTCAAGAACTTCCTTTGTTATGGGCTATTCTGGGCTTCCCAGACCTTCCCAAGTTGCTGCCCTTTGCAGCTTAAAGGAGCCCCGTCCTTGGGAAACCAGGTCCCCAGTCATGCCTTGCCAGGTGATATTCTGCGTGAACCAAGATAGGATTGTGATGGTCACACGTGAGGTTGGGTAGGGAGAAGAAATAACAGATTGCATTTAAGCAAGGGCCAACGGGTACACCCAATGAGGAGACAGGTGAACACTAGGCTAGGACAACTGCAGAGGCCTTATCTTACTGGGTGAGGCGTTGCACTAATACAGCAGGCTATGGGAGATCGCTGCAGGCATTTGAGCTGGGCAGTAATCTGCAATTCCAGTTATTTGTGAGGCAGATAGTGGGGCATGACAAAGCTCAACAAGATGGGGAAATACCACCTATCTTTGGGTAACAATAGTGTAAAAGCCAAAATGGACTGGGTTTGCTAGAATGACGATGTCTATCACTGGAGTGTGGGAATCTGCTGCCACCACAGGCTCAAGACACCAAGGCCACCTCTTCCTTCATGTGCCTCATCTCATTTGCATGGACATTTCTAGGAGTGAAACAGAAACAAGACAGTGATGACTCTGAAGTGACCAGGAATGTTGACTGGGGAGTAAAGGATGGATTGCAAATAAGTGGGCCTTGTTAAAGACGACTTCAAATGAGAGAGGCAGGCTGTACTGGACCCAAAGCCACTGACACATAAACCCGGTGGGAAGGGCAGCAATTTGTAGTTCCACCATTTTCCGTGGTGTAAATACTCTTAGCACTGCTAATTTAAAGCCACTAACATGACATCACCAAGTGGAAGCTGGACAGGGATGCACCTGACTCCGCTGAGCAGAGCGAGCCTTCTCCAGCAAACCAGCAAGACATTCAGCGCGTTGCCTACGTCAGCTCTTACCTAGATGACGTGAGAGGACACAGGGCACTCAGAGGTCATGCTGCTGAAGCTACTTCACCCACAGTTGTTGAGCCTGAGATCTTTCAGGGCACATTCTCCAAAGGTTTATGAAGAAGCTTGCTTTCAAATCTCAGAATAACTTCACTCTTCAGATAAGGAAACAGGCTCAGAGCTACAGAACCGCTCACGCTGGACTGCGTGGCAGGGCTGGGAACATGGTCTGCACGATCAGAAACAAATTCTGAAACCAAAAAGGGAGTACCTCTAGAGTGAGAAGGTGGGCTACAAACAGGCCACATCCAAGTGCAGTTAATACAGAGCTGGCAAAGTACTCCACGGGTAGCCTGGCTAAAGAAAAGAAAGTTCATCGAAGACACCTAGAAGCTGTGTGTGTGTGTGTGTGTGTGTGTGTGCGCGCGTGCGCGCGCGCGCATATGTTAAGTGGGTAGATGTCACAAAGCGTTCTCAAGTGCCACTTCCTAAGTACTGTCAATAGAGCAAAACACTCCAGGGATCTTATTCAAAATAACAAAAATTACAAAAATAACAAAAAGTTAGTGTGTAAATTTTAACCAGGTAAACTCACATGTGAAAGGATAGGTTCATACTCTCTTCTTCTTCCAGGTGGGTTTTTTTCCTGTCTCTTCATTTTATTTTTATGGTTAAAACTTTGAATCTTGTTACCTGCTCATCTCAGCAAATGAACTATAGATTTTATTGGAAATCAATTCTTCCTCCAAAAACTGTACTTCACACTGGTTTCCTTCAGACTAATAAAATGCTGTTTATCAATCAAAACCTCAAGTATGTCTCTCAGGTGCCTGTGTTCCTCCTCCCTTTCTGACCACCACTCCCTTCACCTTCATCTGAAAAGACAGGAACACCCACCTTGTGAGTTCCCTGTCATCAGGACCAACAGACCCTGGGGAAAATTCACCAAGTTAGCTTCCTTCCGGACTCTTCCTGCTTACAAAGAATGCTCCTCTGGCAAGTCAGGGCAGCCTTTGGGTCTGTCTGTGAGGCACTTTTCTTCTGGGTGGCAGATAATGCCTTCTATTTACCAACCACTCACTCACCACTAACCAGCCTCCTTGGCGGCCCTTAGGAACTTCCAGGTGGCGGTGTTTGTTTATCCCCATTCTGTAGGGGGCGAAACTGAGGCACAAGAAGAGGAAATCACTGTCAAGACATGCCACAGGAGCAAGATACAAGATAAGAGTAATTCAGCTTCGTGGGTTATTTTCAAAAACTGAAGAAGGGATTATAACAAGAACCTCATACAGTACTGCCTTCCTTCACACTTCAACTGTGAAATGAAACTCTAATGAGGGGCAACCCTGATAGATTTATTAAGTTTTCAATTTTATGCCAATTCTGTGCTTTCTGGAGGAGGGAGAGTGAGCTTGGAAACAGGTGATAAAGTAGGAGGGTGGAGACAGAAAAGTAAAGTAAGAGGCTTGTGAGATCCAGACTGGGATAATCAAGCTAAGAATGATCAGTTTGGTGGAGGCTCTACAAGAAGCTCCAGGAAATGACCCTCAGATGTACTCACATGTAAGCTCACTGGAAAATTATGTGGCCTCTTTACATCAGGGCTGGTGGGTGGAGAATTCAGGCCTGATGCTGTGTAATTATGTAAATTCAGCTGCCCCTGAACACCACATGGATTAAAGGTGTTGACCCTCCACCCCACACAGTCAAAAACCTGCACATAATTTTTGGCCCACCAAAATTGTAACTACTAATAGCCTACTGTTGATTGGAAGCCTTACTGACAACATAAGCGGCTGATTAACACATACTTTGTATGTTCTATGTATTATATACTATAGTCTTATAATAAATTAAGACAGGGAAAAAATATTTTAAAAATCTCAAGGAAGAGAAAGTACATTTACAATACAAAAAATGTGCATGTAAGCATTTAAGTGGGCCTGTGCAGATCAAACTGCATTGTTAAAGGATCAACTGTACGTGTGCACCCAACACACACATGCACACAATACATGTGCATACACACATACCGTAATCATACAGTAAATGGATAGTAATGTATATAGAATTATGTACATCTTATATATGTACATAATTGAGTCATAAGAACCTACTATGTTGGCATGCTTTCAAGACAAGACTTCATTATAAAACTGTTAGCCATAAAAACACTGTTTTTTGTCTTTTTTCCAAAGGGATATGTCTTTTTGTCTTGCTTTGATAATTAAGAGTTAAAAACTGCTAAACGTTTCTTACTGGCTAACCTGGAGGGAAGACAATAAAACTCAATGGACACTTGTAAGTTATGAGATTTAGGATCCGTTGAGGTTTATGTGGGAAAGGAAAAGGGTTTATGGACTGTGGATGTGTTTATGATTCTATCAAATCCAGTCAGCCACACTCCCCCACCAGGGGCACAGTCAAAATTGTGCAAGTGGGGTGCCCGGGTGGCTCAGTCAGTTAAGTATCTGACTTCAGTTCAGGTCATGATCTCACCGTCTGTGGGTTCAAGCCCCGTGTCGGGCTCTGTGCTAACAATTCAGAGCCTGGAGCCTGCTTCGGATTCTGTGTCCTCCTCTCTTCCCGCCCCTCCCCCACTCGTGTTCTCTCTCTCTCTCTCTCTCTCTCTCTCTCCCTCTCTCAAAAATAAACAAACATTTTTTAAAAATTAAAAAAAAAAAAAACAAAATTGTGCAAGTAACTAAATCCTATCCTTAGGAAATAATGATATTGGATCGTATTTCCAATACTTAGAACTCACTACTTAGCTCCATGGTACTGTATAGATAGTCAAAAGCTTATCAGATAAAGTTATCTTCATAGAGTATTAAGGCTGGGAAGGTCCTTAGAGGAAACCCTTTCATCTCAAAGACTGCATCCCAGAGAAGTGATCTGTCCAAAGACACACAACAGTTTTGTAGATAAGAAGCCACATCTTCTGAGTCTCAAGATCCTTGAAGCTTCTTCCCACCCCAATACCTCTGTCGGTAGCACCCACCTCAGTCAATCCATTAACAGACATGAGCAAGCGCTGGTGTTCCAGGCATGGCACCAACCACCCCAGGAGGATTTGAGTGTCTCTGATACGCTCAACTCTTAACAGGCACTGAGGGCTCCAAGATGAATGGCAGTTTCTTCCCTGCTGGAACTCCCAAGCTAGTAAGGGTCACATGGAAGGAAACAACAGGTAAGTACAGAATGGAGGGGAAACCATTCTACAAGAATGTACAGGAAACTCTGGGAGCTCTGAGGTGGCCACAACCAGCTGTGAGTGAGAGGAGTAGAAACCTGAGCTGAACCTCGAAGAAAGAGTAGGCATCATCCAGGTAAAAAAAAAAAAAAAGTGGGGGCGGGGGGGAGCAAAGGACATTTATCCTGCAGGGAAAACAGCAGGAGCAAGGTTGAGAGTAAACCCCAGGAAAGCAGGTTCAGGCTGGGCAAACCGAGGGAAGCCAGAGGAGCCAAATCCAGTGAGAAGCCAAACCTTGCAGAGACAAATCTCTAATTCTCAATGGGGCTGCAATGAGGATGAGGTCAAAGTGAACACACAGTAGGGGCAGGGAGGCCTAAATGGGCACCGGGACCAGGAAGGAATGAACAGATGGAGAGAACAGAAGAGAAAGCAAGCTTCCCAGAGAGCACATGAGTGGAACAGTTTGGCTGAGGCCTGAAAAGGCAGACACAGAGACAGTCACTGAGATCATTCCCTGGGCTCCCATCCACAGGGGCCAGTGCAGTCCAGGGACTAAGCTGGCCTGAACTATCAGCCAACAAGAGTCTTCCTTCCCTTGAGTTGAGAGCCTTGCAGGACTACAACTGGCCAAGTAGGGAGGTCAGTGTCTAAATTAAAACTAATTCCTAGTAAGCTTTTATAACGGCTGTCATTTTCCCCATCTCTTTCTGTACTTGGGCTTTTTCCCTGATAAGTGGAGACACCATGGAGGTTAAGACTGGAGTCAAAGGTTCTACATTCAAACCCTACCCAGCTATGTACTAATTGGATGACCCTTGACAAAGCTTCTTTAACCTCAGTTCTCTCATCTAGACTTTCAGAATTGTTAGATTAGGTGAGAATGCACACAGTGCATTCAACACAGTGCCTGGCACATGAGAAGTGCTCATGCGTGGTAGAAACTCTCGTGTTCTGTTTAAAAGGTAAGCTGGGCCATAATTAAAAGCATTCCCATTAATTCAGGAGTCTTAACTTAAAGGCAGATTGTATTTTCCACGACGACAGCAACAAAACCATCCGCATGTTCTTACGATGTGACTTGAATACTTCTTCCATTGAAAGATGGCGTTCTATGTTCCCTCCCTTGAATCCAGCAGGCCAGTGACCACGGCAAAAGTGACAGTATATGGCTTCTGAAGCTAGATCGTATCCTGCCTCTCTTATCAATGTTTGCTCTTGGAACCCAGTCACCATGCTGTGAGGAAGCACAAGCAACCACATGGAGAGACCAGTGTTCTGGATGACAGCTCCAGCTGAGGACCCAGCCAACAGCCAGCATCAAATTGCCCAACATGTGAGTAAGTAAGCCCTCAGATGTCAAGTCACACCCCAGCCTCTGAATCTTCCCATCAGAGGGCCCAGACATCACAGAGCAAAGACAAGCCAACCCGCCATGTCCTTTTCAAATTCCTGACCCAGACAATTTGTGAGTCTAAAAAAAATGGTGGCTGTTTTATGCCACTTACTTTGGGTTTGTTACATAGCAACAGTTAATCACTACAATTGCTTTAAGGCAATAGAAAGGTCTGAAAATCCTTTTCACCAGATGGCTAACCTGAATGCAGTAGACTGGCAATGGTGGTAGAGGGACCCAGTAGGGAACCAGTGATACAATATGGCATGTTTTATATGATGCAAGCCTGAACACTGGGGTGGGGAGGATGTTTACAGGGGACAGTTTAGATGTGGGGGCTGAGAAAAAGAGAGCGTAAATGACTCCAATGTTTGAATTAATGGTGGAGGCCATGACAGAATTAAGTTCGTCCAGAAGAGGGACTTATTTTTTTTTTTCTGCTGGGTAGAAGAAAGTAAATTCCATTCTAAACATATTGAATCTGCATGATATACAGATAATCTAAGAAGTGTCAAGCAAGAAAAAAATTAAGTCTAGAAGTGGAACACTGGTTTTGGTTAAAACCTTGCAAATGGACGAGACTACCTCTGAGATTATGCTGAGAAAAGGTTTTAACCTCAGCCTTTACTTAGACGAACAATAGGCGAGAGGGACCAGGTTTGGTAAGTCACAGAGGCAGAATCCTAAGGGTATAACATCACAAAAAAGTTTTGCAAAAAGTGATCATTATTAGTGCCAGATGCTGCCAAGAGGTCAAAGAGATAAAGTATTGAGAAAAAGGGACTGAAACCAAAAAGGAGACCAGGAAAGGACCACGGTCAATGGAGACCATCTCCACCCCTGACCTAAAGTGGAATCAGACATACAAACAGAAGAGTGAAATGGCACAAAGCCTGCTTAGTACATCAGTCTTTAGTATCCATTCAGATAGACAATTTCCTGTGAGTTTGGATGGTGAAAGTCATGTCTGTAAGGGTATAAAGTGGGCACAACAACACCTGCCACTAATCTACCTTACCAAGATAAGGGACAGATTAGACTCCTACGAAGTGCTTTGAGTTCTCTGGCATTGTAGTAGATGAGATACTGATCTTTCAGCCTTGAAGAGGAACAGTTCTTAGGATTTGTTGAACTCCACAACATTCCTGTGAGGTAGATATTATCACTGGATGAGGAAACAAAGGCCACACAGCAAGTCAAAAGCCAAGGCAAGATTAGAATGGGGCCTGCCTCCCGTGGGGGGGAAGGCCAGTTGGCTGGATTCCTTTTGTGTCAGTAATAGGTTCTTTGATCTGTAACACGGAAGAGGCTTGTTTCTGGGGAGGCGGTGAAAATAGATTCGTTCATGACCATAAGGTTTTCTGAAACTCACCAAGGGTGATATGGAAAAAAAGGTGCAGCCACCCAGAGTCTAGAAACAATAAAAGACAGTCCAGGAACAATGAGGATTCTAAGAACAGCCAGAGAGACAAGGCACTGGGGAAGAATCAGTGTGGGTGGCAATCAGGAGGGAACAGGCGACTGGGGATGGACTTTGGAGAGGTGGCTGTGTGCCAGCTGTCCCACACATGGCTTCCTTCTGCTTCTTCACTTTGGGCAGCTAGCATGAAAGTGGCTGGGATGAACTCAACAATAACGGGGCTACTTCCAGGCTGAGCTGGTGAACAAAAGGGCAGACCCTTGGAGCCAAGGGGTTCTGGATCAGAGCACCTCCGGGGTCCCCAGAAACAGTGAAGAAGACAGCTCATGGTTTTGTGAAATATTTACTGGAAATCCCTGGGGAAGAAGCCACATTATAACCCTTCCAGGACAGTATCAACCTTTTTCCAAAAACTCAATTTCTTAATAAAAGTGAAAAAAGCAATGATGACACTGAACAGTAGTTAGAGCCTTAATATAAATGACCAGTGGTGGAGTTGGAGATAAATGAAGATGGCATGGAGAAGGTCATAGGCATTTACTGAATACCTACCATCAGCTATCTCATTTAATATTTGCAACCCCCTCTGGTGGTAATGGCAGCCCCATTTCACAGAGATAAAACCGAGGCCTAGAAAGGTTCACCCCTTGCCCAAGGCCATACAGCTAGTTTACAAGAGAGCCAGGATTTGAGTCCTGACATGCCTCATTGCAAAGCTCATGTTCTTTTCTGTGCATTGCACCGCCTACCTCCCAATAGTCACAAGTTCAACATTAGTCAGGTCTGAACTAATGAGTTTATTGTACCGCCCAGAGATGATTGTGCCTTGGACGGAACTGGAGAATGCACAGGGAGGGGCATTTACATTACATATGCCTGAACTATGTGTGCAACTCACGAAGGACAAAGACGTGATCAGGACTAATCCCAATGAATGGGAGGCACTCATCCCCTCCCCAGAGAGCTAGGTGTCCAATGGACCCCTCACTGCTCCTGGGGGTGGATTTTCTCATCCCCATCCCTTCATCAAGCACTGTTCTTCTCCATTCCCTCAGTCTTGACTCCGTTGGCAAGAGTGTTGAGTTAATTAGATAAACCAACCCCCTGCTAAATTGTTAGCTGATACATTATCCTCACTAGCATGTGGGTTTTAACTCAGTTAATAGTATTTTACCACCATAAGGGTACCAAAAACTAATTATAATGGTGGACATCTCAGGCATCGTGGAAGACTAACATAAGAGGCAGTTTCTGGGCAACTCAGCATTTCCTTAGATAATCAATCAACTAGGTAATAAAGTTTTATCATTACCTACTGATGGGTTAACCATTAAGCTGATTAGCTGATTTAATGAGGTAGGTACTATTATTACACCCATTTTACAGAGAGGAAACAGCCACACAGAGGTTCAATATCCTCCCAAAGTCACACAGCTAATCAGTAGCAGAAAGGCATTAAGCACAGGCAATCCAGACCTCATGCTCTTAACCACTACCCCCACATAGTTCTTGAAGTGTGATTTGCAGACCTTTGGGATCCCTGAGACTCAGCAGTTGCAAAAGGCTAAAACTATTTTCCTAATAATACCAAAATGTTGCCTTTTTCACTGTGTTGGCATATGCACATATGGTGCAAAAGCATTCATAGGTACACCTGCTGAAACTTTAGCATGAATAAAGGCAATGGCACCAAAATGTACCAACAGTCATTGCATTCTCACTGTTCTGTATTCCCTAACAGAGCCCTTGATCCGCTGGTCAAAAATTACTAATTTTTAAAAATCCTGACCCTGGAGCACTGGTCTTCCAAAATATTGCATGCTCAAATGGAAAGGACACATAAAGCGCTTTTGCAGACTGAAGTAAGATGGTGTCTCAAGGAAAAGAAATTGTGTGACTGAGCTGTGAGCTGCAATAGCCACTTTCTTCATGGAATACCATTTCTATCTGAAAAAACAAAACAAAACAAAACAAAACAAAACAACACGCCTGACAGGCAGCCAAGCTATTCAGAATTGAGAACTGTTCAGAACTGGGTACCTGACATGCTCTTCAAAAAAATGAAGGGGAACTGCTACTTCACAGAAGACAACTGACAGTATTCATGCTGCTTGCTAATGATGAGAATATGACCTTTCCAGCAAAAAGCGGGATTTGGGGAAACTTGTATTTTACCATCATAAGCTTGCAGCTTACCAACATTTAAAGAATCTGGGGCACCTGGGTGGCTCAGTCGGTTGGGCATCTGACTTTGGCTTGGGTCATGATCTCACTGTTCATGAGTTTGGGCCCCCCATTAGGCTCCCGTGCTGACAGCTCGGAGCCTGGAGCCTGCTTTGGATCCTGTGTCTCCCTCTCTCTCTGCCCCTCCCCTGCTTGCACACTATCTCTGTCTCTCTCTCTCTCAAAAATAAATACAGATTAAAAAAAATAATAGAAAAAAGACTTCGGAGATGAGATTGGTCATGATACCGACAACTGTGAGTTTTTGATATTGTAAAATATAACATGTCTACATGTGGAAGATCTGAATAACCCAGTGAACCAATATTTTCTAACCAACTAAGGTATGATATTACAAATTTCTGCATTAGTAAAAGATTCTAATGTAACAGAATATTAAAGTTCATTGGTATGGTTTCAGATACTATATGGCAACTAACCTTGAAGAAAAAAATCAACTTTTGATGTAGTATCAAAGAAGAATATCCACAATTATCTGAAAAGGCTTTTGAAAGACTCTTTCCAACTGTATATCTGGATGAGCCCAGATTTCTTCATGAATTTCAACCAAAATAATGTATCAGACTGAAGGCAGAAGCAGATACGCAAATGTATATGCCTTCTCTTAGGCAAGGCATTAAGGAGACTTGCAAAAGCAAAGCCAATATTCTCAATTTTCTGGCCTTATAAAATATAGCTATTTTTAAGAAAGCATTATTTATATTAACATGTAATTGTTTTACTATCGTTATTTTTTTTAAGTTCATTTTTATTTATTTTGAGAAAGAGCAGGAGAGGGGCAGAAAGAGAAGGAGAGAATCCCAAGCGGGTTCCACACCGTCAGCATCAAGGCAGAGTCTGACGCAGGACTCAAACTCACAAACTGTGAGATCATGACCTGAGCCGAAATGAAGAGTCAGACGCTTAACCGACTGAACCACCCAGGCGCCCCCCTATTGTTTTTAAGTGAATTAATACATATCTTCAAACTTTCTTAGTTTTAACTTCACATATGGTGAATATCAAAAGTTCTTTGGAGTCCTCAATAATTTGTAGGAGCATAAAGTCCAGACACCAGAAGTTTGAAAACTGCTGCTGTACAGCATAGAACCTAGAAGAGAAGCCCAAAGAGCAGATGGTACAGCTGCATCATTTTCCAGGTGAGAGCATACATTAACTAGCCACCATGCATTTCACAGATTTCTCAGCTAGTAAGTTTCAAGGGCTCCATTTCTCATCAGGTTTTATGGCTTAATGACAATAAGTGTTAAAGATCATTCTCAACTCTTTGCAATTCCCAGAGAGTACACATTCTCTGTCTTGTTCCGAGAAACTCTTACTCTCCTTGAAGGAGACTTCTGGCACAGTACGTGCTCATCTCTTCCTTCCGCCTCCAAGCACCGTGTACGTCCCTTTTCTGCAGCACCAAGCATACGTGGCTGTAATATTTGCTTACGTGGCTCACTGTTGGAAGTATAAGGCCTTGAAAGGTAGGATTTTGTCTTAAATCCAGCATTTTGCTCAGTACTTGGCACACAGAGTGAAACTCAAAAAAGATCTGTTCAATTAATGAAACTAATTAACTGCCCACCACGCACCAAGCAATCTTGTAGCGGCAACCTGACCTCTCCAGGGGGAGAGACTATCGGCTAGCCAAGAGTAACAGAGCAGGGCTATAGTACTTCTCAGCATGTCACTCAACTGACACTTTGACTATCAAGTCTTTTATTAGATTGGTATGAATCTTGAAATTGTAAAACAGAGACCAAATTCAAGGCAGGCTTCCCCTGTGCCCTCCCCACACTACAAGGTCCCTCCCTGTAAGGACACTGGCCTCTATCTGTGATACCTGCATACTAAGTCCTCTAAAACCAATGAAATGCTTTTAAAGAATCAGGTTTGAAGAAGAAATTTTTAGTAAAATGAAGAACATATAAAGCCAATTAAAAAGCATTGCTGTAGTCTGAACTGCTACATGATCAGGGACTTTATAAGTCAATTAGAGAAAGATTTTTTTCCCCTAAATTTAATGTAAGCAATGTGTGGGAATAAAGGATGTTGAGTCAGATAATCCCCTGTGAGCATCACAGACAATACAATGTGCATAAGTTATGAAAAATTTTCACATAGCTCAGGATGTTACAGCTTCTTTCTGGAATGCTGCTACTGTCCTGTTAATCCCCACCCCCACCCCAACACACAATGTTCTCTTATCTTGTTGCTCAACCCACCCCTTCCCTTCCTTCCACTCACTATACCTTGTTCTGATGCCCCTTCCCTTTTTTTTTTGCCTCGGAACCGAGGGAGGATATAATAAAGCTGACAAGCACAATAAGACATTCACAACCTCCGCAGGTCCTGCCAAGGAATGTCATCTTATTTCCTTACTCCTACAGAATATGAACCTTGGAAATCACCTATTCTCACACCCTCATTTTACTAGCAAGGGAACGGAGAAAAATAATGGTGAGGGACTGCAATGCCACACTTCTTAATTTATCTCTGTATATTCCAAGAAAACTGATGTCAAGGAAAATGGGATACCCACAGGTAAAAAAGGGAAAGGAACTGAGGAAAAGCTTAAGAAGATTGTCAGCATCCCTTCAAGACCATTTATTGAGTATCTACAATACGGTGGGTGCCAGATGCCCTTGTTAGCACAAGCAGGCATAATATACTCTAACTATACACTAAAAATGTAACAGATAATAAATCAGAGCAAAAAAAAAAAAAAAAGTAAATGCAAACAGACAATGGAAACCAAAATAAAATATAGTAGTCTAGGAAAATTAAAAAAAAAACACAGCAAGACTCTATGAATGGAACAGGAAAGAAATGGAGGAAAACATACCATTTATTCTGATTGGAGAAAAAAAGTGTAGTTATCTCTCACTTGCAAACAAAACTGAGTAAAGACAAACCAATTTATTCACACTGAGATTGAAGGATCTGTTTAGAAAGAGTGTGTATATTCATTACTGGGGAAGGATTTCTGGTGACAAATTTTAACGACTCCAACAGCAATATTCCAGTATTTTTCAGAAGGTTCCCTTCACCCCACACTTCACCACAAGAGGGTGCACACTTCCTTATTAATACAGTAGCCAAGAGAAACTTAAATTCCCACCTCTGCTCAAGCACCTCTTCTCCCGGACTTCTGAGCCTCAAGATAATGAGTATCTGCACAGTTATGCAGGTTAAACCCTTTTTGCATATATTATCTCATGTAATTCTAACAATAACTCTGTGAGGGTGGGTAGGGTGAAAATTACCAATCTTATTTTAAAGATGAGGAAACACACTCAGAGGTAAAGTGACTGGCCCAGGGGTAAAGACAGAGTAACAAGAGAGTCCAAATTCAAATTAATGTCTTCTGATTTCCAAATCCTATCTGTATTTTCCTTTCCCTTTAAGAGCATAATCAAAACCCATACCTCAATCGTTCAACCCATCCCTTCCATTTACTTTCAGCAAAGAATTACACACTGGGTAGATCTAGGAGACTATGCTCGCCTTTGCAGTGTTAAAGGTGTTTTTTTTTGTTTTGTTTTGTTTTGTTTTTTAAGTGTGTGTTAACACCTGGCAATTACTTTTATGGGTTTCCAATGAGGTGACAAGTGTGCTGACACTTGTCTACAGTGTTCTATGGCAGCATTAATGTGAACTAGAGTAATTTTAAGTGTTGCTTAGGACAGGGAAGTTAACTCAAAACTCAGATTTCTTGGACAGATCTTAGGAGATTCAGGCTAAAACGTTAACTCCAAAGGCCTTCTCTTGTGAGAGACAGCACAGTACAATGGTTAAGGTCTTGGCAGCCAGACGGCATGAGTTCAGATCCGGATTTTGCCACTTACCCTGTGACCTTGGCCAATCACTCAACTCCAGCGTGTCTCAGTCTCCCGCTGCAGAATGGAGAGAAGAGCTGCTCCTCCCTCACAGGGTACAGTGAAGACCCTAATACCACCCATCCATGAAAGAGCACACAGCAAGCTCTCAAGCCACAAAAGGCAGTCCTTATTCTAAAAGGACAGACAGAATTCTGAACCGCAGTGACTGCTCAAGAAAACAACTTAATGTGCTTTATGTCAAAACAGAACTGCATTTTATGACAACGTGTACATGTGAAAATATATTGAAATCCCTTAATAATCTATGTGCACAGCAAATTCTATCTTAAAGGATTCAGAGTATAAATATAAATTGCTAAGGAGTATATAGCTTTCCTACCTTGCTTACGACACTGTTTGTCTTATCTGTGGCTGATTTGATGCCAAGTCCTCAGTCAGGAAAGAAAAACTAAATGACAGAGTTCCCCTGGGAGGAGATAATAAGCTTTATGCAGCAGAGGGGAAGCTCCTTGCCCTAGAAACCTAAAGACCTGGCTTATAATCACAGCTCTGACACTACCCAGTGTCCCCCTGATCCTCACCCTTGAGCTCCTCGCTGGCTGTGAAGTGGGGCTGACTGAGTTTAAGTGAGTGAATAAACGGGAAGGAATAGTAGCATTGAAGAAGGCTGCAAGGGCAGAAGAAAAGGGTAGTTTACCAACAACAAGCATACACTTGTTAACTCCAGTCCTAAATCAGTTCTGCCTGGCCAGGTTGCTGGGTCTGATTTCTAAGAATCTTCCCTCCCTCACAGGACGTTTTCTTAGTGTTATTGTTACAGGCCCCAAAGAGACTCCAGATTGCCATTCTCAGTCCTATTCAATTTTCTAGATCAAATTCACCACACCACTAAGGCTGGGTGCTCCTGCACCAGGAGCTTGAAGCTACATTGGCACCTTTTGATCTTTTGGTCTAAGATGGCACTGAGCCCAGCCTCAGGTGGACTCAGAAGTAGGGTGGCCCACTCTTGCAGGTCTCAGTCCCTTCCAGCTCCTTCCAAGGGCCCCCCACAGACCTCTGATCTTTTCCCATTCTAAGTATCACCCTCCTCCTTTTAAGAGTGCCCTCTAAATTCTTGTTTAGTTTGGACATCTCTCTCGCATGACTCCTGTGGGTAGAGATAATTCTGTGGCTACATCCCAATGAATGGTGAATGTCTTTAAAAAAATTTTTTTTAATATGTATTTATTTTTGAGAGAGAGACAGAGAGAGTGAGGGGTGGGATTAGAGAGAGAGAGAGGAACAGGATCTGAAGCAGGCTCTGTGCTGACAGCAGTGAGTCCAACATGGGGCTCAACCTCACAAACTATGAGATTATGACTTGAGCTGAAGTCGGACGCTTAACCAATTGCACCACCCAGGCGCCCCTGAATGGTGAATACCTTTTACAGCTTCAGCCTCAGATTTTATTTCATGTCCCCATGGGTTCTGGTGCCTCTCCTGGGGACATGACTTCACACACGCAATATGTACAAGATCACTCCCTACCCATGCAATGTCAGTGTCTTACTGCGTTCAAAGGAAAAGGACTGCAGTGCCTCCCAGGCTCTCTCAGAAGGTTTCTACTTGCTTCCCCAATGTGGCTGTTCATTTTCTAGTAAGGAGGCTCCTCTTGCACACAACCCGAAATGCCCAGCAGGGGGCACCATGGAGGGAGGAAATCACTCAACTTCTGATGGCAGAGTTAAAACAGCTACACTCTTAGGGTTTCAATTTAGGCTTCATGGACAGTCAGCAAGGTTGGACTGCATGACGCCGGGGACGTGCCTGAGTTTGGCTTCTACAAGAGTGTAACAAGACTCTTTCTTTTGACCCTGATATGCAAAACTGTGCAATCAGAAACTGGGTGGCAAATCCATTCTAGGAAGGGCCATGATCTCAGTCATCAAAATTAGAACTAGAAAGCCCTCCCCAAATGTAGGCAGGAAAGCTCAGTCGTAAATGCCTCCTATATATGGGGCTTCTGATACTTCTCTTGGGATTCCAATTTACAAGCTAGCAAGTCTCTCCATGGAACAGCTTTTCTTGATGTTTAGCATTAATTTTTATTTCTTTCTATACACTGCTTTGATTGGTTCTAAATACATTTTTCTCTTTCCATGATGTTTACATCCTTCACATTCTTAGGGACTGTTATCATATCCCCTTTAATCATCCTTTGGCCAAGCTATACATATTTAGCTCCTTTCATCTCTCCTATGTCCTTCCTTCCAGCAGTGTTGGCTCCTCTTTAAATTCCTTCTAATCTGTCAACATCTTTCTGGAACTGATGCACACCCTCCCTTAATAAACATTCTAGGTACTCCCAGTTTGCTAAGAGTTTCCCAAAGACTCCTATAGTAAAAAGAATACTGAGCCAGGAGTCAGAAGTGATAGTTCTAATCCTGGCTCAGCTCTAAACCTCATTTGTCCCTTCTATAAAATGGGGGTGATACTTATGACTTGCTTACGAGAAGATAAAATACAAAATCACTCTGCAGATTATACAGCACTATGTGTGAAGAATGTGCACGTATTAGTTGTATCATTGTAAAGGCCTAAACAAAGAAAAATAAGATTGGAAACAAGTGTGTCAATTAATGGTTATTAAACCCAGTGGTGGTGTCAGGAGTAATGGTTACATTATTCTAAGGCTTTGACGCTTTTTATTTCAATGTATGGAATTACTCATTTATTTACTCACTGAAAGTATTTATTCAACTCTACTACATGCAAGGCAATGGGCTGGATGATACGGTGGACATAAAAGAAGGACTTTAAGAAGTTAATCATCATCACCTCAAGTTCTTAGGAACTCACTACATACGTGCAGTGGATCACATAATATCAGAAAGCTGTTGCTGCTGGACTTTAAAAATAATTTTCTTTATTGAGGTATAACTGACATATAACTGTTGTTCCTTTGATTATGCTTTAAAACACTGGATTGATTTATTATTTTAGAATCAAATTGTATGAAACAGAATTACTAGGTCAAAGGTTATGCCCATATTTAAGCCTCAAATTTCCAAATAGTTTCCCAGAAAGGGTGTGTGCCAATTTATACCCTCATCATCAATGTATGAGTATCTCTTACCGCACTATTGCCCATGTTGAGTATTATCTTTTTTTCTCATCTAATGGATTGCTTTTAGAAATCATAAATAAAAACAGGAGAAAATCTAAAATAAATTCATTTCTACCAACACAAAATATTCCCACCTGGTACCTATTTCAGTGTTGCCTTCTGGTAGTTGAATGTTCAACAGAAGCTTTGAGTGCTTATTACTTTCCAGGCAATATACTGGGGGTTAGACCAGAAAGGTTACTCTGCCCTCATAGGGCTCATAAATCCAATACAAAAGATAAACACCAATAATGGGAGAACACTGTGGAAAGTGCTCCTTCCTTGAGAAGTACATCTAATGTACAAAAGCAACGCAAAGAAGCGGCCCAGAGCAGTCAGGGAGGCTTCAAGGAAGTGGTGACATCCGAGTTGCATTTTGAAGGGTGAGCAGGTCATGACCAGAAAAGGAAGGAAAAAGGAGAGTAACCCAGGCACAGGAACCAGTTGCTGGTTTGTGCAGCTGCTATAATTCTCCTCATGAATATGTTTTATTACATAAAGTCTTAGCAACCCAGATTCAAGACTCATGGGTAGTTCTATTGTTATCATTTATCTCTACCATTTGCAGTTGCATTTCTGTCCATGGAAAAGCAATCAGCAAATCTTCGTGCTGCTTCATTCACCAACTAAGGGTGCAAGGTTTCTCCTGCTTCCTTCACAGAGAACACTGTTGCACAAAAAATGAATAGGAAGTCATTCTGTTGAATATAATCTTTAAAAATTAGATTGCCAAGCTTTAAGAGGATATTTAATCCTTAATGACCCTTAGTTTCCTCATTCAGAAAAAACAAACAAGCAGAGGGAAAAAATGAGAAAGAGAGAAAGAGAGAGAGCAAAAAACACACTGTTGATTACAGAGAACTGATGGTTACCGGAGGGGAGGTGAGAGGTTAAAAAAGTGATGGGGATTAAGGAGGGCACTTGGGATGAGCACAGGGTGATGTACGGAAGTGGTGAATCACTACATTGTACACCCGAAACTAATATAACACTGTGTTAACTGGCATTTTTTTTTAATTTTTTTTTTCAACGTTTATTTTATTTTTGGGACAGAGAGAGACAGAGCATGAATGGGGGAGAAGCAGAGAGAGAGAGGGAGACACAGAATCGGAAACAGGCTCCAGGCTCTGAGCCATCAGCCCAGAGCCTGACGCGGGGCTCGAACTCCCGGACCGCGAGATCGTGACCTGGCTGAAGTCGGACGCTTAACCGACTGCGCCACCCAGGCGCCCCTGTGTTAACTGGCATTTAAACAACAACAACAAAAAATAGTTTTCTCAATAAGGTAGGAGGGAATATAAATGAGATTAAAAGCTCCCTTCTACTCCTAAAAAAATGTGTCAATTGCATCTACGCAAAACCCAGTTCAGAAATAATATAAAAATCTATTTTGGCATCATATCACTTTCAAGTCATAAAAATATCCGTAAAAGCTACCCTTTTACATGTTTTCACATGTCATTAGTGGCAAATATAAATACCCGTGTCTGAGATTTAACTGTTCTGAAAAACATACTTTTGCAGAACATGAATTTCTGTAGCACGCTGTAAACTGGGGTTGAGAGACAACTGCAACTGTACTAAGTCAAAAGCCTCTCATTTATTCCATAATTTTCAAAGCTGAAAACACCTCTCCAGGTCACTAATCCTCTGATGTTTAAAGTGCAGAGGATTTAAATAGAACTGGCAGAAAATCACATACAAAAGGGCCTCTCTGGTCTATAAATTATTAGAACATGGCTTCTGAATTACTTTGTCAATTATTTTCATTTAAATTTAAGCCCTTCAAATTGCACCCTATGGCTCAACTATCTTCCTAAAGGCTTTGTTATCAAAAGGCAAACAGACCTTCCCTCAATCTACATGACAGCCTGGCTTTCTCCTGTCTCCCTAGGAATCACCACCACCTGCCGGAATGCAGCTGGGCTTGGCTGGGAGCACACGCTTAACATCTCTGACGCTGCGTGCATGATGGGGACAGCTTCTCTGGCCCAGCCCGGGAGCTCTAGGGAAGGCTGACTCCAGAGCCCAGGTAAGCAACCACATGGAGCTTCAGTTTCTATCCAGGCCCACAATGCAGCCCAGATCTTAGTGGAGGCTCAGACCATCTGCCACTGAGCCCAGGATTCAGAGATCAAACCTGTATTCAGATATGGGAAATTATCAGTTATCCTATCTTTATTAAAAGTAAAGATGCCACCAGGTTTTGTCTTTTTTCTTTTTTTTTTTTTCTGTCATCAGTCATCAAAATGCAAAAAACACACAGAAAACCACAAAGTATATCTGTCTCTTGGTTTATTTGTAAATTTAGAAGGACAGATGTCATACGAGGTGAAAAATAAAATATTTACCTATTTATTCATTCATCATTTAATTAAGCACCTACTATGTGCTAGACACTGTGCTGGGCTGAGGATACTGAAACGAACAGTTCACAACTTCTGTTCTCAAACACTCTGTTTCATACAGACAATACCATTTCCTCCTTTGTGCTTCATGTCTACCTGCTGGGTTTCCGACAAAACCAGACCATATGTTAATCTGAAAATAATTACATTATTCGCCTTCTAACTTTACAGTCATTTGTAGTCTTTTTTTTTTTTCCAGGAAATACTACTAAGCCTAATAGTCAGAAGTGATGTCCATTCTGTGTCAAATATCAAACTAACCCATTTTCTGTATATTATCAAGCAAAATCCTTTGACCTAAGCTACTCTATTATTGCCTCTTCATAAATGAGGGACCCACACACTCAGAACCATAGGTGACCTGCCCAAAGTTATATACCTCGTAAGAGGTAGAGCCAGGATGTGAACTAGGGTCTGTCCAACCAGAATTTGTGCTTGCTTTTTAAAATTTTTTAACGTTTATTCATTTTTGTAAGAAAGAGAGAGAGAGAGCACGAGTTGGGGAGAGGCAGAGAAAGAGGGAGACACGGAATCCGAAGCAGGCTCCAGATTCTTACAGTGCTGACAGTTCAGAGCCCAACGTGGGGCTCAAACTCGAGAGCCATGAGATCATCACCTGAGCAGGAGTCAGACGCTCAACTGACTGAGCCACCCAGGCGCCCCTAGAATTTGTGCTCTTAACAACCAGGCTTGTGGCCTCCACTTACTCAACAGACTATCAAGATTAGTTACAAATGTAAAGAATTTTTGAATATTTTCTGAGGAATCTTCTATCCAAGGCACAGGGGCAAAATACTCCAATAACGTCTCAGAGATAAGCTCAGAAGGTTACTGGTTTGCAAACATCTTACCAGTCCACCAACGATTTTATAAACCCAACGGTAACATGGGGAGAATACCCTGCTACCAGCAAAAGTATAATTTTGAAGCTGCTAGTTATAAATGTTGATTATTATTAAACTTCTTAAATTCTAAGAGCTTGGCCTTTTATACACAGCTTTCTTTCTTTCCTATTCAGAATCCCTGGGCTAACGTGTCTGACTGATAAACACATAATGAAAAATGAACTGGTATCAACAGCAAGTGTACCTTGTACTACGAATAACTGCTATTTATCTTTGTCAAAAAACCTAGAATTCACCACGAACAGAATTCTGGGCCCAACAGGATCACAGATAAGGAGGACTCAAAACCCAGAATAGAAAACCATGGGAAGGGTGAAACAAGAACCAGTCATTAGGATTACAAAAATAACAATAGTCAGGGCCAGCTTCCTGGGCATGGCGACCTGTACAGTCACTCAGGGCCCTGAACTCTCAAGGGCCTGTGCTTGGTTTAATGCTCTCCTGGCACTACACAGGAATTCTTAATAATTTTGTCTTTGAATCTGGGCTTTGTAAGTGAAGTCCAACAGGAGCAGGTGTGCAAGCAGAGGAGATACATGCAATGTTGCATACTGCCATACCTTGTCATTCCATTTGCATACAGCACTCATGACGTCCTATGAACACAGCATTCTAGTGGACCCACCACATGTACGATTTCAGCCAGACTCAGAGCAAGTTCAAGGTAAGCATGCAATGTCTACGACTGAGTAAGTGGAGGTGCAGACCTAAGAAAGCATGCTTTCCATTGGCACCAGAGCTTGTTTTGAAGGTGGAAAGAAGGTAATACCATCCTAAGAAACATGAATGACCAAGGAACTCTATAATATCCTTTTTCACTCATTTTAGTTTCCCACATTAGCTACTCCTTACACTGAAAATGATGTTTGATGTAAAAGAAAGGAAAAGATAGGGCACTCCTTTATCAGTAAGCCAAAGGTAGTGTTGATAGAACATGCACACAGTAAGTGAAATAAAAACAGCCAAGTAAGTTTGGTGCAGTATTTCCACTGTTCTAGTAAGAGCTATGTATGAGCTATGAAATAAAAATTTTATAATTTTGGTGATTCTGCATATGAATTAAATGCTCAGATTTGCATTTTAAACTCATATGTGGAATTTAAGAAACAAATGAACAAAGGGGGGAAAAGAGATAATCCAAAAAACAGACACTGAACTATAGAGAACAAACAGATGGCTACCAGAGGGGGGTAGGGTGGAGGATGGGGGAAATAGGTGGAGGGGATTAAGACTATACTTAATCATGATGAACACTGAGTATTGCACAGAATTGCTGAATCACTATATTGTACAACTGAAATTAATATAACTGTATGTTAGCTACACTGGAATTAAAATTTAAAACATAACAAAAATAAAATAAATTGGCATCGTATTAAATAAAGGTAAACTCTAAAATTCATAATAATTAAAAATTTTTAATTTCTCTTTAAATTTTTTTTTTAAGGTTTATTCATTTTTGGGAGACAGAGAGACAGAATGTGAGCAGGGGAGGAACAGAGAGAGAGGGAGACACAGAATCCTAAGCAGGCTTCAGTCTCTGAGCTGACAGCACAGAGCCCAACACAGGGCTCGAACCCACAAACCATGAGATCATGACCTGAACCAGAGTCGGACACATAACCAACTGAGCCACCCAGGTGCCCCATAAAATCCTCTTATTTAGAATGACATTGAATAGCAAATAAAATACACTATGACAAGTCAAGAAAGAGACCATGGAAGAAAGGGAAAAGCTTTATATTTTAGCACCTTTAACAACACTTTTCCCGTGTTTTTGAAAAAAGGTCTTCCTATTTTCATTCTGCATGTGGCCTAACAAATTGCAGAGCAGTCCTGACAACCATAACAGATGAAGGGATTAAATTATGAGCGATTTCATTGCCTGTTTCCAATCAAACTTCAAATCCAGAGGTGAGAGACTAGATAATTCAATAATAAAGCAAAAAAAAAAAAAATACTGCTTGGAATTCTGACTTTGGTGAAATCAACTAATACACACACACACCCTTCTTTAACCATATGCAATAACCCAAAGAATCAAAAGAAAACCAAGGGTATCCAGTCTAAAATGAAGGAAAAAGGTTTTTACATCCAGTCCATCACAAATACCTCTCCTGGTGTCCAAGACTGTGCAGCAGAACTTCCCTGTGAGGGAAGAGACACGCAGATAAGGACAAGTGGTATCACTGATACATTTTCAGTGCAAATCTCTGTATGACACAAGCAGCCTTAGACTTCAGCAATGACTTATTGCTCATGTGCACCTGTCCTATTTGGCATCTCAGAGGAGAGAGATGACTGCTTATGTGTGATGGATGTTTTAGGACTTTATAATAAGCATAAGCACTTTCACATACAGTCTTATTTTATTCCTCCCATAGCCATGTGAGGGCCTCCAGAAATGTAATTTTTAATAAAATTTTTATTATCAGTATTCCAATGATAAAAGTAATGCCGCTTTTAACATTCTTGACCTGGGTAGTGGTTACACAGGTATTCACTTTAGACTCATTCATTAAACATCATCTATGTGTTTTATGTACTTTTGTATACAAGTCTGCAACAAAAAAAAACAAAAGGTAATAAATGTTCACTGCAGGAAATCGGAAAAGAAGGTTAAAAATCTCTCATATTCCCAAAGGAAACTATTAACAACTTGATGCTTTCCCTTCTTTGTTTTTATAAAACTGGAATCATGCTTTCCATTTCTCTCCCACATATCACATTTTTATACAGCATTAAAAATTCAATGTGGTATTTCTTAAAGATAAAATCTAGTTTATTAACCAATTCCCTATTGTTGGATATTCAGATTGTATCTAATTTCTTTCTCTCTCACGGACAAGTTAACAACTCTTGGAGGTTGGTGATCTTATTGTTTCTATGTACGGGGCCAGGACAGCCTGTAGTTCACTGGGTTTTTGTAGGCTTATTCCTTTCCATACACTGCTCTGCACTTCCTTTGATCACACAGGTTTAACTTGACAAATCAAAGGGGGAAATCGTGAGAGACAATCTACCCCTGCCCCTTTCCCATGAATGCTCTCTCACCCTAAAAAAAAGGGCACAGTCCACCAAGTTCAGGGTTAAGATCAGGAAGGATGTGTTTCTGTGGTGCCCAGCCTGAGATAAAGAGCACTATCACTGTCCTTCTGAGATGTACTGCCCAGGTCCAAACAGTTACTTGGGAGGCCGGGGAGGGAGAATAAACTTTTCAAAGGTACAAGGTTCGCAGGGTTCGAGGTTAGTAGGGAGGTTCTATAAATATTTACTGAACAAAACTCTGCCTGTTAACTGGTGACACAGAGCAAGGTGTGGGTTTCCTTCCCGCCCCCGGAGGTGGCTGGGAAAGCTGGTCTGACAAACTAGTGGGAAATGGTGCCCAGCCAAGATGGAACCAAGAAATGCAAGAACGCCTAACATGATTCAGGAAATGAAATGAGCCCAACCATCTTCTGTCTGTCCTCTCCCCCGAACCCCCACAACTCGCACCCCTGGTTGCTGAAGCCGGAAACCATAGAGGAGAGGACACTCATAAACAAAACACTGGCCACAAAAATGAGAGCCTGGAGTAGCTGACCAAACAAATAGCTCTGGTTGCAATACACAGTTTAGCTGTTTCCTAACAGGTTGAAATATCACTGGCACCATTTTATACTGCAAATGCCACTGGGTGGCAATAAAAATCATGAGCTGTGGAAGGTTGTACATACAAAAAAAGTCCTAGCCTACCTCTGGTTTGGTGGGTGGTCTGAAAGTTCTCTTTTTGGCAAGGCCATGTCCGTTCCTTTACATTCCTTGCTAACTGAGGAGCCAAGAACCTAGGTCTGGGAAGATGACCTTCCTTCAGGTGGTACCACAACTAAACCACTCCAGACTTTAGAGAATCTACTCTATCATCTAAGGACCCCAGAGACAGTGATTCCAAAACCTACCTGAAAACACCAAAATGTTCAGCTACGGTTTGCTGGGAAAGCCACCCCTTTCTGCCCCTGAGTCAATACTAAGTTCGTCCCATTCTGAAACACAAGCCCGTTTTCCATATAATATAAAATACAGTGTATGTGGCAGGACACATTTTGCCTGGGGACATCCTGAGTTAGTGGGGGGCATTCGATGGTATAGAAAGCCATCTTTCAGAGCTACTGGGGCCAGGTGTACCTGACTGTTCATAGTAACTGTGGACATAAAATATCCAGGTTCCAAACGTCAGCGTTCGAAGGACAGGGGCTTTAAGTGGCAAGTACTGCTCTGCCATGGAGCTGCTTCTCATGCGGGCAACTCTGCATCCCCCCCCCCCCCCCCCCCCCCGGTAACAACAGTATTGATCTACTTGATGGTGATTAATTATTTTCCTGAGCAGCACTGGGGAGGCCAGCCAGGGTAGGATATAATTCAAAAGCTTTCCTAGCCTTACTAGTCTTTCCAGCACTGGACCCCTAGCTTAAACTGAATGTCTCCCTTCTGGATCAAAAAAGGCAGGTCTCACATGGGTATGAAGCATCATTGGATTTATATGCTTTGTGAGCCTCTAGGAGGAAGACTATATAGGAGTGGAACAGAAGTGGGGATAAAGCTAATAACATATACCACGTTATGCACGATAGCTATTTATAATTTTTATTTAGATTTCCATTAAATTTTTTTTTAATGTTTATTTATTTCTGAGAGAGAGACACACACACAGAATATGAGCAGCAGAGTGTCAGACAGGGAGGGAGACACAGAATCCGAAGCAGGCTCTAGGCTCTTAGCTGTCAGCACAGAGCCTGATGCAGGGCTTGAACCCACGAACAGTGAGATCAGACCTGAGCCGAAGTCGACGCTTAACCCAGAGCCACCCAAGCGCCCCGCTTTAGATTTCCACTTAAATGATAATTTCTAGAGGGGCACCTGGCTGGCTCAGTCGGTTAAGCATCCGACTTCGGCTCAGGTCATGATCTCACAGTTCATGGGTTCGAGCCCCGCATCGGGCTCTGTGCTGACAGTTCAGAGCCTGGAGCCTGTTTCAGATTCTGTGTCTCCCTCTCTCTCTGCCCCTGCCCCACTCGTGCTCTGTCTCCCTCTGTCTTGAAAACAAATAAGCATTAAAAAAAAAAATTTAAATGATAGATTCTAGAGCTAAAGATTCCTATAGAAATTACCCAAAATATTTTATGGGAGAAGAGAAAATGCCCTAATGTCTGGAAGCAGGACAAAAAAAGGATCTCTTTGATGCTTCAAGTTGAAAAGTTGATCTGTAAAGATCTGGGTACCCAAAGGTGGCTGTGCTAAATTTGAGTGTGGGCTCTTTTTCATCCTGGACCTGCCTTCTTTCGGAAGGGTGATTGAGCACAAAGCAAAATAAAAAACAAAAGCAAAACCAGGTAAAACACAGAAATAAGTCAGAGACACAGAAAACTCCAAAATAATTCATTTCCAAGTCACTAGCAGTTAAGGACAATTTATCCATGGAATTATCAATTATCTAGCAAGTACCAATGAAATTACTACATTTTAATTTTCTAGGATTCTTATGCTTTCAACATTAATTATCTGCTTATTTGTAGCTTCAGACATACAAAGTATAAACAAGTACACTTTTACTGCTCTGAAGAAATTTTGATTTTAAGATGTTAACATGTTTAAAGGCTCTGAAAACTAGTAATACTCTGAAATCACTTCTTTTTACTATCCTTATGTTTTGGTACAGACACCATCCCTGGGCTTGAAGATGGTCTTCGGTATTTATGGTCTAGGTGCTCTGTTCTTACAGGATTTAAAAAAATACATATGGACTGGGGCACCTGGGTGGCTCAGTCAGTTAAGCATCTCTTGATTTCAGCACAGGTCATGATCTCATGGCTCGTGGGAATGAACCCCGTGTGGGTCTCTGCGCTGACAGCACGGAGCCTGCTTGGGATTCTCTCTCTACCCCTCCCCCGCATGCACACCCTCTCTCTCAAAATAAATAAACAGTAAAAAAAATACATATAGGGGTGCCTGGGTGGCTCAGCCAGTTAAGCGTCCGACTTCAGCTCAGGTCATGATCTCACAGTTTGTGAGTTCAAGACCCACGCTGGACTCTGTGCTGACAGCTCAGAGCCTGGAGCCTGCTTTGGATTCTGTGTCTCCTCCTCTCTCGGGCCCTCCCATGCTCATGCTCTCTCTCTGTCTCTCAATAATAAATAAACGTTAAAAAAATACATATGGACAACTAGTTTCTTTAACAGGTTGAGAGTATCATAAACATAAATTATAAAAGTTTCCTTCCTATCACTTTTTTAAGCAGTCCTATTCAGCTTTCCCTCAGCACCAGCAAAAAAGTCAAAGGAAGGACTAATGGATTGGCATAATGGACACACCATCAGATATATGATGTACTGCCTACCTGTGCTCAGTGTGTCAGTAAATAAGTACTTTGTGCCTTAACACCAGAAGCAGCAACCAGCAAACAGAAAAATACACCACAAAGCCTGTGGCCGTTACTATGGTGGAAAGTCAAACGGCAACATTTTCAAGTATCAATCCCCCTGCCCCCAGCAATAGGTTATACAGAAGCTCTCTTCCAAGCTGTAGAATTTGTTGTAAAAATTGTAATAAGTTGTAAAAATTCCCAACTAGCAAATTCTAGGCCAGCAGTAGGAAGCGGTAGGGCATATTATGTAACAATCATTAGAGGCTGAATTCCCCAAGTCTTGGTTTAGAATATACCAACTGTCACCCCACCTAAGCCTACCCACACAGCCTCATGTCTGGCAACCCTGTTCCAGCAGGTCTGGCTATCCCCACACAATTTAAAAATCAGTCTGATAAATCACATTTTGATAAACCTGTTCCCCAAGTTGTTGGCACAAGGAACACCAAAGTCATTGATAACCTCAGAAATTCCATAAGGTGCTTTTACCTCTCACCAGCCATCCAAATTATTTAAAAATATGTAGAGTAATTCAGGAATTTCTCCCTTTTCCTGCTTGGTTGTATTGAAAATGGTAATTTAACCTAAACATGTACATGCCAAGGCTGTGCTATAAATGATATAATTACCTTGTAGTTTATTTATTAGACTCCTGGCCTTAACATGTCAAGAGCGAAAAAAAAAAAAACAAACCAAAAAAACAAGAAGTGGGGGTCTTCATCTGAAGATTCAACTCAGAGATATTAGGACATATAATCAACTGATTAGACACTAATGATTATAATTTATGCTGGAGTCCATAGTGCAAACAAGTAACTAAGGTTGATACAAGAAGTGTAAACAATGAAATGAACGGGCGAATTGCTTTTCTGAATGGAGACTGGCCTCTTCCTCATGCAGTCTTTGTGACCATCTATCCTGGAATCTCTATGGTAACTCCCATGCCACTTCCTTCCAGGTGCATTTTTTAAAACTCTGGAAACTAATAATATTCTGGAATGCAAGGTGTTGCTGTTGCTGTTGTTGTTTTATGACCATCACTTCTTCCTCTGGGTAATTCTGAGAGAAAAGTTCAAGTTCTTTTATTAACCAGTGTGGAGAGGCTGGGGGGGAATTAGGGCTTATAATCGGGCTTGGAATTAGCCAGGATATGATCTCTCACTGAAAGACAAAGGCACTATTACAATTAGCAAAGTTGCGGTGTGTTAAAAGGGTCCCTGACACCAAGCCAAGAACATGAATTAGCTTGGCTCAGGGAGAAAAGAGCCTGTTCCTGAGATAAATCAGGCACGTACGCATCTTCAACAAAAATTAAAAGTACACCAAAACCACACTGGCATTTTGGCTTTTATCCCTCTCGCTGATTTAATATGTGACTATAAACTCTTTAAAAGTGGGGCTATATCCTAGCTCAATTGTCTCAAACCAGCCT
Organism: Prionailurus bengalensis; assembly: GCF_016509475.1. Classification (NCBI taxonomy): domain Eukaryota; kingdom Metazoa; phylum Chordata; class Mammalia; order Carnivora; family Felidae; genus Prionailurus; species Prionailurus bengalensis. The sequence goes on along the minus strand of NC_057350.1, from coordinate 82,251,464 downwards.
GCATCAGAATCTCTTGGAGGACTTAACATACATGTTGCAGGACCTGCTAGGACCTAGCTCCAGAGTTTCTGGTACAACAGATCTGGGGTGAGGCCTAAAATCTGCATTTCCAACAAAATTCCCAGTTGATGATGAGGGGACCACACTTTCAGAATCACTATCTTGGTTTCTACGTTCCATGGGGTGTATAAACATGAGAGGACACTTTTCTGTGGGGAACATTCCCTCAACAGCACCGGAAAGCTGCAAGGTGAAGGATCCTCCAGGAAATGCCCACATAGGCCCACACTCTGACACTGAGAATTTATTATCTGTTGATCTTTAATCTATGTATTACAAACCTCTCTGGATGACTGTGAGACCTTCCAAAGCAAAAGAGAGCAATTCCCTCGGCCTAGGAATCATCTCACCTGGAACAACATGCATTTCGTCCCCTATAAATTCTTAGAGTGAGATGGACTTGAATTCAAATCTTGACTCTTTTTCTTATCAAATGGTGAGCCCTTGGGTAAGGTATTTCATCTCTGAGCCACTGTTTCCTCATCTGTAAAATGCAACTCATAATAATACCTATAAATCACGGTATGGTTGTGAAAATTCAATGAAATAATAACACAGCTGACGTTTTACCAATGCACGGATTAGGCACGCTGACCCCCCTGCCCTGCCACCACACGCAGTCAGAAATTCAGGTACAACTTTTGACTCCCCAAAAACTTGACTAGTAATAGCCTACTGTTGACTGGAAACCTTACTGATAACATAAACAGTTAGTTAATACATATTTTGTATATGAGTTCTATACTGTATTCTTATAATAAAGTAAGCCAAAAAAAGAAAATGTTAAAAATCATAAGGAAAATATGTTTACAATACCGTAGTACAAAAAAACTGCATAAGTGGACCCATGCAATTCAAACCCATGTTGTTCAAGGGTCAACTGTATATCCACAGCTCTTAGCCCAAGGTCTAACTCGTAGAAAACTCAGTAAGGGTTGATGCTATTATGCCTACTCCTTGCTGAAGATTTCTAGGAATTCTCACATTTGTAATCCAGGATCTTTTCCTCCACTGACGACTCCCACCTACCCAGACTGCAACAAGATGCCAAGATGGGAAAGAGCATCTCGTGAGAAAACATCATTACCAGTCCCCTTGGATCTCCTGTCCTCCTGCCTTCCTTGTACCTCTGCTCCAATCCAGACCCTCCATATATGCTAATGTATGAGATCTCCCTGGGCTACTTTCACCTAACTCTTCCAGGCATCGTATATTCTGTCAACACTGTTCAAAACACCATCTTTCTGAAAAAAGGGAAGAAGGGTGTGGGCCATTATTAATTCAGTCATCCGAAGATAAGCAAACCATCACACCACCTGAAAGCATGCCATTTCCTTTGAAATTTATGTAATTCAGTGCACATTCCATACTTCTAAAAAATGTTTCAGTTTTGTAACATTTTTATTAGAAAAGTGATAAATATAGAAATTAGAAAATTAAGACTACTAGTGATTCTATCACAAGAAAACCACTGCTAATAGTCTGATGAATGTTGCTACAGTTGTGTACGTGTTTATGAAAATGGGATCATACAATTTCTGTTCTGCAATCTTTTCCACGTAGTATATTGTACAGGTCCTTAAATATTCTTCTACAACATTAATTTTAATGGCTGCAAAGGATTTCATGGCATGGTTTGGCAACAACCTATTTAACCCTTTGGAACCTTTTCTCTCACATATGCTGCTCTGTACATTTAGGACCCAGCAGAATAAATATTGTATTTACTCTTATTGCTCTCCATCACTGAGCCATGTGTAAGAATAGAACTGTTGGGGGGCACCTGGATGGCTCAGTCGGTAAGCGTCCAACTTTGGCTTAGGTCATGATCTCGCGGTTCATGAGTTCGAGCCTGGAGTCAGGCTCTGTGCTGACAGTTCAGAGCCTGGAGCCTGCTTTGGATTCTGTGTCTCCCTCTCTCTCTGCTCCTCCCCCACTCACACTCTGTCTCTCTCTCTCTCAAAAATAAACAAACATTAAAAAAAATTAAAAAGAATAGAACTGTTGGATTGATAAAGCTAAAGAAACTATTAACTAATGAACTTGTGGACTGACGTTCTTAAATCAGAGGAAAACGTGAATTCATGAAGAACACTTCTATTTGTTTCTATATATCCTAATATTGGAGAGCAGGTAGTCACAAACTTTTATACTCCAATGTAGGTGGAACATTTTTTTCCTCACTTTTGTTTTAATGAGAAATTTCATTTTGTCAATGAAATTAAATCAGAATATATTTTACATACATCCCTCAGGGTCTAAAGAGAATAAGAGCATTTTTTTTTAAGTTTGTTTATTTTGAGAGAGAGAGGGAAACAAGCGTGAGTCGGGGAGAGGCAGAGAGAAAGGGGGAGAGAGAGAATCCCAAGCAGGCTCTGCACGGAGCCTGACACAGGGCTTGAACTCATGAACTACGAGATCATGACCTGAGCTGAAACCAAGAGTCAGATGCTTAACTAATTGAGCCACCCAGGCACCCCGAGAAGAAGAGCATTTAAAACATTTTTTTAATAAAAAAGAGAAAGAATGAAGACTTATGAAAGTTATTTACTATGCTTCAGTTCTGTCTTCACTACAGGGATAATGCAGAGTGGTTGGGGAGAGACAAATCGAAGTCTTAACACTGCACATTTTAATTAATTGATGTTGTTAAAGAATCAAAGACTCCATGTGAAGAAAAATCCAACTCTTCCTGTTTATGCTGTACCTATCAAAAACACTCTCATAAAACTTGATGATCCTGAGCACAGGAATCATCATTGCAACACAACATTCTTCTCAGGAAGCACGTACAGGCATGGCCTCCACATCCACAACGGATATCACTTCAAGCACCTACAGGGATGCACTATGCTTGACAGGGGCCTTTTGCCCCCTCCACCCAGCCCCTCCAAGTCTCATTTCTCACTAATTGCTTCAAAGCATACGTCTTCCTTCCCATTTTGGGAGGACCAATATTACTAGGAAAGATGCAAAAAACATTATATCTATTATCTAATAGAATCACTTCAAATATCCCTTATTTATAAATAATTTATCACTTCTGGTAACAAGTCATCCCTGGGGGACCCACGGATCTGCCATCCTGCCATGCCTAGATAAGGCAACTGCCCAGTCCAAAGACACCAGCAGGGCACAGTTATCCTCTCCTACTACTAAGCAAATGCTTACTTCTGGTGTCCCAGTGCCTCGAATTTAAAACTTTATTTCCTCAAACCCACCTCCCTCTTCTGATTTCCATGTTACACTTAATAAAACAGTACCATCGCCCTTCTCCCAAGATCCCTTGTTCAGCATCACTGGACCATCTCTGATTATTCTTCTTCCTAGCCTTCTCTAGACTCACATATCCAGTCACTACTCACCAAGCACTGTTTCTTCTCTCTTCACAATAACTCTTCCATCTGTCTCTTTCTTTCAGCTTCTTCTGTCAATATCCTAGTTCAGGTCTTTATTACCCAAACACCTAAATGTAACTGTAGCTTCTTAACTGGCCTCCCCACCCATCAGTCCATTCCATCCGTGGCCATCTGTTTTGATCATATCTTTCCACTGATCAGAAATTCAGATAGCTACAGAATAAAATCTGAATGTCTTCATCCAACACTAAAGATACTCCAGGGTTCCAGTGATATCTCTGGCCCAGCAAAACTGGTATCTTCTCTTTCTGGGCACATTTGTACATGCACTCCTGTTTTTCCAGAGTACTCGTTGACAATGTCTCCTGGAATTAGAATATCCTTCCCACTTTCCCACCCCTCTCCTCTTCCTTAAATTGTATCCATATTTAAATGTCCAGCTAAAATCCAACTTCTTCTACAAAGCCATCAAAAAAGCTACTAATCTTTCTCCTCTGCACTTTCATTTAAAAAATATCACATTCTAATGATGTGCCAGGCACTAAGCTGGTTGCTGAGTATGAGAAGATGAAAAAAACCACACAGATATGGTTCCCGTGTTCATATTTTTCTCTCTGTGTGAGTCACATTTGCACCAATTGGGTGTAAACCTTTGAGAGGCTGTATCTCACACATTTTTTTCCTTAATCCTTCAGCACTCCTAGCATAGTGCCAGGCATGTGGCAAATGGTCAGTAAACGTTCGCTGATTGATTTTTGATTAGTGCTTATAGAGCCAATCTATTCACCCACACACACCCTGACCTGCCTGTGACAGAAGCTATTTATGCATCCAAGCTAACTGGCTCATATCTGAAGAGACGAACCTTCAGTAACACTATGCTCCAAAACCAACTAGGCTAACTGGCCACCTCCCCCAAGAACAATAATTTTCCTTCCCACAGAAAATGTGAGTAGTTTGCCTTAGGCGCTGAGACCACTTTGTGAAACCCTGATGCAGCAGCAGAAGGCACACTTCTGAATGGCAACAGAAGACAGTACGGTGGGTTGGCCTTTGTATGTCTAGGCATGGGTTTGGTCAGAGATTCCCGGCATTCATGTAATGCCTTCAATATTTCTTATAGACTCCTAACCATTTCATCTCATATAAATTTAGGAGACATGCAAAAGCGCTGTCCAACATCCAGAATACGAATCAATTCAGCAAATATTTACCAAACACCAAGAGGAGGGAACTCACTTTATAGAACAGAGTATGGACTTTGAAAGTAAGAAAACCTGGGTTGATTCCTAGATGTAGCACTAACCAGTGGTGTGGAAAGACATCTGACCTTGCTTAGCTTTGATTACCCTTTCTGGAAAACAAGGAGAGGGCCACCAACCTCACAAGGCTGCTTTGAGGATTAAATGAGGTAGTGCATGCAAATAACTTGGCACAGGTATCCATTCAGGAGATGGGAAGTTGTTGCTACAGTTGGAGGAGAAGAATAGCAAGCAGCAGAGGTGTTCACAGTGCCGGACACTGCGCTTCATTAGCATTGCTGCCAATTAGCACTGCCAACAAGACAAGTTCGAGGGAAAACCTGGCTTACAGAACTAAGATGGACAGATATAAAACTATCTTAGGCCTTGGAACTCTGTCATTCAAGTCCAAGTCATGTAGAGATTCAGACGTTTCAATGACATCACAAGCGATATTATCCCTAACTATTATGAAGCAAAACACTCATCTCCAACTACGGTGACATCACAGTCGCTTGGCACCTTCAACAATTCAAACCGCTTTGGGGAATACAGGTCAGTGGTAGAACATTTGCCTGTACTTCAAAGCACTTCCATTCATTTTACCTTTAGTTAAATATAGCTTGTAAACTACCAGAAAGCCAGTGTTGTTCCCAAACCCAAAGCTGGTTCTTTAGAGAAGCTAATGAGGGAATCCAAAACCAGTATAAGAATTCAGCTCCCATGGAAGCCACTGTAAGGAGGACACACCTAGCATACAGTAGACAAATGTTTGTGGAACATAAAAACGAGTTTCAGTACATGTACAATGAACCCTGTACACCCAGTCTAATGTAACACCTGGGATATCAATGTAATAAATGTTTCTCTAACAATTCCAATCTTTAGAATCACAGAAGGAAATGTAAATGGCCAGCTTCAATCTCTCCTGAGAACAAAAAGTACCTGAAAAAATTACTACAAGAGAGGCTGGCATTCACTTGCAATCATGTGCCACTGTCAACATGACCCTGTTTTTTCCAGTCTTAGGGGGTGTGGGCATGGTTTTAGTTGCATGGGTTTCAAGTTCATAGAGGAGGTCAAAGATAAATGCTATTCTCTTAGCTCCCCTCCCAAGAAGATATTAAATTTAAGCACGTTAGCACTCAAATTCCACAGAAAAGCAGGGAGAAAAGGGAGTCAAGGAAACCTAAGGGGCAAAACTACCCTTAAGAGATACAAGTGTTCCCCTCTGCCTTTCTGAAGAGCAGCAACTATTCCTTCCACAGTCCATGCAGCACTATCTGAGAAGCAAGGGAAGGTTGAAAAAGCTGCGGATGACCTTACTAGAATTTCATGGTTACTTCCATGTGTGACCTAGAGCCAGCACCCAGGCTTCCAATCTCTCAGAAGTCACCCATAAATCAGCAAATGAGGCAGGTGCTGCAAACAGCATAATTTCTCATGAGCAAGAAACCCGGCTATGTTGTTAGATTTTTCTGTATTTAACAGAGAATGATAAAATCGGTCTCAACATTTTACTGTGAAAATTTTCAAACTCACACACAAGTTGAGAGATAGTATAAAGGACCCAGCCTGGACAGTTATCAATATATGACCAACCTTGTTTCATCTATACTCTGTCCACAGGATCATTTTCAAGCTGAACCCTGATACCCCAGCATCTATTTAGAAATACTTCAGTATGCATCTCTCAAGGACTTTTAACAACTCACCACCATGCCATTATCATGTACTAACAATGAAGAGTATATACTCCCCTTATATTATTAAGTATGTCACCAGTGTTCAAATATGTCCCAATTGTCTCATAACCTAATAGTTTTGTGGTTTTTTTTTTTTTTTACAGTTAGTCAAAAGTGGCTCAGTCAGTTAAGTGTCTGACTTCGGCCTGGGTCATAATTTCATGGTTCGTGAGTTCAAGCCTGCATCAGGCTCTCTGCTGTCAGCACAGAGCCCACTTCCGATCCTGTCTCCCCTTCTCTCTCTGGCCCTCCCCCGCTTGTTCTCTCTTTCTCTCTCAGAATAAATAAACTTAAAGTTTACAGTTAGTCAAACACTGAATGTTCACAATGGAAAGAAATTTAGAGATGCGGCACAGTCCGATTTCTACCCAATAGACCCAAACCTCCTTAAAGCAGTGACACTGTCCCTTAGAAGTGTGCATCTTGTAGAAGATGTGAATCTTGGACTCATGAGCTGATTTTCCTCCTGTTATTTTACTTTTATAATTGCAATGTTCAACTTTTTAGAAATAATAGCTTTATTAAGATACAATTCACATACCATAAAATTCACCCATTTAAAGGGATTTTTAGTGCACCCACTAGGTTATGCAACATTACCACTATCTAACTTTAGAACACTTTCACTGCCCCCAAAAGAAACCCCAGTACCCATCAGCAGTCATGCCCCACTCTCCCTTCTCTAGCCCCTGGAAACTACCAATCTGCTTTCTGTCTCTGTGGATTTTGCCTTTTCTGGGCATTCTTACTTTACTCTCACACTATTTTAAAGTTGTTTAGGTGTTTGCTCACCCATCCCCCAACCAAGGCAGGAACTGTCATCCTTGGAGGGTATTTGGGGTACCTAACATTCATCATGGCAGCAAGATGGCCCAGTAAGGGGCTCCCCCTCCCGCCTAGTTTGGGAGCGAAAAATCAGCCATTTCTTTTTGCTTTCCTATTAGAAAGTTCAGAGTTGAATTTGCGGCCCAACTTTTATAACCACGTAGCATGTTGTCATATACATTTCTCTGACCAAACTCTCCCTCTGTCTTCACTTGAGTATACTACCTTAATTTTCCTTTTGTTTTCTTCTTTTTTTTTTTTTTTGCTTATATTTCAAGAATTTCTGTATTTATGTTTAATACTTTTTTGGAACAAGATTTGAATGCATAAAATTTTTCTCCAGACATTTTGGTGCTATCCTACCATACCTTAAAAGCCTAGGAAAATTTCTCCTGTATGGCCATAATTATTTCCTTTTGATGATGCATACTTAGGCTGGCATTCCCAAAAATATGGTCCTAGGATGAATGCATAAAAGGTGACTTGAGTGAGAATATGTTCAGTTTATCCCTGTACTCACAAAGAAGAGGTGTATGCATACAGCAAGAATCTGTGAAGGAAAAGTTGGGTGATTCAATGGTTTAAAGAACTAAACATGACAGAGGTGATGGTCAGAGGAAATAAAGAAAAAGAAGGAAGGAGACATGGCAGGTATCACTCTGGGCCACTGAGCTGGTGTCTCAATAACTGACTCCTGTATTTACTGGGAAGGATGTGTGTGTGTGAATTTCAGGGTAAGAACTGCACCTTTACTGATAGAGGTGTGACGTATTCATCCCTGTTCCAAGTGCTGGCATATTTTACTTAGTGGTATTGGCTGTTCTGCTTTTGCCAAAAGAAAAATATCCTGTACCACGCAGCATTAAAACCCAGGCTTTCCCAAGGAAAAGTTTCATGGAAGGACCTCACAGACAGAACACAGTAATCCTTCCCTTGATAGAGTTCAACAAAACTCTCCCCGCACCCAGGAATGCAATGATTAATCAACTAATTTCAACTCAAGTTTTGTTTATATGTTCCAACTATAAACATTAATTGAAATATTTCCATTGCAACAAAATCACTTTGGTTTGGATTTAAACACTACTGTATGACAACAGGCAAACATGTTTCAGAACATGAAAGTACAACTCAGGAAAATAACATTTCCTCTATTAAATCCAAGGGGGCACACAGTGGAAAGTGTTATTCTAGGGTGTGTGGCTACTTGACAGCTGGAGCAAGGGACTGAGGTCTCCTTTTCCACGTGATAAACTGCAGTAGATATTCCACCATGCTTTGTGGTTTTAGAAAAGCTTGAAGAAAAATTCACTTGGCGGTCTCTGTTTTATTTTATTGGGGGGCAGGCAGTGTTAGGCTTTAATACGTGAAAGAAAAGACACAAAAGTGGGAAAACTCATAACTGAGAGTAAACATGATTTTGATAGTTTTTGAATAGGGGCCAAATCCTTGGAAGAACCTCTGATATAATAGAGGTAAACATGATAACATAACTTGGATGAGCTGTATTCTATTTCAGTTAATGCTCTAGAAGAAAGCAGCATTTGGAAGGTGAGGGGGAAGTCTGGGTAAAATGAAATGCATAAAGGCTATTATGTATTTTTTAGTTTATTTATTTTTGACAGGGAGACAGAGAATCCCAAGGTGGCTCCACGCTGCCAGCACAGAACCCAACATGGGGCTTCAACCCACAAACCGTGAGACCATGATTTGAGCCGAAATCAAGAGTTGGACACTTAACCAAATGAGCCACCTAGGCACCAAGGGTATTATCTTAATAAAAGTTAACAGATGAATTTTATCCAAATGCTTTCAAGTACACAGAGCACGGAATGATCTGCACCAGCTCTTCTTACCATCACCAGAGCTCTCCCATCGTCAAGATGACCACCTCCTGGTTTCTCTAACAATGTCACAGCAAGATGTTTACTTTTTTTTTTTTTAAAGGAAGATTTCTCTGCCTTGACTGTGCTTCTCAATCACTGATGCACACTAGAATCACCTGGACAGCTTTCTCAAACAGCTAAGCCCCCTCCTCCACCACCCAAGACTCTAACTGAATAGCCCGGAATTCAGCTTAGGCACGGATATTTTAAAAAACTCCCCAATGATTCCAATGTGGGCCAGGGTTGAGAGTCAATGGTCTATACAGATGTCTCAAGTAAGTGTTTCCTTCCTTCAAAGATGAATCTCCTTCATGCAATGTACCCAAATGGTCCTAACTCGGTAGGACCCTAGTCATTTAACAATTCCAGATACACCTCCAATATTATGGTTTTTGTATTTTTCCTGTGACTATTTATGAATATATTCAGCATCATATTCATAATGCAACCATTTTGTCTGTGTTTGTTACCACGCCTTGTGCTGAACCTACATGCTTGTGATATCACTCTCATATGATTTATTAGATGATTTGAGACTGTTTATTATGTGAAAATCACTGTGCTCAAAGCCTGTGGAGGTTGTAAAGATGAAAAATCACTCTTGTAGCTATACTTACAGTCAAGGAACTTCAAATCCTGAATGGATGTAAGACAGGTAAGAATAACAGCACAAGTTAGCACATGAAGTCTGTAACAGACATCTAAGAGGTGCTAGACCATTCTTAGCTAGAGAGCTCAAAAATATTTCTCAAAGACATATATCAAGATGTTAACAGAGTGCATCTGTAGGAAGTGGGATTAAGGATTTTGTTATTTGTATATTTCTATTTCCATCACTTCTTGGCCTCTTGGCCAAGATCTAGTGTATTTTTCTATTTCCAAGTCTTTTACAAGGAGCACATGATAAAAATACTCTCTAAAGAAGTTGCAATCAGTTTGAAGAATGGAAAATTGACAGGTAGGGAGGAACACAAGCAAAGACAAGCACCAAATGTACTTGGCAACATGAGTAGCTCTGTTTTACTGTAACCTGGAAGGTGGGACCAAGAAAGAGAGAAGGAGGAAACGCTGGACAGACTGGAGCAGTATTGCAAAGGCCTTCAATGCTGGGTGGGGAGTTTTATGATCAGCAACTGGGAGCCACTAAAGGTTTTTAAATGGTACTTTTTAATCATCACAAAATTGTTTTCTCAAAAAACACTTATATATTTTTTGTGAAAATAATTGGAAAAGACTAAAAATCATAAAGTAAATAAAAGTTATCACAAGAAGCTCATCACAAGGAGAAAGCCATTATTAATGTGTTTGGCACATTCCCTTCCAGCCTTTTCTCTAGTGTATAGTTACAGAAGATTTTTGAGCAGGAGTGTGACATCACTAGGGCTATGCTTTAGGAAGGTCGACTACAAGACGGTCTAAGTACAAAGTAGACTCTCTGGGTCTGGAGGTAGCTGGCAGAGGCTTTCGCATACATGTTTCGTTCACAGCTTCTCCTGCTTATGTTTCTGCACCTGTGCAAGTAAGGAGAGCGTTGGCTACTTAGGGCAGACCCACAAATATATCCTAAGGGGCAAGTGGCACCTGAAGGGGAAACCCAAAACCAAAGCCTATATAAGCACTCCTACCTTTAGCAAAGCTGAAAGGCCCTGGCAAGCATGGAAAGATTTATCTGCAAAGCACCAGTAGGTTTCTAGGAAGGGAAGTCTCCTCTCCAGAAGGGGCCTTGTTTCATAGGACTAGAGAATGCTTTCCTAGAGACCATCCTCACCACACAGGATTCCCAGTACAGAAATGCCTAAAAATAGGCAATTACCACATCTAGTATGTGATAATTATATTACAATGAACTGGTTCATCGTATGAGAGCTAGTGCCTCTTAATCGGAAATCATATTGACTCTAAGATCCCAGCCTTAAGAAGAAGAGGTTGACCTGTGTCAAAATTCACTGACAGGCCTTACTTGCCAAGTCAGCTCTCCCAGCACTCAGCCTTGCCCCCTACTCAGAGACAATGGGGCTCTGTGCAGGAGCAGAGGCCAAAGACTGGAAGGAAATTTGCATGCCTCTTTTACCCCCATGAGGTGTTTATTATTTTGCTTCCAAATAGGCTGAGTCCAATGTTTTATTCCTCCCCTTTCTTCCCTTTGCTAATTTTAACTCAATTTCAAATTAATATTTTTCAAGAGATAACTTACTTAATCCCCCAGCCCCTCCTACCCCTGTTTATGACTTAGGAATGAATGTAAGCACAAAACATCTTGTGATGGCCTCAAAATAGAAAGCAGGTTTAAAGTTTTATTTTTCTGTCCCAAAGCTGCCAAAGCTCTGGCGTGTTTTAACTTCTGCTCTACACACTGTTTTCTCCTTCCCTCCCTTCCATCCAGCTATATTTAGTAAAGCCCAAATAAAAGGGATACAGGCAAAGCAAAATTAAATATAGTTTCTTTGAATCAGTAAATCCCACAGTTAGTCTATATGGCAGCAGCTAAGAAAGTGAAGCTCATATGAACACACATATACTCATAAGATGCACTGCCCTTCTCCAAAGGTGGCCTCTACCCTCTAATGCTTCACCACGTGGCAGTACAACCAGGAAGGCAAGCACGTCTTCTCCCCACCTTCATCTCCGACTGCCCCTTTCCCTTCTTGCTCCCATGTCTCCCCACCCCCCACCTTCACTGCCACCCCCATGTCTCTGCTTTCCACTTCTAGATTTCAATATAGCTACACCACCCTCAACTCTCTGCCTCCACCTAGAAGGAAAAGAGAAAAACTGAAAAAGGTACATTTAAATGAAAGGAAACACAGAGAAGTACTTCGGTGACCAACTCTAAACCAAGCTAGTTCAGAAGCATGCCACCGAAACTGCTCTACAGGATCTTTTTTTTTTTTTTATACCTTAGTCGATTTATTTAAAACTGATCGTGGGCTTCTGTTGACTGAAGGAACTTCTTTAGGACTTAAGGACCACGGAGGGAAACATTCTGGTTCTGGTTTTCCAATAAGGATAATGAGACTACAAAGACTAATAAAATAAGACTTTGGGGGAAAACTTCTTCTCCAAATACAGAACATTCTAGAAGAAGGAATGGGGGCATGAACTGTGGGCATGGAAGGGGAATGGCACCAAATGTGACTTTAGCATTTTCCCTAAAACAAGTCCCTGATTGCTCATCCCTTTCCCAAAACAAAGGCACAGAAAAAGATAAGAGAGAAAATGTGGAGGTCCTAAGAACTTAATGGCTGGGTAGCAAACTCAACTTTCACCGAATATTCTCACCTCAATGCACCCCCATCTCCATACATGCCAACTAAATTAACTTAATTCTACTATCAAAGAGGCAGCTACTATCAAGTCCTATCTAGACAGCAATGAAGACAGCACACTCTTCGTTTAGACGGTATCAGAAAAAGCCACAAATTTATCTGCTAACTACAATAAGGCAAAATAACTCTACGTTTTAAAGTATTTTCAGTATGATGTTCTGAAACAGGAGTCAGCAAAGTATGGACCATAGGCCACCAAGCCACCTGTTTTTGTACAGTCTGCAATCTAAGAATGTTTTTCACTTTTTAAAAATGGTTAAAGAAATCAAAGGAAGAATACTATTCCACAACAAGTGAAAATTACATGAAATTCAAATTTCAGTGTCCATAAATAACATTTTATTGGAACACAGCCACACTCATTCACTTACATATTGTCTACGGCTCCTTTTGTAAAGCTAAGTAGGTAAGAAAGAGACTATATGGCCTGCAAAGACTATCTGGCCCTTTACATAAAAAGTTTGCCAACCCCTGGTCCAGAGACATATCTGGGGTGTGAAAAAATACCTTTCACTTATTTCATACTTTATAGTTTTTCCAGGTACATTCACACTTGTTACTCTTATTTTACCTTTACTCCAAGACTGAGTTGGATAAGCAGAAATTATTATCCCCTCGGAAGAGATGAGAACACACAGGTTCGAAACGGATTTGCCCAAGGTCATTTTGCTGCTAAGTGGCTAGAGTTAGACTCCAATTTTCTGACCTACATCCAGAGGTGTTCACATTACACAACTAGTCCTCTTGGATGTCTTCCAACAGCGGCTGCCAAAAGTCTTTTAAACATTCTCTCCATATTTGATAGTTCACCATAGCGTAAAATCCCTCCTCCCTAAAATGGGATCCCAAACACCACAACCCCCAACCCCTCTTTTTGCTTGAGCAGAGAGACACAAATGTGGACTCAGTGGTTTCCCATCTTGGCAGAGACAGCTCTGGCGGAAGCTTCCTGATGGTAGCAAAGGCAGCAGCTCCCCTGGCCGGCCAGTTCTGTGGAATTCCTGGAAGCTCAACCCAGAGTCTGTTTCTTCAGTCAGCCCAACCATCTCGTGCTCTATCTATATATCTTAATAAATTCTCTTCTACTTGATCAAGCTGCTCTGGGTTCTGTTCTCCAGAATGAAGATCAGAGATGAATACAACTTGAGAAGAAATCCTTATAATACGATAGTGGTTCCTAAAAGCCTCAGGAAGAGCTATCACCACTTTCCAAAATACAATCCTGTTTTCATAAGATATTATCAGATGTTATTCTTAAAAGAAGACTCTGTAATTAGATAAATAATATTGGGAAACACCGAGTTAAATAGATTTCTTTACTATGTGACTTCTCAGAGCCTTAACATGCATGTGTGCTTCATAAATCTTCAAAAAGGAGCAAGTATGCAACATTTAAAAAATTTATTGGACCACTGAACAATTTTTTAATTTCTCATTAACTTAGTAATACATTTTTTGGAAATACTGATCACCAGTATTTGAATGTTTATAGAAAAAATGTTTACAGTTTTAAAATATTTTTTAAAAGAAGGCTGTAGAAAGAGGAATCCAATTCTGGAGTGTGGTACAATGAAAAAATACTTTCATAGATTGCTGGAGGGATATATATTAGTACAACCTTTTTGGAAAGCAATTTAGCAATAATTAGCAGGTGTCCTAATACTTATGATTTTTGACTCAATTCCACTTCTAGAAATTTATCTTAAAAAAGACAATCTGAAATGTGGGCAAATGTCAGATCCTCAGTTCTTATGATACCTTTGTCAGTCTATGAAAAAGAAAAACAATACACTCTGACTTGAGAAAAACACAAAGAAGGGCTACACTTCATCTTTCCAATCAGGTGATAGAGAAAGGACCTCCTTATGATGCAGGGAAAAGAGAAAAAGGTGCTTCTATATTCTTAGTAGCATTAGGGCACTATATAAACGTTTATTCAGCTCTTTACCTTCTGCATAAAAAGGAACAAGAAAAGTTGAAAACTTTCCCAAGAATATCTCCATTAATGTAAGCATCCTAGTCCAGACACAGCGCATCTCCATAAATGAAGCAGGGAGAAGAAACCTAGGTGATGTAGGTAATGTAGTAAGAGGTGCTATGATCCTAAGCTCCTCTAAAGGCTGACGACAAACCACAAAACTATGGGACAGGTGGTTTACTCTAGGATTCAGGTCAAGTTGGTGAAGACCATGACAAAGAGCTATATGCTAAATATTTATTTTTTAAAGTTAAGTATTTTTTAAAAGATCATTTCATATTGGGGCACCTGGGTAGCTCAGCTGATTAAGTATCCAACTCTTCATTTTGGCTCAGGTCATAATCTCACAGTTTTGTGAGTTCAAGTCCCACATTAGGCTCTGCACACTGACCTCATGGAGGCTGCTTGGGATTCTCTCTCTCCTTCTCTCTCTGCCTCTCCACCGCTCATGCTCTGTCTTTCTCAAAACAAATACATAAACTTAAAAAAAAAAGGATCATTTCATATTACTTACATACAGTTATTTATTGTATTCTGTACATTTATTGTATTTTGTATTTATTATATATATTTAACATATATAAAGAACTAATAGAAATTTTAAGTGGAAGACTCAAGGGAGGAGCTTCAAATTCAGCTATTTGCAGGTTGAGATCATGTGACTAAGGCAGCGCTGCCCTCTAGTGGTAGAGCATCACACTTTCACTTTGAGGCTTTTGAGAGATCAGTAAGTATCTTTAAAAGGTTGAAGCCACAAAAACAAAGTTATGGAGACATGGCAAACATTACTAAGAACCTGTAACTCTTAAATGGTAAAGCCATGATCAAACAAGGGTATTCAGTTTTAAGGCCATTCCTTGATTTGCTCTCAAGTCCATTTTACAGACAGAGAAACCACAGCCTCAAAGATTAGAAATGATTTCATCTCAGTCACAAAACCACATGAACCAAGAGGACTATGTCTCTGCCATGCTTACTATCTATTAGGCAAAAACCACAAAATAAGGATGAATGAACCATCTTTTCATATTTTATCTCTAACAAAGTGGTAACTGCCTATAGCAGCAGCCACTATATATTTTTTTTCCACAATTCAGCTGTTGTAGACTAGAGGCCCACACAAACCAGGCAAAGTCCAGTTAACCCCCGGAAGAGAAACAACTCCCTTCTCCACATCCCTCAATAAGTAGAATAGGAAGACTGTCTCCCTCTTCAGCTCAAATGCCAAGAAAATCCATGTCTCATAAGAAGGGATGTGGTGGGTGGGTGTATAATTGACATCAGAAAATGAAGTCTACATCTTTGGTCTGCAGGAACACAACCACAGAGTAGGATTCAGGACTGGTCAAGTATGACTGGCCAAACCTAGGGAACACGTCTAGTGATTTACCAGAAACTCTCTAGTTCTCTCGGGGAAATGGGATGTGGCAGGATAAGCAAAACCAGAGAACAGAGACCATCATATTGGTGACAGCAGTAGCAGTGGCTTCTATTTGTAGATTTTTTTTTTTTTTTTTACACATTTAACAGTACTTTGGCAAATATTTCATTTGCTCCTTTGGTTACGATCCTATAGAGAAAGTACCTGTATTCCAACATTATAAATTAGGAAGAGAAGACTCTGAGAAGTTTAAATGGTTTGTTTGCATATCCTGGCGAGTTAGCGGACTCTCAAGACTCACCCTGAGGTCTACTGCATTTCCCACAGCACCTGTGACACCCAAGTGGGAAGTGGCTTAATTAGCAGCAACTATACATTATGGGAGGAGAGAAGGAACTCCCATAGGCAGTCACAGAGCAACTGAGAAGGACTGGTAGCAAATGACATGGTGGAAAGACATTTCAAAATCCAAGGAACAGCTGCAGAAATTAAAAAGCAAGAAGCCTGAGACCATTTAGAATAGGGAAAAACAGGTCTATAAAACTTGAAAAGAGCCTTAGGTGATCAATGTATTATAGTTAAAATATGTTCATTATTAAGAAGTAGGAAAGTGAGAAATTCATGTTAGAAAGACTACTACCCAAAACTACTAAAACACTTGCTCAAGGAGGTAAACTTTGCAAAACCTTCCGGATAACTTAGGTTCTCTTCTCAGCAATTTCAATCTTTTTCTCTGCTTCCTATGTTCTTGTTTTCCCTATTTACCTACAGCTTTAGTAAGCAGTCTTGAACTTGGGAGTTTTTAAGCCTTTTTTTTTTTTTTTTTTTTTTTTTTTTTTGAGAGAGAGAGAGAGCGAGCGAGCAAGGGAGGGGCAGAGGGCAAGACAGAGAATCTTAAGCAGGCTCCACGCTCAGTGTGGGAGTGAGGGGTGGGGGACAACATGGGGCCCGACACGGGGCTTGATCTCACAGCCATAAGATCATGACTTAAGCCCAAATCAAGAGTCAGACACTTGACTGACTAGGCCACCCAAGCGCCTCACAAACTTGGGAGTTTTTAAGACAGTACACTTCAAATCCTATCAGCTTATTTGCATTGCAAGACTCATCCTTGGTAATGAAAGAAAGCAACAGAACTGGAAAAATAGAAATCCTCTAATAGACACATTTTTGAGACTCTCAGTAGTGCACTACTCCCCACACTCTCAAGAACTGCCTCTTCATCTCAGGAATGGGCTCTTAGAGGCTATGTTTATGTCCTGGAACCCTGTCTCTGGGTCCATATCTGATTGATCTGGAGTAGACATCTGTCCCAAAGATGGCCTATCAGAAACATCCCTGCAGCAATTCATTTTGCTTAAACCAGCTTAATTCTGTTTCTACCACAGAACCAAAAGGTTCTAAGTCATAGATTTTATGTATTTATTTTCTGCTTTCCTAAAATGTTTGCTCTTCAAGGGTAGAGATTTTTATGTTTTGTTCATTCACAAGTTATATCACAAGTGCCCACACAATGCCTGTCCAATAGGAGATACTCAAAAATGTTTGCTAAATAACGAATATTGTGAGCCTTAGTTTTCCCCATTAGTAAGTTTTATTCAGTGTATACATTCCATTTGCGGAAGGAAGAAGGCCCAGCCCCTGCAGAGTTTGGTCTTTACCATGCTTGCACACGGTATCTGAAAGATTTCAAATTCACCCTTTTGCAAGTATCTGTTCCCTGTGATTCTGTGAAAGATTCTCCTCTTCCCTTTAAGGATAAGTACTTTAGTACTACGTCTGTTGTATACAGTGCACTGTACTATTATCATCACAATAAGATAATCCCTACATTTCCCTTTCTTTCCTTCTCTTTTATCCTTCCAAATACCTGCTCTCAATAATGTCACTGGCCAGGCCATCTATTAACAAATGGGCAGAAGACCTTGTTCCTGCTTCACAACTTCCAGAATTTAAATAATGCCAGCGAGGGAACAAGGAGGTGCTTGGGGGAGCCCTGCTGACTCTGTTACAGTTTCAATCAGATTCTCAAAAACTGCGAATCATGTGATTGCCACCCGGTAGGCCAAACCATGTCAATATACCTGTAAATCCCTTGACTGAGGTGGGGAGCATGCAAACTGCAAAAAGACAGCTGGCCAAATCTTTACACCTCCTAGATACTGACCCAGCTCCTATAACTGAGCCATTTAACTGCTCTGTGTGCTGATTAGTAAAACAGATCAGTCCCATTTCTGTATATCGTTAAGAAGGAACAATCACTATTATAACACCCAGACTATAAAACTTAAATGTTTGGCTAAGATAAAATGATCTATTAGATTTGTAAGTAATTTAAAAAGCAGAAGTGCTAAAGAAACATAAATTGCTCCTATATAAAGTTCAAGTCCAGATTATACATTCAAATGGAAACATAAGAAAAAGGTTAAGATTTTAAGTAGAAAATTTTCCAAATACATAGCTTTAAAATGTAGTGTTTAATGTCTAAAATCAATTAGTTAAAAACAACAACAACAACAACAGACTTTAGGTAAGTTTAAATTCCCAACATAAAAACCAAGTCCACGAAATCAAAGAGGGGCTTATTTATACAGCAGAAAGAAACATCATCACAAATGGATAAATGATCAACTGGCCTTATCCCTACAATTTCTTACAATTCCTTTTATCATTTCATTTTCATGCCACATTCTCTTTCTTGTTTTAATTTCTTAATGTAACTCCTTAGGCTTAAATAATTTTTTTTCACATCATGGCAATGCATTAGCTCAATCGTAATTCCTTGCAGTCTGAGTACTCTAAAAAACAAGTGCTCTGGAAGCCCTTTGTCATACTTGTAACTTGTGTCGAGCATACTTGCGTAAGTGATCTGACAAAGGCAAATACTCGTCCAGCTCCATTCACTATCTCAGACTTCTCACTTCTGGCCCTCCCTTCCAGGAAGTCCTGACTTTGATGATTAAGGGGAGAAACAAATCTCTTTTGATACGCTGGGGTGAGGGCAGCCTGCCACTCTCCACCTCTCCTTAATACAGTGCTGAACACAGTTTTCTGGAGGAGCTCCAGAACGTGTGCTTTCTAGAAAAGCAAAGAATTGTGGCAGCAGCCTTATTCCAATCCACACAGCTGAGGAGAGTGAACAGTCCAGAATAGAAGGGAGTGAAGCGAAGAGCCTGTTATATAGGGCTCACATGGCATCAGTGACATTCACTAGGTTTCCAATATCCTCTTGTTTTCCTATACTGCAAAATCACACACTAATAGAAGTGACTTCAAAAAGTAACTACTGGGTGAAGTCCTGCCTTCTCACAGATAAGGTCTCATAGACAACATATGTGACGGTCAAGAGGGAACCTAGGTTCAAATCTTGACTCCACCACTTATGTCTGGGTAAACTCTGACAAGTTACTTAACTCTGTGTCTCAGTTTCCTTATTTGTAAAATAAGGCTAGCTTAATTTCTAACCACAAAGGATTGTGCGTTTGGAAGAGTATCTGGCATGTGAGAGCTCAATAAATAATGGTAGTAATAGCTGTTGATGTGACTACTATTACTAGTGTTGTTTCCTAAAAGAGTTCCAAGAATGTAATGCCTTCATTCAGCAAACATTTTAATGAGCACTTACCATATGTGTCATCCATACAGTGCTAAACACAAGAGGTACAGACTCAAAAGCCACAATCCAGACCCTCAAACAGCATCCAATCAAATGCCAGAATGTGTCGCAGAGCAGTAAGATCTACAATAGAGATGTGTACAGGATCTTGAGAAGCAAGAAGCTTGAAGAAGTCCGAGAAAGAGAGATGAGCCAAGTCTAAAAAGGCAGACTGGAGTGCATCAAAGGACAAGGAAAGAGAAGGTCATTCTGGGCAAGACTGGGGAACAGCAAAACATAAGACTAATAAGCTTAGCAAAGCCAAGTGTATGAAAGGCCTAAGTAACTTGAACCTCAGCCTGAAGAGAAATGCAGACCTTTGACTTCAGGACATAGGATGGGCTGGAATGGGGGAACAAAACAGGAAGGAGACTGAGTGTTCATTACTATAATAAAGAAAACCCCAAAGGGTCTTACAGAAAGGATGGAGAAGAGCGAATAGGCCCAAAAATCGTGCAGAAGTGAAAGTCACAGGTCTCAGATGCTGATTAGATGTAGTGGATTATAGAATGTAAAAAGTAAAAAGTGAGCACAGGTCACTGACTGTAGCAATGAGGTGAATGGTGGTGTCACTGGAACCCAGGCACAGGGCATTTTGGGGAAAGGATGCTTCGTTTTTGGAGATGAGGGCTTCATTTGGAACATGCTGAGCTGAGGTACCTGTGGGATATTCAGATGGAGCCATCTGGTAAGAGGGAAGTCAGAAATATGGACGTGTATCTGTAAATTCAGGTGAGGCTGGAGATGAAGCCATCACTGCTCGGGGTGCAAAGCCACAGTGAGAGAAAGAGGGTGGAAGTGAGCAAGATGTGTCCATTAAGGACCAGGGAGTAAAAGAGAGTGGATACCCCAGACACCAACATTTTCTCAGAACTAGGACACTATTTTCATCCTCATCAGTCTTGTCAATAACTCTTTCAAACATTCCAATGTTCTTTATTCATATACCATCTGTTTCACAAATATTTGAGGCAGCTTATGGTAAAGACATACAATAAAACAGAAATAAAAATGAAACAAATACATCAGAGCTACAAAATATGGAATCAGATTAGGAAATGAAGGCAGAGGCCAGCTGGAGGAGAAAGGAGGATTAGAATAAAATTATGCAGGCCAAGGGGGACTAGAGAGTGGCTACTGCAAAGGTGCAAGTTCGGCTCTGAGCTTCCTACTTGTTCAAGTAAAAAGACAGCAATTAACCTCTGTAAGATGAAACTATACTCTTCCTTACGATTAAGCCATTTGCCCAAGATCACCCAATTAAAAGACAAACGGCTCCTTCTACTCTACCGAACGGCTTCAATATGCAAGTTCCCTTCAGCATAACTGGATTTCCATTATCAGAATGGAACGGCGGGAAGAAACCGGACTAGGAATCCGGAGGCTTAGTTCTTCCGCTAACCGCGAACCCACAGCAGATCAATGAAATTCTTTGAGCCTTGTTTTCTCAACTACAAAACAAGTGCTTTCACTGAGTCACAGTCAACCAACCACAGACAGCCTTTGTGTTATCATTCTCTAATCCAGCACACCTGACAGACATTGCTAATAATGAATCATAAGAGTTTTTTTTTTCCTGATGAATCCTGAGAAGACCTCAGAATCCTGCCAACAGTGTTCCAAATAACCACCAGTCAACCAGCACATGCACATTCTGACCCTTGAGGCTCTCAAAGTACCTCCAGAGCTATCATGCTATCACACGCACACACTACCATGCTGTGATCGTGGTACCTGTCATATTTCGCGGCATCCTCTCGGAATGAGGAAGGCTGTGGGGAATCTGACTGCAGCTGCTAAGGTAGGTAGATACAGAACAAAGTTCTTTTTGCACTTATTTTTAACATAAAATACTTTCAAATCATCTACCAGAGGAAATCTAGGAAAAGCATAACAGCATGTACCAAGCTGAAAATTCTTAGGAGCAACTCAGTTTTCAAAGGATCTTTCTTTTGTTTTAAAGTTTATATTATGAACATCTCTACAAAATGCTCTGCACAAAAGTAGAGACGACAGTACAAGGAACCTATATGTACCCATCACCCAGTTTCAACAACCGTCAACATTTTACTATACATGTTCACAGGGCTTTAAGATCTAGACCTCTAGGGCCAGGGCTTAAATACTCTGGCAAAACAGAGCCTCCTCTGGACACAGCTCATGTCCACATGTCAAGGCACAGACATACACACCCATAAAAACTGTAACTTTCGGCAATACAGAGAAACAAGCTGGAGTGAGATCTGTTCTCTAAATTCCTGCTACTCTAAGTGTGGTCCCTGATCGGCAGTGTCTGTATTCCCTGGGAGCTTTTAAGTCATGAAGCGTCGTGGGCCCCATTTCAAACTACATCATAATTTGAATTGTAACAAAACCCCCAGGTAATCAGTCTGCATATTAAATTTAAGAAGCGCTGCTCTACTCTAGACCACCATCACTATACTCTGCAAATCTTTAACTATTTAAGTGGCTCAGAGGAGGTGGGCCAAAAACTGAAGTGTGAAAAATAGTGTTCATTTTACTTGGAAGGGCCATTTGTCATTAACTAGTCGAATTTTAGAATATATAGCTTATAACACAGCAATTCTACTTCTCGATACCTACCCTAAAGAACACATGAAGAATTTACATGGATGCTTCAATAGGATATTACAAACATGTGTAGACAGCATGGTCTGGATCTGGAAACAACCTAGCTGTCCATCAGTAGACAAATGGTGAAACAAACCAGTACAGAACAGGACACAGAGAGGTTAAAATGAATGAGCCAGATCATGGAAAGTTCTCCTGGACATGTTGTTGGGTGAAAAAAGCAAGTTGCAGGATGTTCCACTTAGTGTAACAACACTTGTTTAAAACAAAAGAAAAACAGATGCTTCATTATGTATTTTCTCTGGATACATATATGCATGTGTAAAGAAAGAGAAAAGGTATGGAAGGGCAGATACCAAAAGGAAAGAGTGATTATACTTGGGAAGGGATGAAGGGGATTAAGAGTAGGGTGGGGAGTTGAAGGGGCATCTATTTGCTTTTCTGTGGAAAGGAGAATGCATTCATGTACCTCTTGTAGGACAATATTTTTTAAGTAGCTATACAGCTTCTTATACCAAGTGAGTTTATCTAGAGAAAATATGATCAAGGTAAGGCTATAGATGGATAGGAAGTTTAAAGACCTTTGACAAACTGAAGATACTTAGAAATTAGTTTTGTTTGCATATATGGTGGACCATTTTTGTTTGTTTTCTTCAATACATGCATTCAGCTGGTACTGGGCATATTTTGCACTATTTAAAAATATCTTCAAAAGTGGTATTTGTTTTTCTGTGTATTTTTGTATCCCCTTCATTTGTCTATGAGCTACCTGAGAATAAATTACCTATGTGATTGCTTTTATTGCTACATATTCCCAGTTTCTAGGTTCAACAGATGATGGTGCACATTAGATAAATGGGTAACTCACCAGCCTCTGTATAACAGTAATAGCTAAAAAGAAACTCCTAAGGGGTAGAACACATACTGTCTTCAATTTATAGCTGAAGAAACAGGCTTAGAAAGGTTGGGTGGTATGCCCAAGGACCCTTTAGCTAGTAAGTGGCAAAGCCAGGCCTTGGTTCTCACGTGTGATTCCAAGTCCTCTGCCCTTCAATTACACTACACTGGTCATCTTGCCATACTTAAATATGGTTCTTACCCACATTTTCCGGAAGTTTTTAGATAGCTTCAGACTGGAAACTCTCAGCTTATTAGAGAACTGATATTGGAGAAATCTTAAAATAGTATGTACACTTTGGGGATCTCATACCTAATTATTTTTAGTTTCTTTTCTTTTCCAATACCTTACCTTGAACAACCCAAGGAGACTGAAGAAAATAATACCACCACCTTACTCCAGTCATAGATTAAAAAAAAAAAAAAAAAAGGTGAATTCTGGCTAGTCTATTAAAAATGCATCTGCTCTAATATATATAGAAAAAAATATGAAAATAGATAGATACCATGTACCCAACTCCCAGCTTTAACAATTATCAAAGCCCATTAGAAAATCCTAGTGGCGATGCAAATGGTGAAGGGGGTAGGGGACTAGTTGTTTTGCCCTTAATAAAGGAAAGGGGGCACCTTGGTGGCTCAGTCAGTTAAGCAGCCAACTCTTGTTTTCGGTTCAGGCCATGAACTCATGGTTCATGGGTTGGAGCCCCACATCAGGCTCTGCGCTGACAGTGTGGAGCCTGCTTGGGATTCATTCATTCATTCATTCTCTCTCTCTCTCTCTCTCTCTCTGCCCCTCCCCTGCATGCTCTCTTTCTCAAAATTAATTAATTAATTAAAAAAAAGGAAAGTGACAAGATATCTGAAAACTTCTCATGTGAAATGTTCTCAATTGGGAGGTTTTGTGAAGTTAAAATAATTTTTTTTTTAAGTTTAGAGTTAACAAGGTTAAAAGCTCACTATGGACTTTGGATATCAAGATAATACAACTGACTTCTTGATCCTCTTAAGCACTGGGACTACAGAGAATACTCTGGACATACATGCATGCCTCTATTTATAGCAGCAAGCACCATGTCTTATGGGAAAAGCTCCTAAACCATTTAAAAATCTAACTATTTTAGGCACCTCACAACTTTCTAAGAATTTTGTTTGTTTGTTTTAACATTGTTCCCAAAAGTTGGATCATAAATTGCATGTGTGTATGTGCGTGCGTGTGTGTGTGTGTGTGTGTGTGTGTGTGTGCGTGCGTGCTTGCTTTTGGGAAATGTACAAAATGAGGTTAGTGGGTTTGAAACATTCAAGGCTCTATGAAGAGCTCTAACCAGGACTGCATTCGTGGGATAAGGTCCTGGGAGTTCATAGTGTGACTAAGAAATGAATTAACTGTCTTATAAAAAAGATTTTTTTTAGAATCGGGCAGAATATATAGATTGCTAAAAACATGAATCATGTACGGCTCATTTCAAATATTAGGCACATTTCACATAACCATTTAAAACATATATGTACTGACTCTGGGATCTTACTAAATTTAAACCCTGACTCAGTAGAGTAAGACAAGTCATTCCTTCTTCTTTTAGGGAGAGAAGAGTGGAAGAGATTGCCCCGACAGAGAAGACTGCTAAAAACACCCTCTATGTGCCAGGAACTTCATGTGCCAGGATCTTTTTGATGATGTACAGAATTATTAGAGAATAATTCTTTCTTTTTCCCCTCTTTCTTCCCCCTCTTTCTTTTGAATGAGTAAAAACTGGTTGAAGACCAACCTGCTTAGGAACACAGCTAATTTCCAACGTTGGTCTGACTCCAAAACCTACTGCCTTTCCTCTCCACCATAGTGACACTCAACTAGACCAGTGGCACCATATGTTTGCTTCAGATAGTCTGGAAATAAGTTTTGCACACCATCTCTGCTTGGCATTCATCTTTTGACCATGGCTTTATTCAATGTAGCATGTTGAAAAATTTTTTTTTAATATTTGTTTATTTTTGAGACACAGAGACAGAGTGTGATTGGGGGAGGGGCAAGGAGAGAGGGAGACATAGACTCTGAAGCAGGTTCCAGGCTCTGAACTGTCAGCACAGAACCTGATGCGGGACTCAAACCCACAAACCATGAGATCATGACCTGAGCCTGAGTCAGACGGTCAACCGACTGAGCCATCCAGGCGCCCCTCCAATGTAGCATGTTTTAAAAGTTCACATTCATTTATATTGAAAATTATATTATCACACACTCATTTTGAAAAAGAAGCCTTTCCACTACACCATGGCACTTACAAGGTAGTCATCAAACAATGGTTATTCCTAGTAATTTCAGTCCATCCCCAGAAGCTCAGAATGTAAATCAATGGGCACGGCTACACTGATCTTGTCTGAAAATAGCTCCATGACTAACTGTGTCCACACAGTAACTAGAATATGTAAACGTGCAAGCCTCATGGGTTGCAAGACTTTCATAGAGGGAAGTCTCCAGGAAGGTAGACCAGGACCTCAGGCTCAGGGCTTGGGAGGTGGAAGTCACTGGTTTTCCAGCCTGGTCACCAAATAACACTCACTTGAGATTTTTACCAAAAGTCTTGTTTTAAATCCTATCTTAAGGAACACATATGAAGAAGTTATGCAGTAGGGATTAACCACCTGTCAGCTGGGGGCCTTGTGTTATCAAGTTACAGGCTAGATTCAATTAGTAGTTGTAATTAATTACATAATTTTTAGTTCAAGTTTAATTCCACTAAAATGTCATAGTGAAACTAGGCCATTTAAGGTTTATAGAAAAGGATAATTGTAAGATTGGAGGTTATCATACATTTGATTCAAATTTGAGACATGTGAAATACTTGCAAACCAACAATGGACCCATGAACAGTAATACAAGTAAGTGTGCCCCTCACATATATAGGTTCTGAACATTTGGACTCTTACTGAAAAGAGATCGTTGCCTCTACTCTGAGAAGGCCTAATTCCACCCTGGCCCTCAGCAAGAATAGTGGTGGGCCTCTTGGGGCTGCATGGAGCTCTGCAGAGGTGCAGAAGGACTTCAGGTGATGGGGAGCCCCAGGGCCACTGGGACTGCCACGGTCACCAGAGTTCTCATCTTTGAGAGCAGGACAAAGGGTTCCCAGAGACTCCACTCCAGCAGCTGATTACAAACTCTGGGACATAAACCAAGGAGACCCAAAGAGGGCTATCACTTTGTCATTCTAACCATAGGCCACTGCCTCTGCAGCTAGTTCTTGATTTTTATCATTTTATGTGACAACACTTCAACTTCCAAGATCTGACTGGCCCAAGTGGCTAATGCCCAATCAATAGCCTAACTATGCTTCTCCATCTATAATGTAAGACTTCCCAGGGATTCATTAAATAATGGGCTCAGGATATGGATGAATGTTAATTCTTCTAGAATATTAATTCCCTATGAAGTTTTATAATGTTTTTTGATATTTTTATATGAAAGCAGATACATATATGGTAGACACATAGAAATGTTAAAAAGAATATGTACTAGGAGACAAGTTTTATGTTCATAAAGGTCTTCTTGGTAGATAGCTCCTGATTCCCAAGGGAAACATTAGTAGAGCTATTTGAGTAATGGCCTGTTGGGTCTTGTAGGCTGTTCCCTCAGAGACTCAGGCTGGAATGGAAGGTCCCCCTCTCCAGACACCACTTCCAGCTCCCAACCCAGATGGGGCATGAAGCCTTGGTTCTGCCTTTTTCGGTACCATTCACCACACCACACTCTTCAGTCAGCCACAGAGCTGGGCACTACTACATTAGCATTTGTTATACCATCAAAACTTTCTCTGTGCAATGACTGCTGTTTGAACAATGCCCTGCTGTTCATCATCCTCAAACTCTATTGACAGAGGCGGAAAGACCAACTGGTCCTGGGGACCCAAGTGAGACAGGTAGAACTATATCTACAGGAATGTAACCTGCTAGTAGAAACAACCCCAGGATACCATGAAGCATGTACAGAAATATCACCAGGATAGTCAGTACCAGAAACACAGTCACCAAACACCTGCCATGTCCTAGGCTCTCGGGATACAGAGATACCTAAGACAGTCTCTGCCTATGAGGCAAGATCAGGATCACTTAAGTTCCTGACATTTCAGTGGCCTGCTATCAAAATCTGTATATTCTAAGTCCGACTTAATTTTTTCAGGTAAAATAATGATATATCTGTGTTTTCTTTTCAAATTAGGGTTGATGTAACTGTTACAGAGAGATATAAGGTTAGAGGTCTTTACACCTACACTCATTTTATTGCGTAAAAAACAAATCTAAGAAAAAATAAGAATAAAAATGCTATTCTAGTAAGCAAGAACCATCTGTTATATCAGAAAGATTAATCATTTGACTAACTTATTTAAGGTTAAAAAGAACTTAAAAATTTCTAGTGCTATACAGTTTGCTATGAAAGCAACTTCTAGACAGAATGGATCACTGAGCTAGATCAGAGGCTTCATTCACTCAACTATGCTACAACAAATTTAACAGATCAAAGAAAATATTCTAAATCTGCTGTTAAATGCTGGTATATTCAGAGACTAAAAGAGACGCATGTCTTTCTTTCCAGAATTCAGTCTTGGGCAGTGTTTCTAAAACTTTTTATCATTATCACTCCCCTCACAAGCCTAACCACCTAACTAGACATTTGTTCTAATCACCCCAGCCCCTCTCCCCAAGAAATTTTAATACCAGAGGTACACTATATATCTGTTTACATACTGTGGTTCTTTGGAAGGCCGCAAATCCTTTTAATATCTAACATTTCTTATCCTTCAAGAACCAATTTCATTCCCTTGGGGCAACATGGCTCCACTAAGAATTCATGGTCTAGGGTAAAGGTTCATATAACCTCCATAAGATACGTGGAAGAGTATGTACACATACACACTCATTTTTAATCAGATTCATAAAGAACCCCATGATAAAATATATACATACATTAAATCTAGAACAGCTTCTGTTCTATAAAGGACCAGATAGTAAATATTTTAGGTTTTGTGGGCTACATATTCTGTGGCATATTCTTCTTATTTTGTTTTTGCTTTGTTTTTACAACCCTTTAGAAATATAAAAAACCTTTCTTAGCTCAAGGACCCTACCAAAACAGGCTGCTGGCCAAACATGGCCTGTGGGCTGGAGTTTGCTGACTCCTGATCTAGAGGGATAACAGCTAACATTTCTTGAGATCTTACCGTTTATAAAAAAAGTAACTATTTGTAGAATGGTGGTTGCCAGGGCTGAGTGGAGAGGGGAATGAGGAGCTAGTGTTTAATGGGTATAGAGTTTCAGTTTTGCAGGATGAAAGAGTTCTGGAGATAGATGGTGGTGACGGTTGCATAATAATATGAATGTACTTAATGCCACTGAACTGTATAGTTAAAAACGGTTAAAACTGTAAATTTTATACTATGTGCATTTTACCACAATAAAAAAAATATTTAAAAAAGTAACTGTTTAACTTTCACTTAACACTCACCAAGAAGCCATAAAGAAACAGATATCTTCATTTTACAGCTGAGGAATGTGAGGCTAGAAAAGATTTAGCAACTTGCCTGAATTACCAAATCAGCAAGCAGAGCGCTCAGATTTGAGTCCTAGTCTGTCAGTTTCAAAGACTGAGCTCTTAGTCATTCTCACCACCAAGACCTCTTTTTATTTATTTTCTCCAACAGACACCATACCTCAAAAGATTTTATCTGCTAAACAAACATCATTCTCTAATAATTTGTTTGGCTTCTTAAACAATTATTCAAAGATACATATTGACAATCAGAGCTTCAGTTCTATTCCTGGGTCGGCCCATTCTTTTTTTTAAGGTTTATTTTATTTGAGAGAGAGAGAGAGAGAGAGAGAGTGAATGGGGGATTGGCAGAGAGAGGGAGAGACAGAATTTCAAGCAGGCTCCACGTCACCAGCACAGAGCCTGATGCAGGGCTCGAACTCACAACACTGAGATCATGACTTCAGCCAAAACCAAGAATCGGAAGCTTAACCGACTGAGCCACCAAGGCGCCCTTGGGTCAGCCCACTCTTAAAAGATAAGTTCTAACCTGGTATGATTTCAGCCAAATACCAAAGAAATTTGGCATCCTTAGTTAGCCTGTCAAGATTTTTCTTAAGGTAAAAAAATAAATACATAAATATTTTTCTTTAGGTAAATATAAGGGGGGGGGGGGCGGCACCTGGGGGCTGCCTGGGGGGCTCAGCCGGTTAAGCATCCGGCTTCAGCTCAGGTCATGATCTCGCAGTTTGTGGGTTCGAGCCCCGTGTCGGGCTCTGTGCTGACAGCTCGGAGCCTGGAGCCTATTTCTGATTCTGTGTCTCCCTCTCTCTCTCTCTCTGCCCACCCCACTTGTACTCTGTCTCTTTCTCTCTCAAAAATAAATAAAATATTGAAAGAAAAAATTTACTGTCACGAGGGCAAGGACCTTTATCTGTTTTATATCATTATCCTCAGTTCCCAGAATAGGGCCTACATTCGTAAGTACCCACCCTCTCTTATCTCTGGGTCTTTTGTGTTTCGGAGACCCCATAATATATGTGAAACTATTAAAGGCAGATGGAATCTAGTATCTCTTTCACCACTCAAGTTTTATGATTCTATGCCTCCATATACGGTAAAACCTTGGATTGCAAGTAAGTTGTTCTGCATATGTTCCACAAGATGAGTAAACATTTCTAATAAATTTTAACCTGATAAATGAGCGATGTGTTGCAATAAGAGTGGTATGAGATGCTGAATGCCACATGATCACAACTGAGCCAATGGTTCTTGAAATTCGCTTTGATATATGAGTGCTTTGGATTACAAGCATGTTTCTGGAATAAATTATGCTCGCAAACCAAGGTTTTACTACTTACTCCAGTGGTGTTCATTTAGTCACATCAACCATAATTCTCAAGAACACACTATAGCACAGAGTGCTAGTCTGTGCTCTTGTGAAAAAACAGAGTAAAATCAAAGAGGAACCACAGGTTAGTTGGGTGTAAAGTCCATAACCTCACAAAAACAACAACAGCAAAATACTTTAAATGATTTTCAATGAATTAGAGAAAGAATCTTAACTAGTTGTTTGAACTAGGTCCTATATGGACTAAAAAAGCAAGAAACCGCTCTGGCTGTTTTTAACAATTCCCTCAGGGCAATGTCTGTGTGACCTCCCTGGGTGTGGGATACAAGCCAAGCCTATCATATATCTCATCCCTTTGGCTGTACAAACTGTCACAGGCACATGACCTAGTCCAGGCCAATCAGAATTCTTCACTGAGATTTTTCAAACTTAAACTGTAGAGAACACAAGCTGTTTTCTCCCAGATCACAGGCTTTAAAACATCCACAGGTTGACACTGAATGTGGCACCACCTTCCATGTAAAGAAAGCCCATCTGAGGTAAGAGAAAAATGATGACACTAACAGATAGGCAGAGACAAAAGGTGGTAAGAAAGAGGGAAGGAGCCAAACAGAGACCTACAGCTGTGTTCAAGTCCCTCATTCTGAAGGTCCTTAAGACCCATGTCATCCCAGCTCATTTTGCAAGGTGGCTAAGTAAGCAAAAAAATCCTCCCTTTTGCTTAAGCTAGATGAAGTGAGTTTCTGTTCCTTGCGACCAAGAACCTTAATAGATGGGCTGAGGAGGCTAACTGACCTGAGGATAAAGTTCTCCATCACAGGGAAAGTAGGCTAAAGGTGACAGCTCTTCAGCTCACCCTGGATGGTTCCTCATCCTTCCTCCACCTCAAGTTTTTATCTGAGAAACTAGGTTAAACCTCTTTGCTACCAGGTGTGCTTGAATCCCTTACATAGGCCGATTTGACAGGAGGTACTGTTTACCCACATTTGTCTTAGAAAGAAGCTCCCCAAAAATCCACAAACAGAATTATTTTTATCTTGAAAGCCCCTTTACATTTAATAAAGCATTTACTCACAGAAACAAGTGTGAAGAAGTGACTGGGCTTCAGGCTGTACGTAATAAAGAGCTTTAAGGGAACTGTAAGAATGTAATCTCCTCAAACAGCTCATGTAAATTTACTAATCTATGGAAAGAAATCTTGCATCACAGAGAGAATATCAAGAAAAAATTTCACTTTCTTTGAACCCAGGCACCAGCCTAATCACCCTTTATCTTGCTGGTTTTATATTATGATTTTCTTAACTTTCTTTTTCATGATTTTTTTTTACCCATATGAAACGGATGAAGCTATTCACATTAAATCCGCTCAGTTTTACCTAAGATCGGGGAACTATGAATAGAAATAATATGCAACTGAATTAGTCACCAGGCGCAAGGAAAACTGATAGCTTGCCTTAATAGAAAACTCAAAGAATTAATAATTTACTAGCAGAATATTTGAAAAAGTTTATTTTTTAATATTGCAGGTTACGACTTTAAGACTTTATTTAAAAAGAAAGTAAATGGGCATTACTCTGTAACCAAACAAAATGTAAAAATAGACTGCCCACATCACATCTTTCATTAGTTTATTTTCAAGGACAATTCTAAATAATTGTAAAAGTCACTTTTTCATCACTGATATTTAAGAAAAGAGATTTTGGGGGCATCTGGGTGGTTCAGTCAGTTAACGTACGACTCTTGGTTTCAGCTCAAGTCATGATCTCACAGCTTTGTGAGCTCAAGCCCTTCATCAGGCTCTGCACTGGCAGCGTGAAGCCTGCTTGGGATTCTCTCTCTTTCACTCTCTCTTTGCCTCTCCCCTACTTGTGCTATGTCTCTCTCAAAAATAAATAAATACACTTAAAAAAAGAAAAGTGGGGAGACTGGGTGTCTCAGTCGGTTAAGCATCCAACTTCAGCTCAGGTCACAATCTAGCGGTTCATGAGTTCGAGCCTGTGTCAGACTCTGCTGACAGCTCAGAGCCCGGAGCCTACTTCAGATTCTGTGTCTCCCTCTCTCTGCCTCTCCACCTCTCTCTCTCTCTCTCTCTCTCTCTCTCTCTCTCTCTCTCTCTCTCAAAAATAAACATTTAAAAAAAAAAAAGGAGAAGAAAAGAGATTTTGCCATCAGACACACAGGCTAATTCAAAGCCAGTCCCTGTATTTTTTAAATAGCCATTTATGTATTTCCAGTAACCGTCCCACCCCACCCAGTGAATGCCTTCCTGATGATGGCCCTTCTTTCCCCCCACCAGACTATAAGCTCCAAGAGAGCAGGCAATGGAACCATACTGGTCCACTGCCATGTTTTTAGAGCCTAGTAGTGCCTGGTGACCAATAAATGTTTGCTGAGTAAGTAAATAAAGGGATCAGTGAATAAACCCACTCCATGTTCTACTTCTCGTGCTGACAAGTTCTAGATAAGAAAGTTCTTGAGAAACTGATGAGGATGAAAATAGAAAATGTAAATGCTTTTCTTCCTTAAATTTAACCTAATTCAGCAAGCACTGGGTAGCATGTCCTCTGTGCCAGGCACCAAACTAGGAGCTAGAGACACACAGATAAAGATGACAGAGCCCCTACCCCTAACGTGCACATCAGAATGGGCTGACATCAGCTGGAGGCCCAGCTTTCATAGGACCTAGCAGCTCACCAGGAGGTTCATCCTAGGTAGGACTGTAAAAGTGGGAAGAGGGAGAGAAGGCCATGGAAAAGTTAATAGAATGGTGATTTGTAAACACACCAAAGTATCCTAAGTAGCCATTAAGAGCTCACAGTATCATATAACCAATTATTCCCATAATACTGCTTCTACAGAGAAATATGTTCTAAAAAATTTTTTAACAGGGAGGCTATATAGTTCCAGGAACAGGCCCTCAAAATTCCCAATTTCTCTTCTCTCCTCCTCTGAAGCTTTGCTCCAGAAACAAAGGGCATCTTTGACAATGGGGGTCTCCTATGGTGGGAAAATATGAGAAGGAAAGATGGGGGTGGATGTGATATTCCTATATATATGACTATTTGAGTATTTGAAGATGGGAGTGGCTATACCTTTAAGTTTGAACTTCATTAAACTCAGATGCATCTTCTCATACTGAATTC
Organism: Prionailurus bengalensis; assembly: GCF_016509475.1. Taxonomy (NCBI): domain Eukaryota; kingdom Metazoa; phylum Chordata; class Mammalia; order Carnivora; family Felidae; genus Prionailurus; species Prionailurus bengalensis. The sequence goes on along the minus strand of NC_057350.1, from coordinate 82,218,507 downwards.
CACTTTAGTAAAGATATTACTATTATTGCCAACAGCCTGAATGCATGATCATAGACAAATCACTCATCAAATCATAGCGAATCCTGTTAAAAAGCAGATCATTATTTTATTGGTTTCAAACACCATCAAATTATGACCACTCCAAACACTGATTTACAGAATAGAAGTCTAACTAATTCTGGAATTGAGTATCTGCCCTTTTCCCCCAATACCAAAAGTAAAGAGAGAGAGACAGACAGAGAGAGAGAGAGATTACATATACATTCATTTAGCATAGATGTTATCAAAGACGTAAACAGTGATTCTCTATAAAACTGCAAGCTCCTTCACCTATTCATCAAATTCATCCATGGAACACAAATTATTTGTCAGATACCACATTAGCCTTAAGAAAAAATACTGGGGGGTGGAGGGGGAGGGAGGAACACACAAAGGGGACACAACCTCAACTAGTAATATCAAATAGCATTCTTTCTATTTCTCTTGACTTGTTAGAGTCTATATGAATGACTAATGAGTGGAATAGGAAGGGAAGATAAATTCCAAGTCCTATGCTATAATAAATTACAGTGTTAGAGGAGAAGTTAAAAATAGATGGAATAAGAGTCACTATTACTTAGAAATACACAGGTGCAAACAAAATGAGAAGAGTATCTGGTCACACCATAAGCATTCCTAAAAGACACCATAAATAGACTTATGAAGAACTACCAGCATTAGACTCCTAGGATAGCTCTGAACCACCTGAGACCCTCTCCTAAGCAGCCTACAGCACTTGCTCCTCTATTCTATAGAGGAATAGAATATTCTATTGTCCTAAGATACAAGGGCATGGAAGAACAGTTCTGCTTTTTGGTCACAGCTATCACAAACATGGCTCACCAGTCACAGATTATTCAGATCTCAGCCTTATGGGGATAAAAATTAAAAACAGAAACTAGTTAGTGATTCTATTACTGCCTTCTTGAATTGGAATAATCTTTCAGTTCTACATTATCAAATAGCATGGTTACATGTCTTCCTATATTAGAAAGTGTCATATAGCAGAAAGACTACACAGGCTTTGCAATCAGACAGAAGTTCAGATCTAAGGTCTGTCACCTTTCTTGCTGGTGGCCTTGGGAGAGTGGCAATCCTCCTGAACCTCTCTATCTTCTCTTCTGAGGAATAAAGTTGCCACCATGACTCACAGTGCTATCGAGAGATGGGAGATAATCCATATAAACAACCAGCACAGTCAATGGCCTCTATTTTTCACGCCAGGCTGTCTGTACCTCTTCTCACCCAACATATCCACATGCTGCCCACACATGACACTCACAGTGTGCTAAAGGTAAGCTTCAGCCTGCCAATCAGCTTGTGTATGGTTAATAAAAGCAAAGCTCTGCTAACATGAGTCTGTGTGAAACCTAAGAGGAAGGATTAACTTCATACAAAACTATATGCTCCAAAGCCAAAAGAAACAACTTTTACATAACTGATACACTAGCCCAGGTAAGAGAGAACCCTTTTCCATTGATTAGTGAAAATAAAGACAACTTAGGAGGAATAACTCTATCTTTGAAGGCAGAAACTATTTTTTTTTAATGTTTATTTTGGGGAGAGAGCGAGAAAACGACAGCACACTCAGATGAGGGGCGGGGGGGGGGGGGGGGGGGGACAGGGTACCCAAAGCAGGCTCTGCACTGTCAGCGCAGAGCCCGATGTGGGGCTCGAACCCATGAACCATGAGATCATGCCCTGAGCTGAAGTCAGACACTTAACCAACTGAGCCACCCAGGTGCCCCCAGAAACTGATTTCTGATGCCACACTCTGTCAAAAGCATTGGGAGAAACAGCCCCTTTCTCTGGGCCTGGTATCAAAGCAGGTACATTAAAATACAGCTCTAGAATCTGACAACTCTGGAGTTTTGGTCCTGCCTCCGAGCAGCGTGGCAGGAAGGACAGATTACAAAGATTACTATATTTTCAAACATGCCTGAGTCAAGGGTTGGTCAGAACAAATCCTAGAGAACCGAGCTGCCCTCATTTCACAGATGTGTCTGGCTCCTAACCTTCACATGAGTAGTTGTTCCTAAAAAAGTATTTCTTTGCAAAGGACTTGTAGACTCACAGAATTCTAGAGCAGGCAGGAAGGTTGGACATGACCTAGCCGACAACCTCACTTTGATGACAAAGTGACAAAACTAATGGCCAAATGGGTAGGTCACAGAGCTGGTTAAAGAGAGAACCAGAATCAGAGCCTAGACCAGCATTCCTTCCACCAGACTTTATCATCTCATTCAGCCAGTTAGTTCCCTTCCTTGTGTGTGGTTTTTTTTTTTTAAGTCTTTCAGAGTCTTGACTTTATTTGGAAGATCACCTCTTTTTCTCTCCCAACATTTTTTTATTGTGACAAAATATACAGAACATAAAATTTACCATTTACACCATTAAAAAAAAAAAACTGAAGTAATCTCTATACCCCATGTGGGGCTTGAACTCATGACCCCAAGATCAAGAGTCAAATGTTCTTTTGATTGAGCCCACCAGGCGCTCTGTAAACCATTTTTAAGTATATATAGTTCAACAGTATTAAATACAGTGGTAGTCTGGTGTATCCATGACCACCATCCATCTACAGGAATTTTTCATCTTCCTCAACTGAAACTCTGTACCTACTAAACAGTAACTCCCCATTCTCCCCTTTCCCCCAGCCCCTGGCAACTACCATTCTCCTTTGTCTCCCTGAACATGAATACGCTGGGCGCCTCACAAGTGGAATCATACAGTATTTTATTTTTTGTGTCTGGCTTATTTCACTTAGCATAATATCTTCAAGGTTCAATTATGTTATAGCATGTGTCAGAATTTCCTTCCTCTTTAAGGCTGAAAAATGTTCCATTGCATGTATATACCACATCTTGTTTATCCATTCATCTGTCAATGGACTTTGTTTTTTAAGAGAGAGAGAGAAAGCAAGCTGGAGAGGGGGCAGAAGGAGAGAAAGGGAGGGAGGGAGGAAGGGAGATAAAGAGAGAGAGAGAGAATCTTAAGCAGGCTCCACTCTCAGCCTGACACAGGGCTTGATCCCATGACCCTGTGATCATGACCTGAGCAGAAATCAAGAGTCAGATGCTCAACCAACTGAGCCACCCAGGCGCCCCTGTCAATATAAGCTGCTCTCACATTTTGGCTATTGTGAATAATGCTGCTATTAACATAGGTATACAAGTAACTGTTCAAGTTCTTGCTTTTAATTTTTTTGGGTAAATACCCAGAAACAGAATTGCTGGATCATATGGTATACCAGTGCTATTCTGAAATGTATCTCAAAGGAAACAAAAGAAACTAAATCATCTTGGTTGATGAATTCTTCAAGAAAATGAAAAATACTGTTTTGTTCCTGAACTTAGCTTTACTTAAAAACAAATTTTTCCCATTCTGTGATGATGCATAGGGGCATGTGTACCCCAATGTTTATAGCAGTGCTTTCAATAATAGCCAAATTATGGAAAGAGCCTAAATGTCCATCAACTGATGAATGGATAAAGAAGATGTGGTTTACATATTCAATGGAATACTACTTGGCAATAAGAATGAAATCATGCCATTTGCAGCAATGTAGATGGAGCTGGAAGGTATTATGCTGAGTGAAATAAGTCAGTCAGAGGACACATACCACATGTTTTCACTCATATGTGGATTTTGAGAAACTGAACAGAAGACCATGGGGGAAGGGAAGGGAAAAAGACGGATACAAACAGAGAGGGAAGGAGGCAAACCACAAGAGACTACTAAATACAGACAACAAACTAAAGGTGGATGGGAGGGTGGGGGAGAGGGAAGATGGGTGATGGACATTGAGAAGGGCACTTGTTGGGATGAGCATACAACTGGGTGTTGTATGTAAGCCAATTTTACAATAAATTATATTCATTAAAAAAAACACTTGTTGGGATGAACATACAACTGGGTGTTGTATGTAAGCCAATTTTACAATAAATTATATTCATTAAAAAAAACAAATTTTGTGAGAACTCATTTAAAGGCTGTGTGAAGTAGAAGAAAAAGCATCGCAATGACAATGAGGAGAATGACTTTGTATTAATGTCCAGTGTAACATTTTTTTTTTTTTTTTTACCTCTCTGGGCATTAAGGAGAGACAGTAGGAGAGAGCGGTCTAGGTAATCCCTAAGGTCTATGGATTCTGTGGGTTCTAGGAATCTATGGAAAAACTTGGAGAAGTACTATGTTCCTTCATCATTTTTTACTTTCCTTTACTGCTGTTTGAATAAGCAGCATATTAAAAATTAAAGAATTGTTTCTAGTTAAAGAACTTAATGTATTCTTGAAACAAGAGTCCAAGGGCAAGGAGAACACTTGAGCTAGAAAAAAAAATCATTGAGACTAATATAACAGGCAATAATCTTCCCTAGCAGTACATTGGATAATTGCTTTAGAATTTTCTAGAGCATAGTACCTGTATACTGAGTCACTGTGGATTCATTTAAGTCACTATGAATTTGTGGTTATTTTATAGTAGTTGATATCAATGCACACCACTGAGCTCAGAATCAACAGGGAATACCTGCCATGAAAAGTTTGAAACAACAGTTTGGTCCAAACAACACTTTAGTTACTGAGCAACAGACAGTCACCAAGATCCCTAACTGACAATGCGCTCAGGTCAACATGCAGACCTGGCTACAAGTATGACAACACACTCAAACTCCAGCCATTCCTGGGCCTTTCCAAGACCCAAGCCATGGACGTTATTATTGTCTTTCTCAGGAAGGATTTGTACCTTGTTTTCCCTAGCTTCCCAGAACTCTATCTGCTTGAGTACCCATCAGGAAGCAGGCTTTCTACTCCAGGGTCAAGAGCGGCATGATACAGACATTATTCCTCATCTGTTTCCCCAGTCAATATTTCAACTACTTAAAGTAACTTTTATGGAAAGCTTCCCTTGCTGGGGACAATTACTTATATTAACCTATTCAATCCTTACAATTCTGGGAGTAAGGTGTGTTCTTGCTCACATTACAGGAAAAAAGAGGGAAGCTCAGAGAGGTGTTCTATCAAGAGCCACACAAGGGGCACCTGGTGACTCAGTCGGTTGGGCATCCGACTTCAGCTTAGGCCACAATCTCGCGGTTTGAGTTTGAGCCCTATGTTGGGCTCTGTGCTGACACAGCTTCGAGCCTGCTTCAGATTCTATGTCTCCCTCTCTCTCTTCCTCTCCCCTCCCCCTCCCCGTCTCTCAAAAACAAATGTTAAAAAAAAAAAAAAAAAAAGTCACACAGGTGCTAAGGAGCGCAGCCAGATTGAACTGGGTGTTCAGGCCCCAAGTCCAGGGATCCTTCCACCACACCATTCCCCCGTACTCTCACCTCCCTATGCCAACTGGACCACCCCGAAGAGAATATCTGAAGTCTCTCCCTCAAAAAGCAGGCCTTAACAACTTAACAACTTATGGCTTTTCAGTCAAATGTGAAGTGTACTGATCATATCATTTCTTCTCTTACCTTTATTTTGGCTAAGAGGCAGAACTTTGAAGGAACTAAGGCCAAGAGGAGAAATCTTAGATCAGTCCTTTCGTTAAGAAGAGCTTTTCAGGGATAGAAACACCCACATTAACTACCTCCACCAACAGCAGACGGTGATTGGATCCCAGTATTTTTATCCACCCTCAAGCTTACTCCTGATCAGTCTACTGGTAGAAAAGGCATCCATCCAAGACTTCCTTGGACATTTTTAGAGACCTAGCCTATGTGAATCTTTCCTCTCCAAATTCTAAGAGTGCATACAAATAGTGTTAATAAATATTTATTACATAATAGATTCAGGAAACTGTGTTTACCACAACCACATGCATTTTTCTTTTCTTTTTTTTTTTTTTTAATGTTTATTTATTTTTGAGACAGAAAGAGACACAGCATGAACCGGGGAGGGGCAGAGAGAGGGAGACACAGAATCGGAAGCAGGCTCCAGGCTCTGAGCCATCAGCCCAGAGCCCGACGCGGGGCTCGAACTTGCGGACCGCAAGATCGTGACCTGAGCTGAAGTCGGACGCTTAACCGACTGAGCCACCCAGGCGCCCCCACATGCATTTTTCTATGGCCCTGAGACATCTGGGGCAATCCTAGGTTGCACACCACATCTATGATGATTTTATTGGACCTGGAGCATAATATTATGATTTTAAATGACCACAGAGGTTTATAATTATTGTATCATTGATTTTATGATATATTATTGGTCCCATCTATGATTTATTTGATGCCAATGCCTTGATCAGGAAATTAACACCCAAATATGACATTATTCCTGTGGGAAAATACCACTGGCATAAAAACACTTGCTTTTTTATTAAGGCAGTGACATGAAAAGTAGGGACTGCTTGCTCAATGAGACCCTGATAAGCAAAATATAAATGTAAATTTTTCTTTAGGTGAAAGAAGAATTACTTTGGATTTATTTTTTAAGTTTATTATTATTATCTTTTAGTAATTTCTACACCCAGTGTGGGGCTCGAACTCACAACCCCAAGATCAAGAGTCACATTCTCTTCCAACTGAGCCAGCCAGGTGCCCTGGATTTATTTTTTAAGAAAGCTGCAGAGGATAATGTGGAATAAGTTCCAAATTTCTGTTCCACCCCTACATCACTGGTTCTCAACTCTAGCTGGACCTCAGAATCACCTGGGGGCACTTAAAAAATAGGTATGTTAGGCCTACCCAGGCCAAATAAATCAGAATTTCTGGAGATGAGCTCAGGGACTTCATTTTTCAAATAAAGCTCCCCAAGTAGTTATAATATGGATCCAGGGTTCAGAACAATTGACCTATACCAGTGGCTCTTAAACTCAGTGTATCCGAATCACGTAAAGGCCTTGTTAAAACACAGATTGTTGGACCCACCTAGGAATTTCTGATTCAGGAGGCCTGGGCTATGGTGGAAAATCTGCATTTCTACCAAGTTCCAGGTGATACTGATGGTCAAAAGACCACACAAAAGGACTGCCTTAAAGTTTCTCTAGCTAAACAATATTCTAAATTAATTTTATTCTAAATTAATTTGATGATTAATATATTAGACCACTCCTCCATACGGTGAGATCTAAGATTTTAGAAAGGCTTTCAACAGTGCAAGCCAAAGAAAGGATTTTCTGCTTAATCATCAGTTACCACAGATAACTTAGTTTATCAGAATGTACCATTCCCTAAGCATTTGAGTTACTAAAGTTAAACCAGGTTAAAAATCGGACAATTCACTTCTATCATTAGCAAGCACCAGCTATGTGATGGCTGGGCACACACCGTGAGTAAGTCATTATTTCCGAGAGCAGTGAGGAGACTATCAGACTGGCCTGCTGTGCACACAGATAACTACGCTGTCAGGCTGGTGACGGCTGAGGAAATAGTGAGAACCTGAGAGGAACATTTCAGAAGGAGCTGGGGGATCTTTACACAGGAGAGGACCTTACACCTGTATCTTCAAGGGGATCGCCCAGTTGCCAGTTTTCCACTGCCCAAACAAATTTAACAATAGCAGTGCAGTGTACTTCCTGCCCCACGAGGGTGCACCTGGACTTTGTCCCTGGGCATTAGAGGTGTGATCAGGAACTACAGGCTAATTTTACTACAAGCCTGAAGGCAGATTCTATGGTTTATCTACCTTTGTCCTTTTTACAACAATAATTGCCTAACACACAATGCCTCACACATAAGTGTGGATGAATACCTGGGAGTAAGTGATGAAAAAATGTAATCTGAAAGGGAAACCTAACGCACCCAGGGATGCATACAGGTGGGGTGGGGAAGGTGGGGGTAGGTTCAATTTCAGGTTGAGGGTCTTGCTCTCTTCCAAACTTAACACACCACAGACATCTGAGAAGTATTCTTGACTAACCAGAAATATGGTAACCCGTTAAGCTGGTACAGGGATAGTAAGGGCGAAAAGCAGCAGTTTCCTCGTGGTTTGCTTCTGTGAATTTGGAAAGAGTAAGACTCCTCCAAACCTAGCTCATTAATGTGGAGACTGAGGGCTGGCTTCTTCTGCATGCTATATATACTGTGCCCTGCACTCTGGCTAAACACACAGTAGGTGCTCAAGTAACGCTCTTCTGAGTTGAAATAACTTGAATTCCTTACTGAGTCTCAAAAACGTTTTTTAAATTATTGGGACATTATGTGACATTCACCTGAGGTATTGAGAGCTGGCAGGCAGTGAATTTCAAAACCAAATGCAACATCACCAACTAGGTATGGAATCCCTCTTACCCACCAGCCAGACTGAAGCACTATCAACAAAGCTTAGGTCTCTAAAGACCCCCGACAGAGAAAATATCCAGAAGTAAAAGCTTTTCTCAAGATGAAAATACCCACAAACACTTTTTCGTTGCTAGAAGAACTGAAATGAGTGTAGAAGTTAAACACCGGAAGTACCCTTTGGAGTGTTGATGTAGTAGGGGTTAGGAGACCACAGGCTCTATACCTCCCACTAGAACACAACTCCCAGGCAGCCTCTTCTACTTAACAGCTGGATATTGAAGGTTATCATCCTATCTCTAAAAATGTAGCTTGCTAGGCTCAATCTTAGAAGTTACCCACAGTATTTCCTTCAAAACTAAAATGTATTTAAATTTTACCTGTAAAGGTAGTACAGAATCAAATGTCAAATGATCAAATATTAATACAGTCCCCAGGGGCACCTGAGTGGCTCAGTCGATTAGGCTCCATCCAACTCTTGATTTTGGCTCAGGTCATCATCTCACAGTTCAGTTCATGGGATCCAGCCAGCACCCCCCCACCCCCACCCTCTCCACCGCCCCGTTCTGGCTCTGTGCTAAAACTGAGGAGCCTGCCTGGGATTCTCCACCCCCCTCCCTCCCTTCCTCCCTCTCTCACTCTCTGCCCCTCCTCCAGCTTGAATGTGTGTGTGCACACTCTCTCTCAAAATAAATTTAAAAAAAAATTAAAAAGAATAAAATAGCCCCCAAACTAAAGTTCTATTGGATACTTTAAACAGCCCCCAAATTAGGGGCACCTGGGTGACTCAGTTAAGCGTCCGACTTTAGCTCAGGTCATGATCTCAATGTTTGTGGGTTCCAGCCCCACATCGGGCTCTGCACTGACAGCTCAGAGCCCGGAGCCTGCTTCAGTTTCTGTGTCTCCCTCGCTCTCTGCCCCTCCCCCACTCACTCTGTCTCTCTCAAAAATGAATAAATGTTAAAATTTTTTTAAATATTAAAACAGCCCCCAAACTAAAGTTCTATTGGGTTATTAGATTCTTCTTGATGAATATTAACCAAATAAAAGTACTGAAAGAAAGAGGTATTTCCATTTTATTAAGGTGTAATTACTCTGATCAAAATTACCTTCACTTTCTGGCAATTAAGTGACATAGGACTGCCATGATTTAAATTGAACTCTCTTCTGAATGGATGGATTTTTTAACCGCTTTTTGTCATGTGAAAATTACAAAGGCATCATCCTAAATTCTTCTAGAACAGGATAATACTCAGATATTAAATTATTTGCATCTCAAGGGCACTGGAAACCTACAAAAAACTGAGATTATATTATAACCCACTGAAGAGTGAAATGTCATGAATTCTAATTGTTATAGCACAAAACTGGAATCTACTCTACCTTTTTCTTAAAAAGAGGGGGAGGGGTGCTTATTCAACCAAAGAATCAATACAAACAAGATCATAAGAGGGAAATTTAAAGTACTCAAGAGTATAAACTATTTAAACACATTTCAGAAGTATTTACATATAAGTGATATGATGAATAGAAATCATTTTTTATATTCAATAAAAAGGTCTGATAGGACTGCTCTTTAGCAAAATTTTGTTAGTTTACTCAGGTTGCAATACTTAATTGAAGATAATATAAATTGTTAAAAAATCTGCCCATTCAGACATTTGATGAATTATCATTGATCTTCCCTAACCTGCATCAATGAAGCTTCAATGTATTTAATTCAAACCATAAACTCAGGTTGAGAATTGAACAGCATCAACCAAATTCAGAAAAATTGATACTTCTGTTTTCAGAGAGGACCCGATGCATCTGATGATGAAAAATGCCCAACAACATTCATTCTACATTATGTGGTCCCTAGGCTGTTAGACACAATAGTGAATGTCTGAGGGTCAGATAACAACTGAATTAGCCCAGAAACACTTCTGAAAAACCAGGACATGTAAGTCTCCAAAAAACACACAACCATACACAAGGGCCACTACACATACCCAGGGACATTCAGAAGAATGATGTCCTAACTGGAACTATATGGACAGCTCTTATGTTGAGGTGTTTTGCAGGTAGAGACACCCACATGGCTCTGTGAGGAGCCAGGCTCCATCACGTGACCAAGCAGGAAATATTCTCTTTTACCTGCAATTCTGCTTTTCTAAGACTTGGAAAACAAACCAACTGGAGAGGTAATTTGAAGAGGAATAACTGAGATTATATGAGATCCAAGCAGGTCATCTGAGGCAGTTCAGCCCACTAGATGGCTTCTGTTTCCCTCCTCCCTCTTCCCCGGGCTAGGATTGTAACAAGAGGATAAGTCACTGAGGAAGAATAAGAAAAAATACACTTCTTTGGGCAAATATCTACTGGCATTTAAATATTACAAAAATAATAAAAAAGGTGTAGAGTTACATATCACATTGGTCCTCTGAGCTCCCAGAATTGTTCATGCTCACCTTTAACCTCCTAACTCTTGAAGATGACAAAAATCTGAAATAAATCTTAAACTTGGTCCTTCCACTGAAGCAGTTGGGCGGGGGGGGGGGGTCCTCTCTAAAATCTCTGGAGAAAAATAATTTTTTAATGTAATCATTTGATTGTTTTGTGAAAAAAAAATACATCAAGATTTTAAAATAAGGAGGGGTCAAGAACCCACTCAGGGACAATCCTCTCTCAAAAAGGATAACTCAGAATAAACTTTGTTTAACTAGAATATACAGTGTGTAAAAAATTCAGTATTTACCCCAAAGGTTTTTTTTTTTTTTAACAACATAAAAAGTATCTATCTTTCCTAGAGAGCAGTAACTCCTAAAGGACCCTAACACTCCATAAACCTCAGTCTACACAAATTCAGAAGGAAAGAACCAAAATAACTCCTCACTCCACACTATCATGTTATCAGGACCTTTAGGAGAAAAGGTTAAATGGGTTATGGGAATACGCAATGCAAGTAAAGTAAGCACCAAGATTCAATGAAAATTTAAAGATGGGCCTATTAAAATACTATATTTGACTTAAGTCATAGGACATTCTACAGGCAATGTTGATAGGATTGCATGAGTTTAGCAAGACACTGCTACAGAGTGAACCCTTCAGCACCAACATGGATATGACTAACACCAAAAACTGTATCAAATTTCCTCAAGAGATAAATGTATAATAAAGGTAGATACCAAAGATCTGAAGGCCTGATGTTCTGCATTTTTAGTGGGGGAGAGAATTGGCCTTGTCTGGTATCAAAGTGACCACTGCATTTTGTCTCAGAAAGATTTACTCAGATTTGGTGTGGTAAATAGCATATTTCTTAGAAAACCAATGATTTTAAAGAAGGGTAAATATATTTTCCTCTTGTAGACTATGGCTAACCACAGTATGGCACAATTTTGGAGAAATCAGACCTCACCCATTACAAAAATAGCAAAAAGGCTATTTTACTGTTGGCAGAAAAGTAGCTAACATCTTTATTGATACAAGAACAGGGTTTTCAACTTTTCAATTAAACATTAAAAAACTCAGCTCTTTCAGATAAATCTGAAAGGAAAAAATTAAGTTGCGTTTTATAAAAGAGAAAGTAACTCACTCTTTAGGGGAGAGAAAAGAAAGAGTCAAAAAGGCGGGGGGGGGGGGGGAACACTTCGGGTTGAATGTTAAATATACGATCCCGTCTAAGTAATGTGAACAGTCTGGGCCTCAGATCCCTAATCTGTGAAATAAGGACAGTAGTGTCTTCCTCACCCTAGAAGGTGTTGAGAAAAATTAAATAAGAATTATAAAAGGATTCAGTAATCCACAATTGTTATTACTGGTGTTTTATAAGGAATTCATTTTATTCCAAAAGGGGCTGAGTATTAATAGAAGGAGATTATTCTCCTCAGTATACGCCCCAGACTAAGCAAGTCTCTCTTTGATTTGTTGACTTTTCCTGATTGACTTAGTTAAATCCTAGATGCTCCCCCCAATGATTCCCACCTCTCAGTATTCTCTTTTTGAGTAACTCCTTCTCACTGAGCGTGGGGTAGACTAGTGTCTCATGTCTGACAAACAAAATAAGGCAGAAGTGCTGATGTGCAACTCACTGATTAGGTGGTACAAGGCAGTGTGGGGTCAGCTCTCTTGGGTTACTCTTGCTGCCATGCTGTGAGCAGACCTCAGGAGAGGCCCATGTTGTGAAGAGCTGAAAGCTCTAGCCAACAGCCACAGAGAAACTGAGGCCTTTCAACAACCACATGAGCGGGCTTGATAGCAACCTCATGAAGGATGCTGAGCTAGAACCACCCAGCTAAACTGCTGCCATATTCCTGACCCTCAGAAAATGTGAGAGATAATAAATGTTTGCTGCTTTAAATTGCTAAGTTTTGGAGTAATCTGTATGCATCAATAGATTACTAATACAGAACATCTGACAGTATCTTGTTTTGCAATTAACATTTAAGATCATTCATTTCCTTGGGTATGAATTATCTCAGCCATTGGTAAATTCTGCCATTTTTTGCACTTGTCTATTTTTTCCCACAACAACTTCAGATACTGTCTGCTTAACTTGATCATCTTTCAGTTACTACATAAAAACACAACTTAACTTGCTTGTATCTTCCTACTATCTTGAAATAAGAGGACTGCTATTTCTGTGTTTTGGTTTGTTTTTATTTCTTAAAAAATATACATAGATTTTTCTTCTATTATTCCGGGCAGATTTTTTTTTTTAAAGTAGGTTTCACACCCAACACGGGGCCTGAACTCACGACTCCAAGATCCAGACCCAAGCCGAGATCAACAGTCAGACACTTAACCGACTGAGCCACCAGGCACCCCTCCCAGCAGATTTTTAATGTAATTTGGGTTGAAGAAAGAAATACCTAGAGAGGAAATTGTATTTTTGTGTAATCACAGAGTCTAATAATACTAAGATTAACCCACCCTTACTTAATTTTTTTAAAAAGACTGATTTGCAAAACTTATTCTGGTTACACCAAATCTAAAGTTCTGCTTTGCAATACTCATTTTGCAGCCCTGTACAACTGTTCTTTGCAGCATACCTCATGTTTTTTTTTTAATTATTTTTTTAATGTTTATTTATTTTTGAGACAGAGAGAGACAGAGCATGAACGGGGGAGGGGCAGAGAGAGAGGGAGACACAGAATCCGAAGCAGGCTCCAGGCTCCGAGCTGTCAGCACAGAGCCTGATGCAGGGCTCGAACTCACGGACCGTGAGATCATGACCTGAGCCAAAGTCGGATGCTCAACCAACTGAGCCACCCAGGCTCCCCACATACCTCATGTTTTAAAGGGCCTTTGTACCTAAAATGCCCATGAAGATTTCATTCCACTTAAGCCAAAGATTCAGTACAAAGACTGAAAAACCCATTCACAAGAGTAAAAACTTTGAACTGCTATTTCTCCCTGCCCTCAATTTGAAAATAAAAAGAAGAAATAAAAGCAAATTATTAATGATACATTATGGCTTTAATTTTTAAAACTTGAAAGATATTTAATGAGCAGCTCATTCCACTTTTCAAGGCATGCAAGCTGCAGCAGTGGAATTAAAAAATAAGACAAGAGCAAGATCTCATGGAACTTCAAAATGGTAAGGTTCAAAAGACCAGTCCAAAAAACAGAGTTGGCTATTTTAATGGAACCAATGACCATTCGATCCTTTACAAATGAAGGAAGCCAAATGAAATCCTGAATTCCCAGACACCTACATGTCACTCTATTGTGCCTTACCACAGATGAACTGAGAACTCACATTCTCCAAGACATGTACTTACCTCACCATTATAGTGACTGCTAATGAGCTATTTCATTCATGTAAGTTTTAGAATAAAAGGACACATTTTTAAAATGCTAATCCAGGGGCGCCTGGGTGGCGCAGTCGGTTAAGCGTCCGACTTCAGCCAGGTCACGATCTCGCAGCCCGTGAGTTTGAGCCCCGCGTCAGGCTCTGGGCTGATGGCTCAGAGCCTGGAGCCTGTTTCTGATTCTGTGTCTCCCTCTCTCTCTGCCCCTCCCCCGTTCATGCTCTGTCTCTCTCTGTCCCCAAAAAAATAAACGTCGAAAAAAAAAATTTAAAAAAAATGCTAATCCAACTGTCCTAGCAGCTTTTTTGTTTTGTGGTGGTTTTGTCTGTTTTTTGGCTTTTTTTGGTAAGGTCCCTTAGGTAACTGGTAGTTTTCATTTACTTTGGCCTTAATGAGTATTTACTGCACCCCAGACCTAGAAGCAGCATCTATATGGCTTTCAATTTTGTCAACTTAAATACAAGAAAGTGCAAGAGTAACCAAAACATTTTTCAAAATATTTAAAAGCCCTACTTTTCACCACTGAATTTTCCTGCCAAGTACACTCTATGCTTTAAAACTACCTGCCTTATCCTAGATGTTCACTTGCAGGCAGAACTCAAGTTCTTACTTAAAAAAATGTTTGCCAGACATATGAGAATCATATTTTCTTAGAAAGTGGTTTAAAACATTACCTATAGTTGGCCCAGTGTTTAACTGGAGAGTGTATAATTGAAACTTATGTGGAAATATGTTCCTCCAATTATAGGAAAACGGGGACTAATTTTTTCTCATGAACAGGCATTATGAAATAGCATATACATTAAACTAAGATTGTCACATATTCAGCATACATACATTCTAAATTTACAAAAGGATTTCAGGGGTGCCTGAGTGGTTCAGTTGGTTGAGCGCCTGACTTCGGCTCAGGTCGTGATTTCACGGTTCGTGGGTTCGAGCCCTGTGACCTCCTGACAGCTCGGAGCCTGAAGCCTGCTTCGGATTCTGTGTCTCCCTCTCTCTCTGCCCCTCCCCTGCTAGTGCTGTCTCTCTCTTTCTCTCAAAAATGAACATTAAAAAAAAAAAAAAAGGATTTCAGATGATTTAATATAACAGAAACACAATAAATTATTACATAAAATTAAAAGTATAAGGTACTTTATTTTTTTATTTAAAAAAATTGTTTTAACGTTTATTTATTTTTGAGACAGAGAGAGACAGATCATGAACGGGGGAGGGTCAGAGAGAGAGGGAGACACAGAATCTGAAACAGGCTCCAGGCTCTGAGCGGTCAGCACAGAGCCCAACGCGGGGCTCAAACTCACGGACCGCGAGACCATGACCTGAGCCGAAGTCAGACGCTTAACCGACTGAGCCACCCAGGCGCCCCAAAAGTATAAGGTACTTTATAATGGAAAAAATTTATTCCAGAAAACTAACTAGACTAAGGATGGTTGCTGCAAATGAGCTCCCAAAGAGCTATCATCATCATTAGATAAGACATACAAGTTTAACCAGTTTATGAAGAGAAGAACTTTTCCCTCTCACTCCCAGACAAGCCTTAAGGGTAGGAGATACTAAACATAATGGAGAGAGTCTTCAACAGTATTTTACAGAAGTTGCAGATTTTCATGGGCAGAGACTGCAAACCAGCAAGCCATGGGCCAGATTCAACCCACAAGTTATCATCTTTTTGACCCTCACAGTATCTACAAAAATGTCCGAATTGTTGCCAATATTTAACATAAGAACTCTGACTTCCAGCTTCTTTTGAAAAACCAGGTTTGAGAACACATGGTAGTAGCTGGCTGAAGCCGACTGAAGAGATAGCCATCCTGTACTTCATAGAAACCACTCCCCTCACCACCCCTTATATCACCTGCCAGTATTTGAGTGTGGATCCCGGTAAATATATGGTGGTTTCTTGTAACAGTCTTACAACAAAACTTGGATATATGATGTGACATCAGCAATCTTCGAAGACCAGTTTTCAGGAAGCTGGAACAATGGAGTACAGGGCAAAGAGCAGAGCTCAGAGGGGAAAGCCTCCATGTGCATGTCTGTCTGTCTGTCTCTCTCTCACACTCACTCTCTCTCTCAGCATGAAAACCATCTAGGAGGCTCTTTAAATAACACAGAAAGCAAAGTCCAAGGACTTTAAGGACTGCCCCCAAGAGTCCTTGACCACAGGTTAAGAAATCACTGAGAGAATAATATATAATGTTTGAAGTAACATCCTGTTTTTGAACAAAACTCATGCATGCAGAACTGATAACTGTGCAAGGATGTATTAGAGTATAATGGTTTATGTCCTTTCTGACTTGTTAGGAGTCCATTCGAACCAGTCGAAAATATTTTGAAGATCACTGCTTCATACCTAGAACCACACCATATACCTTGCCTGATACCATATCAAGTAGGGATGCTCTGCTTGAAGAAGAGGCAGGTGGGTCAACCTGCTTGGACCTCCTGAAGCAAAAACTTGTTGTTGATGAGTGAGTGGGTCCCATGTTACTAGACCCATCACTCAACAAAGTCAGTTGACGCTAATGGCTCTGTTGAGAACCGGAGTGCAATCATTGGCCAAGGAGTTCCCTAGAAGGTTCCTGACGGGCAAACATTCTGTGCTATTGATTGTAGAAAAATCCAAAGATTTAGTAGTCTGGCATGCAGTTGGCAAAACAAACATTTGTTACTAAAGCAAAAGTGACAGGCCATTCCACAGAAAGTAGATTCAGAAGTAGCAAAGGCAGGGTCTAAACTTTCCTCAAGAAAGAGCTTTGGATCTTCGGGAATGCCTGAACAAGGAATGGATTCAAGGCCCAAAACTATATACTATATGACAGATAACTTTCAAGCTATTTCTCAAAGTGGCAAATCCCTTTTCTGAACCCAATTCTAGACTGAACTCCAATACATAAAACAGCAATGAATGTAGCTGTGTTCTGATTGAAAGGTAGTTAAGAAGCCAGGGTCTCCCAGGTACATTGTCCACTCCTTCCTTCTCATAAATTTGACATCTCCTCAGAATCCTAAGGCTTTGTGGAACATACTGTTAAAAGTACTGCCATAAGGAATAAAAGCACTTTGGCTTGGAAATTTTTAAGGCTGTAGTGTTAACATCTTCACCATAATCATTACATTTGAACTCAAGCCACAAATTTTCAATATCAAAATTGTTGTTTTGAAATCATTATTGAAACAGACATGCACAGCAAACCATTAATACAAAAATCAATGAGCCAAAGAGCTAACTCTTCCTTGGCAAATCTCCTAAGATGTAAAAAGAATTATATTAGAACCAACCACCTGTTCCCAGTCTTTTAGAACCCTTAAAACAAAACGCTGGTTTCACTTACCTACTTCATAAAATTAAATCCCTACCTTCTTTATTTAAAATAAAATGGGGCGTCTGGGTGGCGCAGTCGGTTGGGCGTCCGACTTCAGCCAGGTCATGATCTCGCGGTCCGTGAGTTCGAGCCCCGCGTCGGGCTCTGGGCTGATGGCTCAGAGCCTGGAGCCTGTTTCAGATTCTGTGTCTCCCTCTCTCTCTGCCCCTCCCCCGTTCTTGCTCTGTCTCTCTCTGTCCCAAAAATAAATAAACGTTGAAAAAAAAATTTTAAATAATTGAATAACCAGCACTTTTGTCATCTCAAACTTTTTGTGAATAAAAAAACGAATGTAAGTTTTTAAAAATATTAAGGGGCAAACAAATAAAAAGAATATTCACCAACTAGTATTTCGGTTGAGGAGTATCTCTACTCCTTCAGAGGGAGACTAAATCCTACGTTTCTGAGCTTAAAACTTGGTTTCTAAAGATCCTTGATTTTATCATCTCTAGCAGCAGCACAACTCAGAGTTTTCAAAAGCTTATTTTAAAAATTCAGTGTCCTTTATTCAAAGACATTACTATTAGTATGAAGAGAATGGAGGAAAGAGTACAGTTAGATTTAGGAGAAGGGCCAGATTATTTATGCATCCACAAATTTTTTTTCTATCCTTCAACAGTATTCAAAAAATAAAAAACAACAAAGAAGGTTTCCCTTTATTTTTTTTAATGTTTATTTATTTGAGAGAGAGAGAGAGAGAGAGATACACAGTGTGAACGGGGAAGGGTCAGAGACAGAGGGAGACACAGAATCCAAAGCAGGCTCCAGGCTCTGAGCTGTTAGTGCAGAGCTCGATGTGGGGTTCAAACCCATGAACCATGAGATCACAATCTGAGCCAAAGTTGGACACCCAACCAATTGAGCCACGCAGGCACCCCAAGATGTTTTCCCTTTACAAAGAATAAATACAATTGCACTTTAGTGGGGCGGGAAAGTAGCCCAAACTTTCAACACTGGGAAATTCCTTCCCAAACTTTCAACTCCTCACAAAAAGCCAACATTTGACCCCCACTACCACTGAGGAATGTGTGTGTGGGGTGTGTGTGTGTGTGTGTGTGTCTGTCTGTCTGCCTGCCTCCTGCACTTTCCGGGTAAGCGTATGCCACAGAACCCATACATTCCAACACATTGAGCAAGCGCACACATGCCTTCCTGGCTTCCCCAAACCCAGCCACCTAGGGGGCACTCAGCTGGAGGCAGGCCTACAAACCAAGCACCTTCCAGCCCTGCCCAGCCATCCTCACAGAAATGCAAAGAGGAAGGAGAATGAGAGAGAGAGAGGAAGTGGCCAGTACAGGGCCTCATAGAAAGAAATGCAAAACCTTTTGTGGGGCAAGCCAGCCACATACTCCTAGAGTTTTTAAATGTCAAAGAAAAGAACGAATTGCGTGAGATTTCCAGTCCTGCTGTCACCGCTGGAATCATTTACTGTCTTGTACACACTATCAGTGAGTACCAGTCTTTCCCCATGCTCTGGAATTAGAGAATGAACAAGCTACATGACACTGTTCACTCAGTCACCTGTGTTCCTATGGCTGCCTATCTCCTGTCCTCCTTCCTTTCCTCCCTCCTCCTTTCTTTCTTTCTAACTGAAGAGGTTAAAGGGCATTTTTTTTCAGTGTTAAACTGTCTAATCTTCTATCTCCTACTCTCTCAAAGATGCACATTTTACTCCAAAATCTTATCCACACAATGACAAGGAAAACATTCATTTCTCAAATATGCATTGTTAAAATCACAAAGATCAGGAGGGACTCAAGTAAAAGGTCTCCATATAACACAGTTAGTTACAGCCTGTCCTCACATGAGCTTTTTCAAAGTATCTTCTATTTTGTGAATTGGCTTGAGGTTAACCTGTCCACAGAATCCCCGTTCAATTACATTTTTTTTTTTTTGGTGTGCTTTTTGAAGGCAAAGAGTAAAGAGAAGAGGTAGCAAGTTAATAGAAAGGTCTTCTCTAATAACATTTTAAGCTCTATTAGAGGTTCTTGACTGAGAAAAGTCATTATTTTTATTTTTAATTATAATTAAGTTCGTAAAATTATGTTATCAAAAAATAACATCTATATCTAGATGCACAACTCTTGCATATCTATTTCATTGATAGTATGATTGTAACTTCCACCTTGTTTACCTAAAACAAAGTCACCAATGTACTGTATAGTAGGTTTCAGTATTGTATCAAAAAGAACATATAGATCTTCCTACTCCTTGTGCTTTCACTGTTTCCAGGTGTCAAAAAGGCTTAAAATTTTCTAATGTTAATAAGATGAATCATCTTATGAAAAGCAATTTGTGAGAATCCCCCATTTTCCTTCTCTAAGTCATTTTTATGTACAGATAAAAATGAAAGCATGCCAAACTTTGTGCAACATTCTAGGTCCTAGACAAAAAAGGCTGTATTTTTCAGTATTTAAAAAAATATACTTGAGCCAAAGGCATGAATACAGGCCTCTCCCCACAATGCATACACATTATGGCTTGTTTTTTTTTACACTTCATTTTCAACCACAATGATTTTTTAAAACATCTATCTTTTATAATTACTAATGCCTCTACAGTAAGACTACTTCAGAAAGTGCCCTCCAATTACAACTAACACTTTCAGTTGTTTCTCAATTATATTAAATTAAATATATAGTGGACTTCAGCCTCTTATCTTCCTCAGCATATCTGTTGTATACATGTAGATTTTTTATTCTGCATTGGGAAAAATATACAAAGTTACCCTGTAACCTATGCAAACATTATCACAGCTCCTGCTGGAGGAGTAGTGCTGTTACTACGTTCCAATTAGGAGGCAGGAAAGGTAATAGGGCCACTGCTTCTTTGAAGCAAGCAGGTTTTGTCAGGTGAAAGGAGGGGCTGCTTTTGAGTCAGAAGCTTCACAGCCCTATCTGTAAAAGGGATGAGGTACAGATCTTCCCCGGCTGTGGTGAGGATAAAATAAGATACACATAAGGCCTGGTGTAGCACCTAAGACACGAGCTGCTTTTTATTTATTTTTTTTTCAATATATGAAATTTATTGTCAGATTGGTTTCCATACAACACCTAGTGCTCATCCCAAAAGGTGCCCTCCTCAATACACATCACCCACCCTTCGAGCTGCTTTTTAACTACTAGTTACCTTCCTTCGCCCATTTTCCAAGTCAGAACTGCACAGAACATGCAACACCCTACCCCAGACTATACTAACTTAAAGAAATGGGGGGGGGGGGGTTGAAAATAATCTTTTCACCTATTGTTTTCTTGATCATGCCTTCCTCCCTCCACCACCATATAAATATGATAGCACACAACAGTTAAAGGAAACAAGAGGATAAATACAGGAAAAGTTTACAATTAAGGGGAAATGGACTGTACCTAACATGCTTATTTAGTATATGTTTTTGAGTGATTATGTCATTAATGAGGAACTCTGAAAACCTCATGGATGCTGTCCTACTAATACTCATTCCATCCCCACGGAGAAGCCAAAGGCCAGATTCTGTACAGAAACTGAAGCAGAGAAACACCAAATCTAGGGAAAGATCTGACAGTTACCAGGAAAACAAACCAGAACACAGTCCTGACCTCCAGCAATGGGTTGGTTAAAACCTGGGAAGAACCCACCCAAGCAATTCCCTGAGCTAGACTTTCCTTTTCCACATGGCTTCTAGTCTTAACCAGGGCTACAGCTCACTGCCTAATGCGTGCGGCTCAAGATGTCGAGAGATACATCTTCCCTGGCAGTGTTCTATTTCTTAACACAAGGAATGCAGCCACTGAAAAAAGCAATGTAACAACAACAACAATAAAATCCAACCCCATTTCTGTCTATGGGCAAGCATGGTGATAAAAGGAGGTAATGCTGCTGTTAATGTTTAAATTGACTGTTTCTAATTATTTTTTTCCTAAAAAAAAAAAAATAACAAAGTACAGATCATTCAGAATGATGTAAGAGATTGTTGCAAAGGGTCATTCACAAACAAATCTATTTTCAGTTATTTCCATTACTCTTGAATGGCACCTTTTGAACCATACAACACTTAGATTGACTTTTTTAATTTAAACAAGTGAAGAAAAAAAAGTCTCAGCACTGTGGACTGAGGATCAGAAGACCTGGGTTCTAGCCCTAGCTTTACTATTTAATGGGTATGTGTCCTCAGGCAAATTATTAAATTTCTCTGAAACTAAGTTTCCTCATCTGAAAAAGGGGATGATATTAATTGTCCCATCTTCTTCCCATAATTATTTGGAATAAATGAAATAATGTGAAAAGGCTGGGACATCATCAGTATTAGATGAATATAAGATGCAGGCACATAAAAAATATGTGTATCTCTCTGCGATAACAATAGCATTATTCACATATCAATGCATGGAATCATGAAACCACCTTTCTGAGCACATTTGAAACAAAAATTAAAAATCCAAGCTTCCCCCTAAGGCACACATTAATTACATGATAATGAGAAAAACTGAAAATACCATTCTCACTGCAATGGTCCCATACATATTTTCCTGGTCATTAGGTAACAACATTTCTTATGATATAGGTAAATATCAGAAAGTCTAAAATATGCATCAGAACTCTTTTCATTTATTGGACTTATTAAAACACCTCTTTAATGAAATGTTCTTAGAAACAATTCTAACTAATGTTCACATCTTCAGAATAAAATATAGAACAGATAAATAGTAAGGAAATCCAGGAATAAATGAACAAAATGTATCTCAAAAATGCAAGCTTATTATGCAGTGAGAAATAGAGGCTTGGGAAGGAGACATGTATCTATTAAATGATGGGTTAGCTGGGTTAGCTTTTAGATTTGACTGCCTGCTATGAGTGCAAAAGCATCCATTTTCTCTGGTCTACTTAATCTTTACCTCCATATGCCACCAAACTTTACACCAAATTAAAGAAATAATTACTATATTCTCCCTCATCTTTAGAAGTCAAAGCACAACAGAATCTGAATTTTTCTATAAAAGAAAATAATTTTTCTTCACTATTTTATGGGAAGACCAAAGTACATGATCAAAACAGGAAAAGAAAAACCTTAAAAATAATGCTTTGAGCACTCTGCAATTTTGCTGCCCAAAATAGAACCCATAGAGTCCATGCCACCAAATGAAAATTATAACTTTGTAAGCATGAAGTTAAATTATAAAGTAAAAGATTTTTAAAAATATTTTAATGATGATAACTGGGAGGAAGCACTGTTATCTTTACTAGTAGGTGTTTGTTGTTTATTTGCTATTATGTTTTTCTTCAGTGATAGTGTTTTGAATGACTACCCAAAGTAATTGGACTTGAATTTCAGTGTAAAAAGGATAAACTTTGGCTAATAAACTATTTGGGCATGTTTTGTTCAACAGAACTATCCCATCCTTCAAATTAAGAAGTCAATCATAACTTTTGAGACATGATGCTTTTGACTAAAAGTTTTAGGAAACTGGTTTAAAAAACCGGCTCAGCCAAGTCACACTACTCTGTTCTTCAACGCAGAAAAGAACAATGAAGACACGTTGGTGGCATTTAAGTGGAATTTTTAAAAATGTATTTTGAAACTTATAGTTCAACTTTTTTAAGTCTCCAAAGAAACCAGTCTAATACTATGCTTCTAATGAAATTGATTCCGTCAGAGTACTTGTTATGTAAAATAATCTACTGTCTTCCACAGTATAGAATTCCTAAGTGAAAATGCATATTCAAATCTTTAATTTTCTAGCATTTATAAAAATGGCTTATAGATCATCAGAGCCTTCACAGAGTCACTGAGCTAACTAACTCTACTAGTGAGAAGGGATATCCAAGCAAAAGAAAGGAAGAATAGATTGTCCATTGGATGGTCCTCCCAGCAGCAAGCTCACTGAAGAAGCCACACAGGTACCTGAGCCCTGGCTTCCACAAGGTTAAGCACCTATAAGAGTCATGCATCACTCAAAGCAAATACTGATTCCCTTTGTCACAAAGTTCAAACACCTAGCAATTTTCATTTGCCCTGTCAAGACTGAAATCCAGAGCAATCGTTGCTCAGTTAAAGATTTCCTTCTCTTCCCTCCTGATACCATCTGTCTGAAACTACTGTCCCCCACAAAGCACACACGCACACAGACACCCATGTGCACACACCCCACTGAATCACAGAGATGACACACTTAGCTCAAATAATATCCTCTCACAACTGACCAATTGCTCATCTACTTTTGAGAATTCCATTAGAAGACTTGGAAGAGTGATTCAGCGATAGACAGCAAATATTTAGAAAGCTGAGAAGTATCAAATATGTGTAAATAGTTCCTGTAGAAATCTGAGTTTCATAGTTTTGACTTTTAATAAATGTGCCCAAGTTCCTATCCTTTTATGCACATTTCAACATCATTTACATACCCCCCCCACTTGAAAAACTGGATCAACCTCCATAAAATAAAAACATTTACTCAAAATAGTGAAATGTTGATTTTGATATGCAATTAGTTCCAAACTGCCTAATGTCCTTTATAAAAACTCTTCTTAAAGAAAATACATTATATCATTACGTATAAAAGGTGCTACACAAATATTACTAATCTTCTCTCATCTTTATGTAATCTCAGGTTAAAATAATAAAAAATAAACCTTTGAGACCATCCCTTACTGGTCATCTTATACCCAGCCATAATTACAAGGAAATATTATTTTAAAAAACACAATTTGACAAATGCATCACATATCACCAAATCACCTTTTAGAATTAATGTTTATGTAGCCATTTAAAACTTTCATAAATTGCTACAATACAAATTTAAAATGGAGATGAATTTGACAAATTGGAAAATCAAGCAGTACATAAAAACTATTTTGATTTGTAGATTTCAGTGGCTTCTAATATTTAACTAAATAAGGTAAAAACATCAAATGACCAGTTTTTTAATATTTGTAAGCTTGAATTTTAAACCTACACTACCACCTGAATTATCAACTGTTTTTTTTTATTGCTTCTATTTTAATTCTAATACTTATCTCTTAAAGGTTACAAAAATGTGTAATTGTTTATGGCATAGCCTAGAACCATATGAAAAAACTATTAGCCTTTTTTAAAATGGGAAATGTAATGTCCAACTCAAAGCCAAATTAAAGTTATCTTACAGTTTGACATGTATTTTATATTAATATACATTATATCCACACATGGAATCTATTTAATTAAATTCAGGCATCAATTTTTAATTCAACAAATTCTTTAAATAGAAGCCTACCATATAATTTTAACCTAAAAAAATCTTTTCAAAATTAAAAATTGATGCAGCAAAAGCCTTTGTTGCAGGAAGGGCTTGAGGTTGGATGGGTTTTTTTTGTTTTTGTTTTTGTTTTTTTTCTTTTTGGTATTTAATTCAACTATACACAATGTAGTACATACAAGCAAAATACAATTGAGATACTGTTTTCTTTAACATTCCTATAGGAGACTGAATTCATTTGCATTGAAGACAACACAATTACTGATTTTTACCTCATGAAAGACAAATTCATAGCTTTTTCCTACACTATCTCATAGTATTCACACCATCTCAGTGAAAGCATGTCTATACCACTTGGTTACTTCCTAGCAGTGGGCAGAAATCACATTTTTGAAAGTTTTGTTTCTCACAGAATCATTCAACTTTAGTTACAAAGCACATTCAGGTTAGCGTATGTTCTAGCTCCAAACAATATATGTGATGTGGTGCACGTGTGTGTGTGTGTGTGTGTGTATGCGTGTGCAAGTGTGTAGGTACATATACAGATATGTACATATATATTTTTTTCCAACTAAAAACTCAACAAGAAAAATGAAATTTCTGTCAAGGCATTTTCCACAACTTTTAACAGATTTTTAAAGCAATTTCCAGTTTCTTCCTCTTTAAGCAATCTTTGATTCATATACACTACCAAGAAATATGAATAGAGAAAAAAGATCCAAAGATTTTTATTCAGCAGAGCCTGAAACCAACTTAGAAAGTAAAAAATAGGTGGTGTGTCTATGATTTACATTACAATAATTTGCATCTAATAAGAATGAAACACATGTGCCAAAAAGAAAAAAAAAACAAGAGTTTTCTACTTCTGATGACCCTGAGAATATAATGGTTACATAGTCTGTCTACTATAATAGCACATATAAAATGATGCTAGAATGACATTTAACAAAAGACCCAATTGGTAAGCAAATGGCATGCCAATAATTTCATAACTTAAGATAAAAACATCTCCTCCCAAATTATCATTAGCTTTAAAAAGTCTATTTGGAATGTAAATATTAAAACTCATTCCTGAGAGCAGAAAGAAATCAGAACAATATAAAGAAAATGAGCACTCAGTTGTTGAATGATTTTTAAGTAAGCAAGCAATGAGGATGAATTGTTTTCTTCACATTTTCACTTCAACTAACACAAAAACCACATATAGAACTGACTTAACGCTGACAAATTTGCTTCTAACTTGTTAAATTTCATGGAAATGCAACAAAGGAACACCAAAATAGTCACCATATAACATAAAAGCTTTGGTTTCAAATGTCACAGTACCCTGCTTTTTGAAAGCCAGCACCGTGGTAGTGCCCTGTACATGAGAACATACAGCTGCTTCATCCCAGGGGTCTGAGCTCAGTACACAACACCAGTCCTTAGACATCTTTCCCTTAGCCTGCAGAACAAGTAACTAATTCCTGCATTTTAAACCAATAAAGTAAAGGGGGGAAAAAAAAGAGTAAAGCCATCCAATCAGAAATGATGCAACCCTCTAAAACAGCAGCTTATGCATACATTTGGTATGTCAGACGTCTTCAGTGTAGTGAATCATACACAGCGCATTTTAATCTACCTCCTAGGTATTTTATATTGCCCACATGTTCAAAGAAATCTTGTACTAATAAAGCTGTTTAAGTCCTAGTTTGTTCTTTATTTAATTAATACTAAAAATTGGGGACATGCTTTTAATTCTGAACTCTTACATAAACACAACAAAATTAGTTAAATGACACTCTGGCTAACAGCAAATAACTCCTGCATTTTGAAAGAAAAAGTTTAGAAGAAGTATACTTGTGAGAAGTCTTAGGAGATGTTAGTAACTTTAAATTAGTATTTTACTTACATTGCAACATGAGATAATGCACTTCATAACATGAAATGAGACACCAACTCACCAAAGTTAAAATTCTAGTGATTTTTTTTATTAATTATAACCCAAAAAAGGACTCAGAACAGCTATACAGCCAATAGAATTAGGCATTTATAGAATAATAGCCCTTCAAATGTTTTAGGTGGTTCTTTCAAACCTTGTTCAATATTTTCATCAAATTTTCAAGTGTTGTAAAAGATGAGTGATTTAAATTTCTTAATAAATACTTAATACATCAGAAAGCTTCAATTTGGATTTCTCAGGTAAAAAAAAAAAAAGTACACACGCATATATATAGAAGTATACAAATTTAGAATACTTAACTGAAAAACCAATCAGCTACACATTACATCTGTTCCTAGAGAGAAAAACTAGCTTTATATTTCATTTGAAACTGCAAATCATAACTTTTGCCTTTTTTTAAAGGCATAAGCTTTCTGATACGCCACAATCATTTGCAAAGAAGATATTCTGTTGCTTAGTTAAAATAAAAGTATCTGAAAATGAGCCCACAGTTTTTTAAAACCTCTTCAACAAAACATCTAAGTATTTATAAAATTATTATGGTTTGTTTTAGAATCTATTCAATCCTGGCAAAAATCAAGTAAGTGGTTGCACTATTGAGTATCAGAAAATGTAAAGGTGGCAAATCAAAGACTTAAGAGTTTTCAGTCCAGCTACTTAATGACTAATGGTGAAGAAATGTATGTGAACGGGATATAAACTAAGTTACAACACATGGGAGCAGGAAAAAAAAATCTAGAATGAGTAATAAAGGGGCCCAATTTAAAGTCCACAATAAGCTTTAAACAAAGATGTTCTCCCTCATTCTCTCCTCACAGAGATATTTCTCTTGCAGGCAAATCACTGTGGAGAAATCCAACTTCCACAAAATTCTTTACTCCTTCATTAACAACAGTGCCCTTAAATGTAGCTACAGAACTCATAGAGATACTTGTTTAGCTTCAAACATATCTTAAAAGCAACAACAACAACAACAACAACAACAAAACGCTCAGAAGCAATATTCAGTAGTCTCAGGGTCTAAAAAAAGTCTGGCTTTTTAACTGCCACCCATTCCAAACAACCCACTTCTTTACAATGCTATGCAAAATACTGACCTCTTACTGAATTATTTTATTATTCAACATTAAGCTATCTAAAAAAGAAAACTAATTAATCGCGAAGTTTAGCTAAGCAATTTAGTTGACAAAGTAAATATTTACTCTTAACATCTCACAGGAAGTCTTGACAAGCATTTGCAGCCACTGTGCTGGGGGTAGGGGTGGGAGTGAGGGGTGGGAGGCAAGTTTTGATAAACAAGTTTAACGGTCCCAGCGAATTTCACACAGCTAGAGTTCGCCACCCCCCACCCCCCAATAAGGCACCAGATATTTTCCAAGTACAGTAAACACCTTATATAATGAAAGTAAAAAATCTAACTTTCTAAACTACGTTATCTCCACCAACAAAACAAACAAAAGCAGTTTTTTAACTATAAAAGCACATTTTAAAAAAACTGAGTGTACTGTGGTATTTATACGTTAAGCCCTATCACAAAATAACTAAGCAAAATATATTTACCTGAGCTTTTTAGAGACTGAGTAATCAACTTCCATGATTTTCCCATGCAATTCCACTTTACCTTTAAAACAGAAATTAAAGCACTCAGAACCTTCCTTAGATCAAACCGGCGGGGGTCTAGGAGGGGCACGCACAGAACTCCACGCTCGGGCTCCGCCTTCGGGCGCCCTCAAGGGGTCTCCTACCGGGCTCGAGCTGGGCAAACTTGGTTGCCAGTGGGAAGCAAGGTGGGCGCCCCGGGTCTCGGGACGAGGTGGGAAGGGCGCGAGCCCGGATCCGACCCCAGGTATAGCTGTGGGTGGCATTACCGGAAAAACAAATTTAATAAAGAGCGGCGCCAATTTGAAAGGATGAGCTCATTTGAAACTCAAGCTGCAGGGCTGGCGCGGCCCCGCTCCTCTCCCGGCCCCCACCTCTCCATTCCGCTAACCCGGGCCCCGAGGGCTCCGCTGCGCTCCCCTCCCTGACTTCTCCACCCGGTGGCCCGGAGAAGACGCACCGAAGCCCCCCACCCACCTCCCCCCACCCCGGGGCCGCAGCTGCGAGAGCCCAGTCCCGGCCGGCTCCAGGGTGTCACCTTGGCCTCGCCGCCGCCCCGCCCCCACCCCGCGCACCCGTGGGGAAGGGTCTTCCGCCGGGCCGGGGCTCGGGGGGCACAGGCTCCCGGCCTTGGGGCGAGCGCGGCTCCGAGCGGTGCGTGTGCGAGAGGGAGAGTTGGTGAGTGCGCGCGCGCGCGAGTGTGTGTGTGTCGCTCTCCGTCTCCCGTCTGGGCTCCAGCGCTCTCGCGGGCCCCCCGGTCGCCTCTTTCCCGGTTCTCAGCCCGGGCCCCCACCGAGTTGAGACAGGGCACCTCGTAAAAAGGTGCTTCTGGCCGAGCGGGAGGCGGGGGGACAGGCGGCGGAAAGCCCCCAGCCCCGAGTTCTTCTCAATAAAATCGGACAAAAAATTCAGAGAAAAATAGGAGCGCTTGAGAGACGAGCGAGAGGGGACTAAGGTTCGGGAGAGGACCGAGAGAGATGTGCCGTCGTGCAGGGATTGGGGTTGGGGGAGTCCCGAAACCTTGGAGGGGATCATCAGGGTGGCGCCGAGGGGGTGCCGAAAGTGGGGGACCGCGAGGCGATGTGGGGAGGGGGCTCCAAAGGAGAGTGCGGCTCAGGGGCGCCAGAGGGCGAGAGGTCCCGGGCACGAGGCAAGGATAGGGGTAAGGTCCGGTCAAGAGAGAAAGAGATGCAGGATTGGAAGGGGGTCCCTGACAAAGGGGGTGACGCGAAGGTCAGGGAAGAGAGGGAACGGGGGTTCTCTGAGGATGGGGGTGGGGAAACTCTGGAGAGCAGCCCGGGAGCTTAGGGAAGGAGGGGTGCCCCCAGAGAGCGAGCGAGCCCCAGGCACCCTCGGAGCGGCACGGGGGTCGCCCCAGGGCTGCGGCTGGGAGGGCAAGGGGGGAATCCGGAGCGGTGGGGGGAGGGGAGCGGGCCGTCCCGGGAGCGGGCCGGCGGCGAGAGTTGAGGGTCTGGTGCGTGGAAGTGAGTGTGCGGGCGCGGGAGCCCCCGCCGGGCGCCGCCCGCCGGGCTCGGCCTCCCTCCGGGCGCCGTCCCGGCCTGAGCTGGGCGAGGCGGGGGGAGGGGGCAGCGGCGACTGCTCACCCGAGAGGGTCTCGATGGCGCGGATGGCCCAGTTCTGGTCGGGGTAGTCCACGAAGGCGTAGCCGGACTTGAGCAGGACCTGTCCCGCCAGGGGCAGCTTCCTGTCCCCGAAGAGCTGCCGGAGGTCGTCGGCGGTGACGGCGGGGCTCAGGTTCCCGATGTAAAGCTTGTTCATCATCCGTCTCTTCCCCGAGAGCCCGCGGCTCCCCCGGCCCGGTACCCGGCGCTCCTCGCCTCCTCCGCTGCCCTCGTCTCTCCTCCTCCTCCTCCGCCCCCCCTCCCCGCCCTCCGCCCGCCCGCCACCCACCCCCACCCTCAGCCTGGCTCCCCCCACCGCGGCCGGCCCGGCCCGCCCGGGGGCAGAGGCGGAGGCGGGGACTCGGCGCGGCTGCCTCCTCGGGGCAGAGTCCCGGGCCGGGCGGCGGCGCGCGGACAAAGCGCTCTCTCTGCCTCCCTCTCTCTCCCTCTCAAGGCGGTGGCGGGAGGAGGAGCAGCGGCGGGCGGCGGCAGCGCACCCCGCGTGTGTCTGTGTGAGAGTTTGTACGGGCGTGTGCGCAGCCGAGAGTGAGCGAGCGAGCGCCCCCTCCCCGCCCCGCGCAGCCGAGCCCCTCGCCCCCCGCGCGGCTACCCTGGCTTCTGCCGCCCGCCGGGCGGGCGGAAGCGGGTCGCGGCCCGGGGCTGGGGCTCCCGGGCGCCAGAAGCCGGGGCGGGCGCGGCGCGGAGGCCAGGCGTGCGGCGGGGCGGGGAAGGCGCGCCCCGGCCGCGGGTGGGAGTGCACGAGGGGGCGCGGGGGAGCGGCCGCCCGCTGCAGGCGTGGGAGGGCGAGGGGCCGTGAGAGAGCGTGGAGAGGGGTGTGCGCAAGGTGGACCGGATGTGAGAGTGCGGCTGCCAGGGCCCGCGGGAAGGTGTGTCTCGGAGGTGAGAGGCGAGGGCAGGCTGGGAGACAACAACTTTCGCGGCGAGTTGGCCGCGTCTGGCGCCCTGCGCGGTCCCGGGCGGAGCGCTCGCTCGGAGACCCGCTCCTCGCCCGGCTCTCCGGGGCGACCGGGCGGCGCGTGTGGTCGAGGGATCGCGGACGGGGGTCGGGACGCCTGGGGCCCGGGACTGTGCACCCTTGGAGAAGTTGCTGCCAGCCCTGGGCCTCAGTTTCCCGGCCCGTTGGGGGAGACGGAAGGCCAGAGCGTAGTCACGTCCCCTCCGCCCGCACCCCGTGCGCCCGGAACCCCGCGGCGGGCGGCAGCCTGACGTTGGCAGCTGCTCTCTATTCTGGGAAGTGCCGAGGGCTTCCCGAACGGCCGCTGCGAAACCAGGTGGCGGGTGGGGAGGCCAGCGGGGAGGGGGTAGGGGCTGCGGCCAGGAGGACGGACGCTTGCTGCTGGATTTCGAGGCCGGGTTCGGTCCCAGAGCAGGGGTGGTGGGAGGCGAGGGTGGCTGGAAGCGGAGGCGCTTGGGCTGTGTAGGAGTTCCCCAACCGCTGGGAAGGGCCCGAAGAGGAAAGAGGTCCTTCCAAGCGGAGGAAACAACGTGACCGACGGAAGAGGCAGGGTTGCGTTGATAGCAGCCCGAGCCGAGGGGCTAGGGAAAGAGCCAGAAGGGCTGGAGGCGGTTGGGAGTTCCTGGGCCCGGCTGGAAGTCTGGTGGTTAGAGCCTAGTCCCAGCCAGGAAATAAAATTCTGCAGGGAAGAAGAAAATTGGCAGGATTCAGTAGTGAAGAAAGGGCAGAAGATGATTCCAAGATCTGGACTTGTGGGGGCTTTAGTGGGGGTGATGGCTTGACGAGAGAAATAAGAGTTCTTGGGGACGTGGGGGGGGGGGTCTCTTGGTGAAAATGGAACAGCTTCAGATCTCTTGGCTGGGTTGTGATGTACTGTCTTTCCTAAGCTTTTCTATTAACCAAGGGGTAGGAGAGAGCACGACTTGTTTGTTTGTGTTGTTTGTTTGTTTGTCTTTTTAAAAGCATGTTTCCAGGCCCCTTTCTTTGAAGACTGACTGTGAGCCTGGAGTTTGTATTTTCCTTAAGTACTCCCAGGTAATTCTTGTTTGGGACGTCCTGGCAGGTGGAAGGCCTATAGGCTTAGAACTCAGACCTTCCTCCTTTCTGCCCCCAGCTGTGTGGCTTAGAACGTTCCAGCATCTGTGAGCCTAAGTTTCTTCATCAGTAGGAAGGAAGGAAGAAAGAAAGAAAAGAGAAGAAAACAACCAAATCTTGAAGGGCTGTTTTGAAGTCCATATGAAAGATAATTGAGTAGGGTGTTGAGACAGTGGCAACACATTTAATGCTTTTCTTAGGAGCTGATGAGCTTTAAAATATTTTCTTTTGGAGAGGGAGATCTCCTTAAATAATTCGTTGTCCAGAGGAGAAAGAATGGATACATTTTTACCTAGATATTGCAGTTATTTGAATTCTGGCTTTGCTCTCAAATATTCTCAAATTTCCTCTCTCTAAAAAAGGATTGGATTTTACTGCTCCTGGAGTGGGATAAACTGAGTGTAGATGCTTTCCTACCAAAATGTACTGGAGAATCATAAATGAAAACTGTGTGTATATAAACCTATGCAGACCAAGAGGTAATGATCTTCAGATTATTTACACAGATGCCCCAATTGGTATTTATTTCCAATAATTCAAATTTGCATCTTCTAAGAGAAATGAGAGTGGCAGGGGTACTTAATCTTGCTCTTCTCTGAAAGGTTAGTAAAGCTTTTTTGTTGTGTAATATTTTCAGGCATATTAATTCCTTGGTCCTACTGCAAAACCACAAACATTTTAGCATGGATTCTGTAGCGGGCAGCAAGGATCTAAAGATTCTTAGCCAAGGTGGCTTCTGGTGAACTCTCTTAGCATGTTTCACCTGGTCACTTTGGAAATTGTTTCTGAGAAGTAACTGTTCACTGCTGTACTTCGTGTCTTCTGTCATGCCAGCATTTTGTAAGGAGGACATGTTTCCACCATCCCTCTGATTTGTAGCACCCACAGTTTCATATCCTAGAATGTAGATTTGCTCTTTCACATGGTAGAGAACAGGACAGCCTCCACTTGGAAAACCAGAAATCCAGAAGTCATTGCCCCTGCCTGACAAAACTTTATTTTCTCCTGAGTTCCCCTAACTTATCCCTTCCTAGAGAGTTGAAATGGAGATGAATCTAGACTGAACTTAAGCCTAATAAGCCAAGATTTTTATGAATGTTTAACTGAGGTCAAAAATTTGGAGACATTTTTTATATTAGGCATATTACTTTTAGGCATGTTAACCTTTTCCTCAAGAATGTTGAAGGCAGTACAGATCCTCGTGATTTTTCAGTGATTCCTTTGGGCAAGCTTGCAGTGGGGTAGCTGGGACAAGATTTCCTAATGTCACTCTGCAGGTAGGAGAACTGAGGTCCAGAAAAGTAAAATTTCTTCCTGGTCATACAGAGAGATTGAAACAGGACTGGAAAGCATATTTTAGCTAAACAGAGTCTGTGAAGTGTTAAGTCTTCATTTTGGACTTGTTTTAAGTTTTTTTTTTTTTTTTTTTTAATTTTTTTTTTCAACGTTTATTTATTTTTGGGATAGAGAGAGACAGAGCATGAACGGGGAGGGGCAGAGACAGAGGGAGACACAGAATCGGAAACAGGCTCCAGGCTCTGAGCCATCAGCCCAGAGCCTGACGCAGGGCTCGAACTCACAGAGCGCGAGATCGTGACCTGGCTGAAGTCGGACGCTTAACCGACTGCGCCACCCAGGCGCCCCTTTTTTTTAATGATCTCTTCACCCAACATGGAGCTCGAACTCACAACCCCGAGATCAGGAGTCACATGTTCCACCTGCTGAGCCAGCCAGGCACCCCTTGGACTTTCATGACCAAAATATTTCTGTCTATGGACAGAGCACCTTCTGATAGCATCACTGTGGTCACCTTAACCTTCTGAATCTACAAAAACACACCAGAAATGTTTTTGCTCAACTAATGATGGTGGTCTGAATGACCAATGGTGCTAGGTAATGCACGGAGTTGGGTGGGAAAATGAAGCCTGCTTGCCAGAAGGCTGGGGGGAAAGCAATATTTGGAGCCAATTCAGTATTTCGTGGCGTCAGCACCTGCTTGCTCATTGGGAATGATGTAGTGGTAGGGTAAGGTCTTTTAGCAGCTTTTCTTGAATTAGTAGAAGAAAAATTGTTTGACCTTATTTGAGTTAATTCACCTCTCTGAGTTTCAGATTCCTCATTTGTAAAATAGTCTAACCTACTACTTCAACATAAACTCCGGCTTCTCTGTATTTTTCATATTTTTTTTCAAATACTGGGCTGTCTCAGCTCTACTTCTTTGCACATCTCCTTTCTCTGGAATGTTTGTTCCCCTGGTAGACTGCCTCCTCCTTTGACTTGACCCCAGAATACACACAGCACTTCATACAGATAAGAAATATCTTGTCTAGTGGTGATCGTTGCATGACGTTGTGAATATACTAAAAGCCATTGAAGTGTGTGTTTTAAATGTGAATTTTTGGTATGTGAATTGTCAATTTTTAAAAATTATATGAGGAAAAAGAAGTCTTCTATATGGTGAATTTCTAGAGAAATGAAATTTTGTTGTTTTTTTTTTTTTTTCATCCTTTGGCCAGTATCAAACCTTGCACATAATAGAAGTTCAGGTAATATTTATTGTATAAGCAATTTGCTTATACATCCTTCGAGATTTGCTCAAAGGATTAAATGAAGGCATATGAGATTGTACCTATCTTGTGCAATGCTTGCCATGTAGTGGGAGGAAATGTTCACTTTTCTCCCCTCATTGAATCCATTCATTTATTCATGCCATTACATACTGTTAGGCACTGAGGATACAGAAATGGATAAACATTGTACTATCAAAGCATTTAGGATCAGTGGGGGGTGGGGGGAAAGGGACAGAGGCAGATATATAAACACTTTATAGAATGGCATTAGAGATGCCATAAAAGACTTTGAGCATAGAGGAAAGATCATCTCATTCAGTCTAGGGTCAGGGAGGGGATCGTCATGGAAGAACTGATATCAGAAATGGGTTTTGAAAGATAAGCAGGGATTTGCTAGGACAGGAGAAGGAGTCTGCATGCTAGGCAGAAGGAATAACAAATGCAAAAGCATTAGAGACATAATAAAGCATCTGCTCCACACCTAAAATCAGATTCAAATGTTGACTCAGAAACAACTTTGAGAAAAAGAGAACAGAAAATAATGCCTCCCACCAAAACAACAACAACAAAAACAGTTTCCAGAATTAAAGACCTAGTTCTTCAGATTGAAAGGGTTTAGTGAAAGCACAGCAAAAAGATCAGAGCCGGTCACCTGGCTGGCTCAGTTGGAAGAGCATGCAACTGTTGATCTTGGGGTCCTGAGTTTGACCCCACCCTGGGCATAGAGTTTACTTGGGAAAAAAAGACATTCAAGGATTCAGATATATCCTCATTTGGGGGGAAGCTACCAGAGAATAAGTGCCAGCCAAACCATGGAAGAAGAAGATACGAGATTTGGGAAATCTGGAATCCAACCCAGGAGATGATGAATAGAAGATCCAGAATGCCACCAATGCAGTTTTCCAAAGAGCAACCAACACAGATTGGAACAAGAGGATAGGTGGCTAAGTAAGAGAGGACCTCAAGGAACGAAAAGATGGAACTTCTGTATGAACACATAGTAATTGTTTCTAATAGGATACCAAGCATGTTGGAGCATTTGGGGAAAAAATCATAGGTATATGGAAAACTAGGCAGATGGAAAAGGAAATCATTAACTCTAGGAAAAACACATAGTCATAGAAGAAAGGAGCAATGGTCATAGGCTCAACAGTGAAAATATTTGTATAGTCATAATGTAAACACTGGTATATTATCCAAACTGCATAAAGAGAACCTACAAATTAGAAAAAGACAACTGTTAGAAAAATGGGAAAAAACATGAATTAACTAATTCACAGAAAATGAAACAAATGGACAATAAGCTCAACTCGAGAAATTGAGGAAATTAAAACTATTCACAAACATTAACTTGGCAAAAATTATGAAATTCTGAATACAGGGATTGGTGAAGATGTACAGCATCAGAAACTTCCATCCACTGCTAGTAAGAGTGTACGTTGGTATAATTCCTCTGAAGAACAGTTTGTCAATATCTAGTAGGACTGAAGACCTAGGCCCATAGCACTCCCTGGCAATCTCCCATTCTCCTAGATCGCCTTTACGTATCTCACCTCTCTCCACATCCTCTACCCTCCAATTGCTCTTCATCCACCCTAGGTCTCAACTGATAACCTTGCTCTCTGTTTCATCAAGAAAATAGAAGCAATGAAAACGCTTCAACAAATTTATCAGCCCACATACCTGCATCTGTGCCCGTAGACACTGCCTTCTCTCCTATTGCTGTGGACAACCATGCATGATCCAAAAAAGGGGAAAAAAACTGATGACTCCAGAGAAAATGAATAAACATGCACACCCTTTGACCTATCAATTTCTCCTCTAAAGAAATTCTATATGTGCACAAATATATACGAGGTTCATTTTTGCATGAGGATTAGTGAAGAAATGCAACCCAGATCCGTCATCAAGAAAATGGATTTTTTTAAATTGTGGTATAGTCATAAATTGAATATTTTACATCAGGTCAAAGAATGTGCATGTTCATTTTCTCTGGAATCCTTAGTTTTTCCCTCTCTTCTGGATGAAATCAATGTAATAGGCTACCTGTATCAATGTTAAATACCAAAATGTATCTTGCTGAATGAAAAGTTATATTGTAGGAAGAAGTGTTTGTTATGAACGACTTATAAAGTCTGAAAACATGCAAAACAATTCTGTTGCTGATATGAACATATTTACATGGTATAAATGTATGAAAACATGCATAGGAATGACAAACTTCAAATTTGGGATGATTACCTCTAGGAGGGAAAAAAAATGAGTAGATGGCAAGGTATACATGGAATTTCCATTGTGACTGGGTTTTGTTTTCGTTTTGAAAGCTGGATGGCAGATAAATGGGTGCTCTTTTTTACCTCTTGAGTAGTAAAATTTTTATTACTCTCTGGCAGGGGATGATTCTTAAACCAGATTAAACATCATAATCACTAGAAAAACTTTAAACATACAGATTCCCAACACCTACCACTAGAACTCCTGAACCCAAAATTTCACAGATGGGGCCCAGGAATCTACATTTTTTAAAAAACAAAAGTTGTTTTAGTTTAAACATATATAAAAACTTGATATGTTTATGTATATACATATGTAAATTTTAAGCATACATAACATATATATGTAGTGTTGGACTTGCAGGAAGGTGGCAAAAATAGTACAGAGATGTCCTGTGTACCGTTTACCCAGATTCCCCAGATGTCAACATTTTATCACATTTGTTTTATCCTCTTCTCTGAAACATTTGAGAGTAAACTGCAGACAGAATGTCCCTTTATGCTTAAATACTTCAGTTTATATCTGCTTTAAAAAAGCAGTCTTTACATAACCCCATTATAATTGTTAAAAATAAACAGGAAATAAACAATACTATTATCTAATCTACAAACCTTATTCAGACTTCACCAATTGTGCCAATCATATTTGTTAGAGCAAAAGAAAATTCCAAATCATTTGTTACATTTCACTCTTTTGTCTGTTTCCTTCATCTGGACAGTTCCTTAGTCCTTTGTTTTTCAAGACTTTCACATTACTGATTTTA
Organism: Prionailurus bengalensis; assembly: GCF_016509475.1. Lineage (NCBI taxonomy): Eukaryota > Metazoa > Chordata > Mammalia > Carnivora > Felidae > Prionailurus > Prionailurus bengalensis. Next base: position 82,181,046 of record NC_057350.1, on the reverse strand, counting down.
AAAAAGTTTACTTATTTGTAATGCCCCTCAATTTGAGTTGGTCTGATGTTTCCTCATGGTTAGATTTTAGTTCTAGATTTCCTTGCAGGAATACCACAGAAGTGATTATTGTACGTTGTATCAGTAGGCTTAGGATACTGATCTGTCCCATTACTAACTTTGGTGATAAAATTTTGCTCATTTGCTGACAGTGGTGTGCACCAGGTTTCTCTATTATAAAGTTACTCTTGGGGAGATACTCTGTTATTCCTCATAATTTCAACCACTAGTTTTAGTATCTATTATTGATTCTTGCCTAGACGAATTAGTATTATGGTTGCCAAATGGTGATGCTAATTTCATCATTCCTTTTGTATTAGTTGGCTTTCTACTGAAAGGAAGAGGTTTCCCTTGTCCCCCATTTAATACATCAGTATGGATTCATATTTTATTCAAAGTGTTATAAACTTTTACTGTCGTTAAGTATTCTCAGATTGTCCTGCTTTTAGCTAGTAAGAACCCCTTCAAGCTGACTCATGTAAACTTCTGACTTTGTTCCCAGTTTGTACTTTCTCTGCCTCAGTCCTATATAATCAGCTATTTACCTGGGGAGCCCTGGTGCTTCTTTAGCAGTGAACAGTATTTAGAAACAAAGATCTGCATGTTGGATATGCTCATTGCTTCTGGAATATTGTTGATTCTAGACCCTCTCAACCAAAAAGTCTAAGAGATAGATTATGTAAATATACACACATGCAGATCTATGTATGCCTGTCTATACTGACCAATTTATTGCTATTTTAAAAATCATCTGTTCATACTGATACTTCTGATTCTAGTGAAACACTATAGGGTTCATTCTGTTCTCTCCCGCTTCATATTTGTAACTCTCAACGATGAGAAAACTGGCTCCCGTTATCCACAATATATTTACTTACTTGCTTCATCCTTAAATACATGGAATTGCTAACCAATGCCTTCATGAAAAAAAAAGTCTATTAACTGATTTCCTGTTATCTAATATTAGTTTAGAATTCTTTTGTGTTTAGTCTGAGAGTATACAGTCCAATTATAGTGTTCAGAAGTTACTTGTGTTTTATTTCCCCCTTCAGCGTAAGTTATTTTATTCATTTGAAATTTGGTTGGTTCATCTGTTTTGCACATTTTAGTTGCCCTCCCCATCATTGTTAATTTTCTTTTTCTTTTTTTCTTTGTTGTTGCTTTGAGTATATAAAACATTAACATGGTTCCACAACACAGAAGGTATAATTAGATGATTTTCATTATGTCTATTCTACCCAACCCATTCCTACCCAGCCCCTGACAGTAACCAGTCTTTTTTTTTTTTTTAATATTTAAAAAATATTAGTTTCGGGTATACAATATAGTGACTCAATTCTGAATATCATCTGGTGCTCCGCATAACAAGTGCACTCCTTAATCCCCCATCACCTATTTAACCCTTGACCCACCCCCTACTGGTAACCATCAGATCTCTATAGTTAAGAGTCTTGTTTCTTGAGAAGAACCAATCTTAATACCTCTGGATTGTCTTTCCTGTGGCTTTTTTTTGCACAAATTAACATACACATGTATGGTTTTTTTATTCCCCTTTTTCCCATAAAAAAGATCGCATACTGCAGATACTGGTTTGCACTTTGATTTCTTCACTTAATTTATCCTGGAAGTCACTCCATACAAGTTCATAGAGATCTCTCTCATTCTTTTTTATTTAATACCTGCTTAGTACTTGTATGCCATATATATGTGCATGTCAGTGGTTTCCAGTATTTTTTAATTTTACAAACATTGATGCTATGAATAATAACCTTTACATTTCTGTGTTGTTGGAGTTTATCTTCAAGGTAAATTCTTAGTGGGATTACTAGGTCAAAAAATGATATGCATATGAGTGTTTTAAACATATGTTGTGAAATTCCCCTCTATAAAGGTTATACCAATATGCATTCTCATCAGCAGTGTATAAAAGTGCCCATTCCCCTACAGCCTGCCAACAAGGTGTGTGATTATACCTTTTAATTTTTGCCAGTCTAATAGGTGAGAAATGGTATCTCAGTGTGGTTTTAATTTGTACTTCTCTTATTATGAGTGAGAAGGAACTTCTTTTCATATGTTTTAAGAATCACCTTTATTTCCTTTTTGGGGGGCATATTTTCTGTTCATGTCTTTTGTCCATTCTTCTGTTAGGTTTTGATCTATGTTTCTCCTCAATTTTTTTCTTTTCTTTTTTTTATTTAATGTTTATTTTATTTTTGAGAGAAAGAGAGAGAGCCAGTGGGGTAGGGACAGAGAGAGAATCCCAAACAGACTCTGCACTGTCAACAGAGCCTGATTCAGGGCTCAATCCCACAAACAGGGAGATCATGACCTGAGCTGAAATCAAGAGTCAGATGTTTAACTGAGCCACCCAGGTGCCCCTCTCCTCAATTTTTATGAGTTACTTAAATGTGAGAAATGGCAGCCCTTTATCTGTGATACATGTTGTAAATATTTTCTCCCAGATTCTTTGACTTTGTTGATGGTGTTTTTTCCCATGTACAATTTTTGCTTTTATGGAGTCTATCAATCTTTTCTTTCATTCCATTTGATTTTGAGTTATAGTTACAGAATTTTCTTCTACACCCAGGTTAAGAGGAATTCACTCGTTTTTTAAAATAAAATTTATGCAGCTTCATTTGTATATTCAGATCCATTTAGAATTTGTTCTTGTGTATGGTATGAGGTATGGATCTAATTTTACCCTTTTTTCCAAATAGCTAACTAGCTATTCCAGTACTATGTATTAAAAAACCCTTTTAGCTGGGTATTCCTTTTAGCTGGGTATTCTTAGATGCCAACTTTATCACATACTAGAGTTTCATAGATACTTGGTTCTTTGTCTGGATTTTCTTTTCTACTGGTCTCTTCATTTGCCCATACCACACTGTTTAGTTAGAAAGGCATTATAGTACGTTTTCATGTCCAGTGTACCTAATCCTCCTTGTGGCTTTTTCTTTTGTTTTGTTCTTTTGTTCATTTGTTTTTCTTTTTAAAAGTATTTTCCTGGGGCGCCTGGGTGGCTCAGTCAGTTGAGTGCCCAACTCTGGCTCAGGTCATGATCTCATGGTTCATGAGTTTGAGCCCCACGTCAGGCCTTGTGCTGACAGCTCTGGAGTCTGGAGCCTGCTCCAGATTCTGTGTCCCCTTCTTTCTCTGCCCCTCCCCTGCTCGCTTGCTCTCTCTCTCAAAAATGAGTAAACATTAAAAAATTTTTTTTAAATAAAATAATGATTTTAAGTATATTCCTGCTACTTTTGCATGCTTGTTTTTCTTTTTTCTTTTTTTTGTAATTATTACTTTTTATTTTAAGTAGGCTCCATGCCCAATGTAGGGCTTGAACTCACAACCCTAAGATTAACAGTCACATGCCCAACTGAGCCAGCCAGCCCACCCCTGCATGTTTCTTTTTCTATTTGAAGTTTAGTACTAGCTTGTCAAGCTCCATAAAAAGTTGGTATTTTTTGAGATTGCATTGCGTTATAAATTAACTTAAGGATAACAGACGTCTTTTTGATGTTGAATCATCCTGTCTAAGAACAGAAGCTGTCTTTTCATTCACCAGTCTCATCTAACAAGAGACCTTGCTTTCTAACTGTGTTGGAAAGAGGGAGATGTGGAAGGGTTAAGTGTCATTGACCTCAATGGGAAATCCATCTAATAGATAGATAATGGCCAAAATTGATAAATCAAGGAAGGATATAAGCAAATTAGTTCCAAATACATAGATAATTACCAAAGGTAAGAGCTATGAGAGTGAGAGTCCTTTCTGTTTTCCTTCCTTCCTTCCTTCCTTCCTTCCTTCCTTCCTTCCTTCCTTCCTGAGGCTTTTGGTACATGTGTTAGTTAGGATCCTGGTAAGAAACATGACACTCTCAAGTGATTGAAAGTCTGATAAAGCACTATTTATAAGTGTTGGGTGGGGTTAGGTGGTATAAAAAAGGGCTGGTAAAGCTGTCCTGCTCAAGCAGCAACTGGGAGCTTAGCCTCAAGCGTGATGGGAGGGAGGGACAATTTAATGGAATCAAGAGATTTGCAGGAGAGGCAGACTACCTAGGAGAAACCTCAGACTTGGATAAAACATGGTCACTGCTCAGTGCAGCTTGACAAGTTGGAAGCTGAGGGAATAAGTATCGTCTTACTCTTCTCCCACTCCTGCCTGTGCCCCCTAATGGCTGAACCAAAGCAGAAGGCAGAGTGCAAGGGATCCCATTAGTGCCATTTGTAAGAGGCAGCTTCCAGCACACAATAGGGCAAGGAAGTGTGAGGAGTGGATTTGGAGGGGCACATGGAAGCTAGCCAAGCAGTGGTATGATGCATTTAAGTATATAGATGTACAGCATATAATAAAATGATAAAATAACAATAAAAAACAAAACAACTTTAGTCAATGAATCTATGGTCTCAAGGAACATGAGTCAAGTAATTATAATAAAGGTGGAAAAGTGGTAAATGCCTGAAGAGATTGGGGATAGTCCTAGTGAGGGAATCTGGCAGATTTTCTGGAAGGGAGACAAACATTCAGTCCAAAACAGTCATGTCAGCAGAAACACCAGGAGCCTCTTGTTTTATAATTGGATGTTCATTATTGGTACAGTGGCCTTTCAAACTCAGCATGTAAGTAAACACCCTCTCCCTGCCTACAGGCCATGGAAGTTTAGTCTGTAATTCATGGTTTCTTATTTATACTGCATTTGGCCTCCTTGGTATTCTACGCCTTCTCTATGTTCTCTGCCTCCTCCCACTGTACACTGCTCCTTCAAGATAGGGAAACATTGTGGAAAGTGCTGAATTTAAAGTCAGTAGACCTAGAGTTGAATTCCCTAACTTCCACTTACTAGCTGTGTGACCTTAATAAAGTTGTGTAGCCTCTCTGAGCCTCAATTCCATTTTGTAAAAGGAGAACAATACCTACCTATGGAACTACTATTTATCAAGTATCTGGCACCAGGCCTGTCACTCAGATGAGGATATTGCGGTCTTACTACACAGACTGTTTTGCTTTCCCTCTTCCTCCTGACGTTCTTGACTTTGAGCACCTTAGCATCACTACAATGGGAGTTTCTCTCCTGGAAACTATTTGAAACAGGAAAAGTTTCTAGACAAGTTGGAAAGGATTTTAACAGTAACCTAGTCCATCTTCCCAGAGGATGCAGGAGATCCTGCCATAGGCTTTCTGATAGATGATTGTCCCAACCCTGCCCATACGAACTAGAAGCTCACCATGTCCCGGAGCTGCCTGTTACTGGAAGATTGGTTGATTGGAAGAAAGATTTTCCTTGAGTTGGGCTGAAATCAGTTTCCCAGCCAATTATAGACTCAAAGCCATTTAGAGCAAGATCTTCCAGCCCACTGGCTTATGTTATAAAGGAAGAATCTGAGACTTAGGGAGGTGAGGCAAGGCATTGTTCTTTGTGGAGCTGCAAAGAACAGCTTCCTCCAGGCCTTTTAGTGTTATCAGTCATCATAGCCTCCAGTTCTTTCAAATACCCCATCCTTCAATTTCCCCCACATGAACGAGGGTCTGTTCTTCACTCTATCACCCACCATTGCATATGCAATTCTGTGATGCCTAGAACTGAACCTGATTCTTACTGTGATCTGGCTTCAGCAGGGTGAAATGAGACTATCTGTGAGTCAGATCTGGGACAAGGGATGGCCATTAGACCTAGAAAGGCAAGAACTTGAGCTAAACAAAACCAGCAGGTAACCTATGGCAATAGGATTGGTTGCCATTATTCGTAACCCTCTTGGCTATGGCCCTCCTCACCGGACACTTACAATTTATCTTGTGTGTTTTTGGAACATCTGTGCCAGGTTAGAGATGGTGCTCAGCAATTTTTGTGAATATAGATTTAATTTTAACTTTTTCTCTAACAAATACACCTAAAAAGAAAGGGGGTTGGAAACAGGGGAACATGTCAAAGGAAGAAATAGACTTGTCCCCAAACCAGAGTTGTTAATTAGCAGTTTTGCCCAAATGAAGTATTGGACTTATACATGACTTTAAAATAAACCTAAGCAGGGTCCCCTGTTTGGCTCAGTCAGTTAAGCATCTGACTTCGGCTCAGGTCATGATCTCACAGTTCGTGGGTTTGACCCTGCATTGGGCTCTGTGCTGACAGCTCAGAGCCTGGAACCTGCTTCAGATTCTGTGTCTCCCTCTCTCTCTGCCCCTACCCTGCTCCTGCTGTCTCTCTCTGACTCCCAAAAGTAAAGAAATAAATGTTAAAAAAATTTTTTAAATATAAACATAAGCGGGGCGCCTGGGTGGCTCAGTCGGTTGAGCATCCAACTCTTGATTTTGGGTCAGGTCATGATCCCACGGTCGTGGGATCAAGCCCTGAGTTAGGCTCCATGCTGAGCATGAAAACTGCTTGGGATTCTTTCTCTCTCCCCCCTCGCTTGCTTACTCTCTCTAAAAAAAATTAGAATAAACCTAAGCAAAATTTCTAGAAGTCCAGCATTGTTGGCATTTTCTGGTAATGTTGATAGAGAAGACACAATATGGTACTGCCTGGTATAATTTTGTTCAAAGCCAGGGAAATTATCTCTGGTTCTCAGTGTTTCTGAGAAGAGGAAGGAGGAAGCATGGCTGGATGTATTACTGTATTCAACTGAATAATCCTCCATACCATGTTTCATAATTGGTTTTTGAGATTTTCTTTTCTAAATATTAAAACCCAATATTAGATACCATTGATATTAGAATGGGTAGACTAAATTCTAGGTTTTTTTTAATTTTTTAAAATGTTTCTATATTTTTGAGAGTGAGAGGAGAAGAGTACATGTATGTGCATGTGCAGGGAGGGACAGAGAGAGAGAGAGAGAGAGAGAGAGAGAGAGAGAATCCCAAGCAGGCTCTGTGCTGACCACAGAGAAGCCAAAGCTGGCTTGAACTCACCAAGTGTGAGATCATGACCTGAGCCGAATGCTTAACTGACTGAGCCACCCAGGCACCCCTCTAGGTTTTTTTTGTTTTTGTTTTTTTTTTAAGTTTATCTATTTTGAGACAGAGAGAGAGAGAGAGAGAGAGCACAAGCAAGGGGAGAGGGAAAGACAGAGAAGGAAAGAGGGAATCCCAAGCAGGCTTTGCACCTGATGCAGAGTGCGATCTCACGACTCTAGGGATCATGACCTGAGCTACCCAGGTGCCCCTAAATTCTAGTTTTAATGGGAGGTATCTATTTTTTTAAATTTTTTTTTAATGTTTATTTATTTTTGAGACAGAGAGAGTATGAACGGGGGAGGGTCAGAGAGAGAGGGAGACACAGAATCTGAAACAGGCTCCAGGCTCTGAGCTGTCAGCACAGAGCCTGATGTGGGGCTCAAACTCACGGACCGTGCGATCATGACCTGAGCCGAAGTCGGACGCTTAACTGACTGAGCCACCCAGGCACCCCAGGAGGTATCTATTTTTATATCCCAGGTAACTCGAGTTTTAAACATTTATTTTGAAACTTTTTCCCATTTTAGACAAATTGGATATATACCCTCCCGGGTAACTTAAAAAAATATCCTTCTTTATATGAAAGACATTTTTAGCAATCACCCCAGAAGTGATCTTCAGGAGCAAATGATCTGATTAGCTAATACCAGCAAAAAGAATAGCTAAGTACTATGCCAAAATGAAAATTGTTGTTTTTGTCGGAAGTTTAATATTGCTTATATGGACAGTTTTAAATAACACACATGCAGCTGCTTATAGGCAATTTTTTTATGGTTGTTGCTAAATTAAGAAGAACACCTAACATAGACCTATCAGCAGCCCTCACCAGGTCAGTGAAATAAACAAATCTCTAACCCCTGCCCCTAAGGAAATGTATCCTGGGCTCGCCCTAGACTGAAAGACTAAATGTAAAAGTCAGGCAAGACACCAGTGAGCATCTTTTCACTGTGCTCCAGTCAGAGGAAGGAGGGTTTCTGCAACTTTATAAAATATCGATTTGCTTTTGGTTCAGTCCACTGACTATGCATTGTGGTTCTCTTTAATTGTTTTTTAAAAGAATAGTTTATTAAATCTTACTGTGGTCTTAAGTATTGTTTTTCTTACAAGCAAACATTTTTTTCTGTGATAAGGCATCATCAAATTGATAATGGAAGTCAGCGGGAAATATGATTAAATTTCAAGACTAGCATTATGCCCAACTCTAAGCTTTTCATCTGGTCAGGCTGCTTTTTCAGAGAGAAGGGAAGAGGTTGAGGTACAAGTGGATGATTACTGTATCTACAAGCTTTATGATCGTATTCAACTTAGCAGTTGTCAGACTTTTTGAATCCAGCAGTAAAGAATTTTGAATTGTCCAACTCAGTTACTCCTGCCAGAAACAAAAGGCACAAAGATTGATGGCAGGGATGCTGCTTTTGATGAGAGATTGAAGCACTTAGAGTACACTTACTAAACTCAGAAGCCAGTGGCCACCGTTACGTGATAAACATAAATTTGACATGGAAAAGACACAGCTTTAGAAACAGAAAACCTGGAGTCTAGTCCTCACCACTTCACTCTTAGGAATTTGGGACAGTTCATTTAATCTGAGTCTCGGTTACCTGCAGAAGGCAGAGTGCTGACTCTAATCATCTTCTGGGAGTGTTCTTCAGCGGTATGATCTATTAGCAGAATTCTTGGGAAAGTAGCTGTCTTAGTTTCAGGAAATACCATGATAAGCCCCTAGGGCGTAAGGGCTGGCTAGGGCTCAGGCAACCAAAAAGGGCCAGAAGGCTGCACTTACAGAAGCAGGAAATTAATTTTTCTTGGGGGTCAGGGTGAGGAGAAGGTGCTCCCTACAGGATGGGGGAATGAAGAGAGGGGAGGAGTTGGATATTGTGGGAATAAGGGCCCTGCATGCAGTAAAACCTAGGGAGAAACCAGTAGGAAATGATCAAAAGGACGTTTATGAACCAGACAGCCTGAAATGTCATTTTAAGTGCTTTGTGGCATAATGGGCAGCGTGACCCTTCCCCCAAACCCTCCATGTCTTCATAAACTTAAACACACTAATGTTCTGTGAGAGTGGCAGCTTGCTGAAAGAGGAGCAGGGAACCATATGGACATGTTGGAGAACAGAGATGGTCTCAGAAGAACCAGAGCTGGGAGGAGAGGGGCCCTCCAAAATATATACCCTTGTGAATCAGCAGAAGGCTTAGTGGGGCTGTGGACCTTGGGTGGGCACAGTGGGGCCCCCGCCCACCTGATGTAGACATGAGCAGAGCCCAGCGAACCTTTGGATTGCCCTAATGATGTGGAATCTGCAGGCTGCGCTCCAAATACTACTACCGGCTTCATCTTCAGTGTTTTCCCTCTCCTCACATCAGTGTGAACTCCTCTGATCACCTCTGTGTACCAGTAATTTGATTAGAACATAAGGTGTTTTCCCGTTACATCATTTTCCTCTTCAGCATGTTTCTGAGCCCCCTCTGTTGTCCTGAAGTTATTTTCTAGCTGGACCTCATTTTGTTGTTTTGTTTCTTTTCCTCTTTTTCTTAGAAGTGTATTGACAGAGGTTCTGGTTTATTTCCTACTCCTCTCTTCCATTTGTCATTCAGATTTTTATATCCACAGATTTTATTGCTTCCAACTTCAGTTGTTAAAAGAAATTTATATTTAAATGTGCCACATTTGATTCTGTTCTGTGACAGTTTCACATTCTCACCCTAAGTGAAAATAATCCCTTTAGAGTTCCATCTTAAAGCACTAACAACACTATGTAAAGATTATGCTAGTGTGAAGAGTGAATTGGTATAACCTTTTTGTCAAGCAGTTTGGCAAAATAGTGCTTAACAAGAGCCTTCAAAATGTTTATACCCTTTGGTTCAGTGATCACACTTCTAGGAATCTTTCCACTGGAAATAATCAGAAATATGGTCAAAGAATTATGTATAATATGTTTATTGCAACATAATTTACTTGAGATAGGGACAGATTGGAAGCAACCCAAATGCCCAGCAAAAGGAAAATAAATTTACATCCATATGATCAAAATTATGCGGCAGTTAAAAACTATGCTTTTCCATGAACCTGGCAGGCAGTTTAAAATATGTGGATAACCATTCAGAGTATCCAGGATTTTCAGGAAGGAAAAGAGTGGCTTGGGTCCCTTTAGGAATTTAATTTCCTCCACTGACTATGAAAATCAGACCATCCTAAATGTGGGAGTGGGGAACTGAAGCCCAGTTCCAGGAGTTCTGTCTTTGCAAGTCTAGGGGCCTTCAGAGTCCATATTTTTATGGAGGTTTCCATATGATTCTGTCATGAGCACCGCCTGAGACACACCCCCGCCCTCACCACTAGGACCTTAACTCTGATAAGAATTGGGGAGCGGAGCAGAAAAAAAAATCGTTCTTTCCCAACATTTTTACTGTCTGGGGAAATGCTATTTTGAAGTTAAAAAATTTTTAAATATATTGTATTATTACATATTTGTGGAGGAAATTAATATATGCATAGAAAAAATAAACATGCCAAAGTATTTATAGGGTTTAAATTAATAGAACCATGGTTCAGAGAAGTGAGGGTATTTGCCCAAGTTCTCATCGGTAGCAAAATGCTGGAGTAAAGATTCAAACCCAAGTCTACCTGACTATAAAGTCCATGCTCTAACGTCTGCTGAATGTTCCTTAAATTAAAAAACCATGTGGAGGGGCACCTGGATGGCTCAGTCGGTTAAGCATCCAACTCTTGATTTCGGCTCAGGTCATGATCTCACAGTTTGTGGGATCGAGCCTTGCATCCAGCTCAGCGCTGACAGCCTGGAGCCTTCTTGAGATTCTCTTTCCCTCTTTCTCTGCCCCACTCCCCTCCTCTCTTTCTCAAAATAAATAAACTTTATAAACAATTAAAAACCACGTGGAAGGGGTGCCTGGGTAGCTCAGCCAATTAAGCCTCTGACTTTTGCTCTTGGCTCAGGTAGTGATCTCACAGTTGGTGAGCATGGGCTCTGTGCCAACTGCATGGAGTCTGCTCAGGATTCTCGATCTCCCTCTATCTCAAAATAAACATTTTAAAAATGTGGAAAATAAATACAACTGTGATACCATAAGTGTGGTAGATTGAATTATTAGTCCCAATTACTCACTGCCCTGTAAGAGTGTTTTACATTCATACCCTTGTTGTGGCCTCATGATGGATAGAATGGATTTTATGTATTTTGATATGAGGCTTGACCAAGTGACTTGCTTTGGCCAGTGGGTTAAGGATGAAGTAATGCAAAGGAAGGCTTCAAATGGACTAGCACATTTGAGCCTTATTTCTTGTACTCCTGCCTTTTGGCATGAGAACAATCAAGCAACCTCTGGTCTAAAGGGAGTGAGAAATACATGGAGCAAACATAGACTCAGGCTGCAGCATAAAGCTTAAATCCAAGATAATCTGAAGGTACACAGTTTTGTTTTTTTAATATTTTTTTAATATTTATTTTTGAGAGAGACAGCGAGGAAGAGGCAGAGGAAGAGGGAGACAGGATTCAAAGTGGGATCTGTGCTGACAGCAGACCCGATGCCGGACTCAAACTGACGAACCACGAAATCATGGCCTGAGCTGAAATCGGACGCTTAACTGACTGATCCACCCAGGTGCCCTTGAAGATACTTAGTAAAAAATAAATGATTATAGTTTTAAGTTAGTTATGGATTGTTATATTTTATATAGAATTATTATGGCAGATGTGAATCATAAAGATGTTCGTGTTAAGCAATAAACCTGAATCTCTTGATATGGCAATACAAGTCCAAATTTGGTCATACAACTGTAAGGTCTACAAGTTCTTACCATCTGGGAAAGGGATAGCAAAGGCCTTTTATTTAATGCAGACTGCCTCATTACTTGGTATGAGAGCTAGTCTCCAGTGAGGAGGGAAAAATTCACATAGAAATGCATGGCATTCTGAGAGAAAAGGAGCGCAAACCTCAAATCTCTCAAGTTCTAGGATAGGGAAAGCCAGTTGTTGTGGGCCAGGCCGAGTAAGGATGAACAGTAAGAAAAAGAGAAGAAATAAGCTGGTTTCCAGAGTTCATCAGGAAGTCCTTTTCTTTTAGGTCATGGAAATACATTCTGCTCATGAGGCCACAGCAAGTGTATGAATCTAAAGGATATAAGGTTCTAGGTTCAGTAGCCTTTGAGGTTGGAGTTGGAAGATCCTGAAACCAAGTCGCTGTGGGCATCTTATGTGAGTTTTAGAGAACTGTGATTCAGTCTGTGAATCTTTAAGTCTAATCACTCGTCCCACATTTATGGTCCCTATTCACATTTTTTTAAACACTTCAATCAAAACAATAAAATAAATCTAAGAGAGTTTCTCTAAATGTTTAGTATTATTTAATAAGAAATATCTATGAGCAAGCAAATTATAAAACATAAGATTTTATACCTTTTTTTTGCAAATCCCACTCCTGAAAATATATCACTTAAAAAATTGTTTTAATGTTTTTTTTTCTTATTTTTGAGAGAGAGAGAGAGAGAGAGAGAGAGAGAGAGAGAGAAGGACCGTGAGTGGAGGAAGGGCAGAGAAGGAGACACAGAATCCAAAGCAGGCTCCAGGCTCTGAACTGTCAGCACAGAGCCTGACACAGTGCTCAAACCCATGAGGTGTGAGATCATGACCTGAGCCAAAGTTGGACACTTAACCAACTGAACCACCCAGGCGCCCCATCCTGAAAATATATCCTAAGCATATGATTCAAAACAAGAGTACACCATTGGTTTTTGGCTTAGTGGCTTCTGGCAGACTCAGTCTTCCCACACACTACTATAAATTGGACAAAATACAAAAGCACAAAACCTGAGGACATTGGAGAGTAATCAAAAGGAAGCAGATTCTGGAAATACTCAGAGAAAGAATGTCGTAGAAAATTACCCACTTTTGGAGCTTTTTGCCTAAAGACAAGCCACAGTCAGCTCTGTCTGATCTGACTAAAACAGAACTCTTTCTGTCTTTCTGATCTAAAGCATCACAGGACAAAGTTCAGGAAAATCCCAGGTACTGGAAAGGGGAAGGTGGAATCTCAGAAAGGGGAGAGTCATGGAGAGAAGCCCCTAAATTCTGTGTATAAGCTATCCAAATCTCTGGTTGACCCCTGAACCACATATGCATTGGAGATACTTGAGTTTAAGAAGAATTGAATTGACATTTGAGCTACCTTCCAAAAGGTAGAGTTTACAGTTTAAGTCCAAGAAAACTGCTAGTTGATTAAAAAATCCTTTGGAGAAGTATAGCAAAATCTGGAATTTCTACAACATAGCATTTATGAGATCCAAGATATATTTGAAGATACAGGAAAATGTGACCCATTCTCAAAAGAAAAGATAATCAGCAGAGACCAATGGTGAGAGGACTCAAATGTTGAAATTAGCAGATACAGATTTAAAAGTTACTATAACAACAACAACAACAAAAAGTTGTTATAACCATGTTCAAAGGAGTAAAGAAAAAATGTGCTCCTGATGAAGGAAAACATAAGGAGATGCATCCAGACTATAAAAAAAAGTACTAAGTGGAAATTCTAAAACTGAAGCATACAATATCTGAAATGAAAAATTAACTGGCTGAATTTAGCAGCAGGTTTTGGATGGCAGAGGAAAGATCCAGTGAACTTGAAATAATGCAATCTGAATAACAAAGAAAAAAGGTGGAAAAAGAAAGAAAAAGCCTGCAAGACTTGTGGGACAATATAAAAAATTCAGGATATGTGTTATCAAAGGAAAGTCAGAGTGAGGTTAAAAAAAAAAAAACTTTAGTAAATAATAGATAAAATTTTCCTGTATTTGGTAAGAGGTAGAATTTACCAATTAAAGTCAGTGAAATCCAGGCAGGGGAAATATAAAGAAACCATGCTTACAAACACTATAGGCAAACTGCTGAAAAATGATAAAGGGAAAAATCATGAAAACATTGCATGCAGAGGGACAATGCTTCAGTTAACTGCTGACTTTTAGTGAAAACATGGAGACAGTAAAACATTTTTTTTTTTGTACCTTTTGATCACTCACCCTTTTGCCCACCTTCCACCCTCTGCCTCTGGCAACCACCAATATTCTTTGCATCTGTGAGCTTGTGGGGTTTTTTTGTTTTTAATTCCACGTAAGAGTGAGATCATGCAGTATTTTTCTTACTCTGTCTGACTCATTTCACTTAGCATAATGCCCTTAAGGTCTATCCATGTTATAGCAAACAGCAAGATTTCCTTCTTTTTTATACATAGATGTAGCTATAGATATAGATATAGATATAGATATAGATATAGATATAGATATCATGTTTTTTGTATCCATCAATGGACATAGGTTACTTCCATATTTTGGTTGTTGTAAATAATGGTGCAGTGAGCATAGAGGTGTAGATACATTTTGAGATAGTGTTTTCTTTTACTTCACATAAAAACCCAGTAGTGGAATTGCTAGGTCATATGGTAGCTCTATTTTTAATTTTTTGAAGGGCCTCCATACTGTTTTCCATAATACGTGCACCAATTTACAGCCCCACCGATAGTACCCAAGGGTTACCTTTTCTCCATATCCTTGTCAACACTTGTTATTTCTTTTTTTTTTTTTTTGATAACCGTCATTATAACAGGTGTGATATATCTCATTGTGGTTTTGGTTTACATTTCCCTCATGATTAGTGATACTGAGCACCTTTTCATGTACCTGTTGGCCATTTAATGTCTTCTTTGGAAAAATGTCTATTCAGTTCCTCCTTTATTTTTCCTCATCATAGTAAGTGTACTCTTTAATCCCTATCACATATTTCGGCCATCCCACCACCCATTTCCCATCTAGTAACTATCAGTTTGTTCTCTACAGTTAAGAGTCTGTTTTTTGCTTTGTCTTTCTGGGTTTTTTTCCTTTGCTCATTTGTTTTCTTCATTGTACAGAAACTTTATTTTGATGTAGACCCAATAGTTTATTTTTGCTTTTATTTCCCTTGCCTCAGGAGACATATTTAGAAAAAATGTTGCTACGGCCAATGTCAAAGAAATTATTGTTTGTGCTCTCTTGAAGGGTTTTTATGGTTTCAGGTCTCACATTTAGGTCTTTAATCTATTTTGGGGTTATTTTTGTGTATTGTGAAAGAAAGTGGTTCAGTTTCATTCTTTTGCATGTAGCTGTCCAGTTTTCTCAATATGATTTGTTGAAGAGACTGTCTTTATCCCATGGTATATTCATTTCTCCTTTGTCGAAGACTAATTGACCATATAATTATGGGTTTATTTCTGGGCTTTCTATCCTATTCCATTGATCTATGTGTGGATTTGTGTGCCAGTACCATACTGTTTTAAGTACTGCTTTGTAATATAACTTGAAGTCTGAAATTGTGGTACCTCCTTTTTTGTTGTTTTTTTTTTTTTCAAGATTGCTTTGCCTATTTGAGGTCATTTGTGGTTCCATACAAATTTTAGGATTGTTCTAGTTCGTGAAAAATTATGTTGGTATTTTTATAGGGATTGCATTAAATCTGTAGATTGCTTTGGGTAATATAGACATTTTATTTTATTTTTAAAGATTATATTTTGAAGTGATCTCTACAGCCAATGTGGGGCTTGAACTTAAAACTCTGAGATCAAGAGTTGCATACTCCACTGAGTTAGCCAGGTGCCCAGGATAGTATCGACATTTTAACAATATTTGTTCTTTCAACCCATGAGCATTTCTTTGTATTGTCTTGAATTTCTTTCATCCATGTTTTATAGTTTTCAGGGTACGAGTCTTTTACCTCTTTGGTTGAGTTTATTCCTAGATATTTTATTGTTTTGGGTGCAATTGTAAATGTGATTGTTTTCCTTTTTTTAAATTTTTTTTTAATGTTTATTTATTTTTGAGACAGAGAGAGACAGAGCATGAGCGGGGGAGGGGCAGAGAGAGAGGGAGACACAGAATCCGAAGCTGGCTTCAGGCTCTGAGCTGTCAGCACAGAGCCCGACGCAGGGCTCAAACTGGTCAACCACGAGATCATGACCTGAGCCAAAGTCGGAGGCTCAACTGACTGAGCCACTGAGCACTCCTGTGGTTGTTTTCTTAATTTCACTTTCTGCTGCTTCATTATTAGTATATAGGAATGCAACAGATTTCTGTATATAGATTTTGTATCCTGTGACTTTACTGAATTCATTTATCAGTTCCAATAGTTTTTTGGTAGAGTATTTAGGATTTTCTATATATGGTATTATGTCATCTGCAAATAGTGAGAATCTTACTTCTTCCTTACCAGTCTGGATGCCTTTTTATTTCTTTGTGTTGTCTAATAGTTGTGGCTAGGACTTCCAGTACTGTGTTGAATAAAAGTGGTGAGAGTGGACATCTTTCTCTTGCTCCAAACATTAGGGGATAAGCTCTCAGTTTTTGAGTATGATGTTGGCTGTGTGTTTTTCACATAACGACTTTATTATCTTGAGTATGTTCCCTCTAAATCTACTTTGTTGAGAGTTTTTATCATGAATGGATATTGTACTTTGTTGAATGCTTTTTCTGCATCTGTTGAAGTGATCATATGGCTTTTATCCTTTCTCTTACTGATGTGATGTATTACCTTGATTGTTTTGCAAATGTTGAACCACTCTTATATCTCCAGGAATAAAGTCCCACTTGATCATGGTAAATTATTTTTTAACATATTGTTAGATTCATATTGCTGATATTTTGTTGAGGATTTTTGCATCTATATTCATGAGAAATCTTGCCCTGTAGTTCTTTTTTTGTAGTTTTACTCTGGTTTTGGTATCAGGGTGATACTGGCCTCATACAATGAATTTAGAAGCTTTCCTTCTTCTATGTTTTGAAATAGTTTGAGAAAAGTAGGTATTTACTCTTCTTTAAATGTTGTAGAATTTATCTGTGTGGCTGTTTGATCCTGGACTTTTGTCTGTTGGGAAGTTTTTTGATTACTAATTCAGTTTCATTGCTGATAATTAGTCTGTTCAAATTTTCTATTTCTTCCTGCTTTAGTTTTGGTAAGTTATAGGTTTCTAGAAATTTATCCATTTCTTCTAAGTTGTCCAATTGCTGGCATGTAGGTTTTCATAACATTCTGCTGTAATCATCTGTGTTATTAGTTGTTATTTCTCCTCTTTTTTTTTTTTTAACATTTTTACTTATTTTTGAGAGATAGAGACAGCGCAAACCGGGGAGGGGCAGAGAGAGGAGACACAGAATCCGAAGCAGGATCCAGGCTTTTAGCTGTCAGCACAGAGCCTGACACGGGGCTTGAACCTACAAACCGTGAGATCATGACCTGAGCCAAAGCTGAACACCCAACCGACTGAGTCACCCAAGCACCCTTATTTCTCTTCTTTCATTAGTGATTTTATTTGGTCCTCTGCCTGTTTTTTTTTTATTTAGTTTTGGAACTTTTACTTTTTTATTGAAGTATAGTTGATACACATTGTTACATCAGTTTCAGGTATGCAGCATATTGATTCAAGTAGTCTATACATTATGCTGTACTCACCACAAGTGTAGCTTTCATCTGTCAGCATACAACACTATTATAATATCATTGACTATATTACTTATGTTTTACCTTTTATCCCCATGACTTATTCCATAACTGGAAGCCTATATATCCCACTCCCCTTCACCCATTTTGCCCATTCCCGCACTGTCTTTTTCATTCTTGCCTCCTGTGACATAAGTTAATTGATCACACAAGCATGGGTTTATTTCTGTGCTCTCTGTTTTGTTCTATTGATCTGTGTCTCTCTTTTTGTGTCAGCACTGTACTGTTTTGATTACTACAGCTTTGTAGTATATCTTGATATCTGGGAATGTGAAACCTCCAACTTATTATTAACAATATTCTTCCAGTCCATGAACATGGAGTATCTTTCCATTTCTTATTGTTGTCTTCAGTTTCTTTCATCAGTATCTTAGAGTTTTCAGAGTTTTCACCTCCTCAGTTAAGGTTTTTCCTACAGATTTTTTTCTTTTCAGTACAATTTTAAGTGAGATTGTTTTTTTAATTTTCCTTTATGCTATTTCATTAGTAGTATATAGAAATGCAACTGATTTTGATATTTTGTATCCTACAACTTTACTGAATTCATTTATTCTAATAGGTTGTGTGTGTGTGTGTGTGTGTGTGTGGTCTAAGGGTTTTCAACATATATCATGTCATTTGCAAATAGAGACAGTTTTACTTTTTCTTTACAATTTGGATGCATTTTGTTTCTTGTCTGATTGCTGTGGCTAGGACTTCTAGTACTATATTAAATAAAAGTTGGGAAAGTCAACACCTTTGCCTTCTTCCTGATCTTAGAAGAAAAACTTTCAGTTTTTCACCACTGAGTATGATATTAGTTTTGGCCTTTATTATGTTGAGATATGTTCCATCTAAACCCACTTTGTTGAGAGTTTTTATCATGCAGATGTTGAATTGTGTCTAGTGCTTTTTCTTCATCTATTGAGATGGTCATATGATTTTTATTTTTCATCTTATTGATGCAATGTATCATATTCATTGATCTGTAAATATTGAACCATCCTTGCATCTCTGAAATAAATCCTACTTGATCATGGTAAATTATCCTTTTCATGTATTGTTGAATGTGATTTGCTAATACTTTGTTGAGAATTCTTATATCTATATTCATAGGGATATTGGCCTATAGTTTCCTTTTATTGTAATGTCTTTGGTTTCGGTATCAGGGTAATGCTAGCCTCATAGAATGTATTTTGGGAGCTTTCTTTCATCTATTTTTTGGAATCCTTTGAGGAGAATAGATATTAGCTTTTCTTTAAATGTTTGCTGGAATTCATCTGTGAATCCATCTGGTCCTGGACTTTTGTTTGTTGGGAATGTTTTTATTACTGAGTCAATTTCATTACTAGTAATTGGTCTGTTCAGATTTTCTCTTTCTTTTTGATTCAGTTTTGGAAGAATTGTATGTTTCTAGGAATTTGTCCATTTTTTTCTAGGTTGCCCAATTTGTTGGCATATTGTTTTTCATAGTGATCTCTTATAGTCCTTTGTATTTCTGTAGTGTATTATGTCTTCTTGTTCATTTATGATTTTATTTATTTGGGTCTTCCCTCTTTTTTTTCTTGATAAATCTGGCTAAAAGTTTATTCATTTTGTTTACCTTTTCAAAGAACTGGCTCTTGGTTTCATTGATCTTTTCTATTTTGTTAGTCTCTATTTCATTTATTTCTGCTCTAATCTTTTTCCCCCCTTCTACTAACCATGGATTTTGTTCATTTTTTTTCCTAGTTCCTTTAGGTGTAAAGTTGGAGTGTTTATCTGAGATTTTTCTTGTCCCTTGGAGTAGGCCTTTATCACCATAAATTTCTGTCTTAGAACAACTTTCACAGTGTTTCAAAGATTTTGGACCACTGTCTTTTCATTCTCATTCTCATTTGTCTCCATGAATTTTTTAAATTTCCTTCTGATTCTTCATTTACCCATTAGTTGTTTAGTAGCATGCTGGTTAGCCATCACATGTTTGTGAAATTTTTTTCCTATGATTGATTTCTAATTTCATATTGTGGTGGTTGGGAAAGATTCATGATATAATTTCAGCCTTCTTAAATTTACTGAGACTTGTTTTGTGGCCTAATGTGATCTATCCTGGAGAATGTTTTATGTGCACTCGAAAAGAATGTGCATTCTGTTGTTTTTGGATGGAATGTTCTGTGTATATCTATAAAGTCCATCTGGTCTAATGTGTTGTTCAAAGATACTGTTTCTTCATTTTCTGCCTGTATGACCTATTCATTGATGTAGGTGGGATGTTAAACTTCCCTATTATTGTATTAGCATCAGTTTCTCCCTTTATGTTTATTAATGTTTGCTTTATGTATTTAGGTGTTCCCCTTTTGGGTGCATGGATATTTACAATTGTATTCTCTTGTTGGATTGATCCCATTATTATGTAATGACATTCTTTGTCTCTTGATACAGTCTTTGTTTTAAAGTCTATTTTGTCAGATATAAGTATTGCTACCTGGCTCTTTTTTTGCATCCATTTACATGGAGTATCTTTTTTTATTCTTCACTTTCGGTCTATATGTGTCTTCACATCTGAAGTGAGTATCTCTCTCTCTCTTTTTTTTTTTTTTATCATGTTTTCCTTTTAATTGACTACTTAATTCACATTGTTTCTTCTCTTGGCTGTTATTTTGGTAACAATTAGGTCCCCACCTCTCAAGAACATTGTTTCCCAGCAGGCTGACACAGAGCCATTGTGAACACAGGCCCCAAACTAGGGCTTTTGGAATAACAACAAGGACAAAAATAGCCTTTCTTTTCACCTAGGAAGGGATTGTGAATCAGAGGGTCCAAAGCTCCAGTTTCCAAACACAGAAAACACTGGGAGTTGAGGTAAAAATGGAAACCAAAATGCATCAGAAATGAAATATAGTATTCCCTCATATATTCAAGGTCAGGATGGTTTTCGAGAAAGAAGTATCTGATCATTTGGCCTCTTGTATTAGGAATGGCCCCACTCCAGCATTTTTAAAGAAAGATGTTCTTGTTTCTAATTCACTTCCTAAAGGGGTATGAAATCTGATATAATCAGTAAGAATAAATCAGCTCACTCACAAGATACTCCCAGATAATGTGCTGATCATAGCACATTATTTCAAAGTGACAAAATTCAGGATAATCTGAGAAAAGAATTCAAAAGTGACAGCTACATTTGCTGATAGGTTTATGTGAGACACACATACATGTTTTTCCAGTGTATATGTCAAAAGACCAAGACCATCAAGATAAGTTATTTTGTACATTATAATGCACAGAACAACAGAGGGAAGGACAGTTTCTCAGAGAATGACCAAAAGGCATTTTGCAAAAGGTTCATATCACTCCTAGGCAGAAGGACTGGAGCCCAGTGCCTTATGTCCTTTTATTAGTTTGACCCCTCCTTTTCTTTGGTTGCAGTGGCCTCAGTGGGAGCTGTCTCTTCTTTTTTTTTTTTTTTTTAAATTTTTTTTTCAACGTTTATTTATTTTTTTGGGGACAGAGAGAGACAGAGCAAGAACGGGGGAGGGGCAGAGAGAGAGGGAGACACAGAATCAGAAGCAGGCTCCAGGCTCTGAGCCATCAGCCCAGAGCCTGACGCGGGGCTCGAACTCACGGACCGCGAGATCGTGACCTGGCTGAAGTCGGACGCTCAACCGACTGCGCCACCCAGGCGCCCCGGGAGCTGTCTCTTCTAAACGTTCTGCTGACTTTTCCTCTTCCTCCTCCACCTCCTCCTCATCCTCCTGGGAATAGAGGTCAGGTATTTCTGCATACATTCCTGCATGACCCAGAACTGGTCTACACAGTCTGACCCCTTGACATCCTCTGTGCTATGGTAGAAGCAGGAAAAGGCTGACTTGAACTGTTCTTCATAGGGGCCACTGGCCATTCCCCCAAGACATGGGCAGTTCCAATTAATGTCTCCATTTGGCAGGATCAATCCATACTCTTCATATGGATCGTTGGGGTCATCAGCCACCAGCTCTGCTTTGCTGGAGTTTCATGGTCTTCTTTGGTCACAAATATAGTTAGATCCTTCCCTTCCTGCCAGCAGTAGGCCATGGTTTGCAGCTCAGGCACTCAGACCTCCCAGCAATAGTGGTGGGGGTAGCACAAGCAGAGGAGGGCTCACAGCTGTGACCTCTGAAATGAGTCTCTTGTAGGAAGCATATAGATTATTGTTGTTTTTTAAATCCATTCCACCACCCCCATGTCTTTTGATTAGAGCATTTAGACCATTTATATTTAAAGTAATTATTGATAGGAATGTACTTATTGCCATTTCGTTACTTTCTGGTTGTTTTTATAGTTCTTTGTTCCTTCTTGCTCTCTTTCCTTGTGATTGATGGCTTTCTGTAGTATTATGCTTGCTTTTCTTTCTCCTTATCTTGTGTGTATCTGTTGTAGGTTTTGGGCTTGTGGTTGCCATGAGATCCATATATAACATTTTAAGTATATAGCAGTCTATATTATGTTGGTGGTCACTTAAGTTTTAACACATTCTGAAAGAACTGCTTTTTTACTCCCCTGTCCACCATGTCTTACTTATATGTTGTCATATTTTACATCTTTTTGTTCACAACTTCTTTATTTCTAATTATGGCCTTTTCTTTTCCACTGAAAGAACGCTTCTTGTTAGTGGTGATGAGCTTCTTTAAATTTGTTTGTCTGGAAAACTCTTTATCTATCCTTCAATTCTGAATGATAACTTTGCCAAGTAGAGTATTTTTGGTTGTAGATTTTTTTTTTCTTTCAGTACTTTGAATATATCATGCCATTCCCTTTTGGCCTATTAAGTTTCTGCTGAAAAATTAGCTGATAGCCTTATGGGGTTTCCCTTGTATGTAACTTCTTCTCTTTTACTGTCTTTAAAATTCTCTTTATCCTTAACCTTTGATATTTTAATCATTATGTGTTATGATATTAACATCTTTGGGTTTATCTTGTTTGCAATTCTCTTTGCTTCCTGAACAAGGATTACCATTTCCTTCCTCAGGTTAGGGAACTTGTTAACTATTATTTCTTGAAATAAGTTTTCTGCTCCCCCCGCCTCCTTGTGAGACCCCTATAGTGCAAATATTTGTTCATTTGATGTTGTCTGACAGATAATTGTTTAAAGTTATTTCTTCCTTTTATTGTTCAATGTGGATGCTTTCCATTACCCTATCTTCCAGATCTCTGGTCCATTCTTCTGTATCGCTAATATACTGTTTATTCCTTCTAGTGGGTTTTTCATTTCAATTATTGTATTCTTCAACCCTGATAGGTTCTTTTTTATGTTTTCTCTCTCTTTGTTGACGTTCTCACTGAGCTCTTCCACTCTTCTCTCTAGTTCAGTGAGCATCTTTATGATTATTACTTTAAACTCTTTATTCAGGCATATTACTTTTCTCTGTTTTATTTAGTTATTTTTCTGAGGTTTTTGTCTTGCTCTTTTGTTTGGAGCATATTCCTCTGTATCATTTTGCTTGACTTTCTGTTTGTTTCTATGAATTAGGTAGAATAGCTGCTTTTCCTAACTTGAAGGAAAGTGTCTGATTTTGCTTGATTTTCTTATGTTTGTTTCTATGAATTAGGCAGAATAGCTGCTTTTCCTAAACTTGAAGGAATAGCTCTTTCTCCTAAATTTGAAGTATGGTCGTCCCCTCTATAGACTATGTATGCCTGGTGATTCTGGCTGTCTGTCTGGAGTCTTTGGGTGCTCCATGCTGAGGCTGCCCTAGTGGGAAGGCCAGAGCTGATGTGGATATAGGCTGGGACAATCCCAGGGCTCTTTGTGCAGAGGGTACCTTGGCAGGACAGCTGAAGCTGAAGTGGTGCAAGTCAGGAGGTCCTGAGGTTCTCCCTACAGAGGGCACCCTAGCAGGAGAGCTAAGGCTGAAGTAGGTGTGGGCTGGTGCAGTCCCTTGGCTCTCTATGCAAAGGTTACTCTGGCAGGACAGCTAAAGCTAAAATGGGGGCAAGCCAGGGTGTCCTGAGGCTCTCCATGTGTGTGTGTGTGTGGGGAGGGGTTCCCTGATGGGGTGGCTGGAGTCAAAGTGGGACATGGGCCAGGAGGTCCCAGGGTGCTCTATACAGAGGATGCCCTGGGAGGACAGCTGAAGCTGAAGTAGATACAAGTGAGGGCTTCCCAGGACTCTCTGCACAAAGGGTGCCCTGGTGGGGTGGCTGGAGCCTAGGCAGGAATCAGCCAGAGTTTTCAGAGCACTCTGCGCCAGGGGTGCCCTAGCAAGCCATCTGAAGTCAAAGTTGTATGGGCCTAGAGTGTTCTGAAGTGATTTGTGCCTGTGTCATTGTGTCACGATGGCAGTAGTGAAAGCTAACAGGAGGTATCCCAGTGTGCTGTATGCTGGGGTGGCCTCAGTGGGATGGCTGGGGTTAGTTTTGGCCAGGGACCCAGGACTCGCTGAGATAAGACGCTGGCTGGGATACCTGGACCCTGCTCCTGTCCATACTATCTAAGTGGAAAAGGAACACAACTGTGGCATTAGCCATCCCTTCTGACCCTGAGAGAGTTCCAGCAGCTTTCCCATCACTTCGCAGGGTTCTACGGCTAGATCTTTTATATTCCAGTTGTTTTTTTTCCCCACAGCTTTTTTTTTTCTGTGCCCCAGAGCATCCAAGGCTAGTGTGAACTATAGGCCCAGTGCTCACTGAGGCAACAGGCATGCTATGGCACCTGCACAGTTCTCCATCTGTGCTATCATGGTGGAGGGGGAGCGTAAACTGTGGCATTCACCAGCACCTCTGACCTGGAGAGAGTTTCAGCAGCTTCCTTGCTGTTTTACAGGGTTCTAGGGCTTCCTTTATATTCTAGTTGCCTTTTTTTTTTTAATTTGAGGGAGACAGCATGAGTGGGGGAGAGGAGCAGAGAGGGGAGAGAGAGAGAGAGAGAGAGAGAGAGAAAATCGCAAGCAGGCTCAACATTCAACACGGGGTCAAACATGGGGCTTGATCCCACAACACTGGGATCATGACCTGAGCTGAAATCAAGAGTCAGACATTCAACAGAATGAGCCACCCAGGCATCCCAGAAAAGCGGCAGTTTTAAAGGGCAACTAGGGGGTGTCAGCCAGTTGAGCAACCAACTCAATTTCTGCTCAGGTCACAATCCCAGGGTCGTGGTATTGAGCCCTACGTTGGGCTCTACGCTGAGTGCGGAGCCTGCTTGAGATTCTAGCTCTCTCTCCCTCCACCTCTCTCCCCACTCACATTTTTCTCTCTCTAAAATAGAATTAAATAATAAATAATAAACTGCATCTTTTCTTCCATGCCCCAGGGCAGATGAATCTGCTCATGTTCTCCCTATATTCTCCCTCCCCTCTGCAGTTTGTAGCATGATGGGGTGGGGGAAGTTCCCTTCCTTACCATGCTTTCATCACTTTTGCCTGTTCTCTGCATGGTCTCCATATCTTTTGTTGTACAGCAATTGTTATTGAGTTGTATGAGTTTTTAACTATATTTTGGATAGTGACCCCTTATCAAAGATATGATTTGCAAATAGTTTCTCCTATTCTGTAGGTTGTCTTTCATTTTGTTGATCTTTACAGAAGCTTTTCAGTTTGATATAGTCCCACTTGTTTATTTTTTGCTTTGTTGCATTTGCTTTTAGTGTCAAATTGTAAAAATCATCACCAAGACCATTGTTAAGGAGTTTACCCCCATGTTTTATTCTAGTTTTGTGTTTTCAGGTGTTATGTGTAATTAATCCATTTTAGTTGATTTTTGAATATGATGTAAAATAGGGGTTTAGTTTCACTGTTTTGCATGTGGCTGTCCAGGTTTTCCAACACCTTTTACTGAGGAGACTATCCTTTCCCCATTGTATATTCTTGGTGCCTTTGTGATAAATTAATTGATCATATATATATAGATCTATTTCTGAGTCTCTTCTGTTCCACTGATATATGTGTCTGTTTTTATGCCAATACCATACTGTTTTGATTACTACAGAGTTGTAATATAATTTGAAATCAGCAATGTGATGATTCAAATTATGTTCTTCTTTCTTAAGATTGCCATGGCTATTCTGGGTGTTTTGTTGTCCCCTATAAACTTTAGGATTGTTTGTTCTATTTTTGTGGAAAGTACCATTGGAATTGCTTTGGATATTATGTACATTTTAACAATGTTCTTGTAATCCATGAGCACATAATATCTTTCCATTTATTTGTGTCTTCAATTTCTTTCTTCAGTGTCTTATAGTTTTCAGTATGCTGAAATATAGATATGTATTTTTTCAGTTTTCACCTATTCATTATATTTATTTCTGGATATTTTATTCTTTTTGATCCAGCTGTAATTCAGATTTTTAAAATTCTCTTTCTGATAGAAGTGAAATGTATTTTTGTATATTGATTTTATATTCTGCAACTTTGCTGAATCCACTTATTCTAACAGTTTTGGGTGGGATCTTTAGGGTTTTCTATATATAGAATTATGTCATCTGCAAATAGGAAATTTCACTTCTTCCTTGCCAATTTAGATGACTTTTATTTCTTTTTCTTGCCTAATTGCTGTGGGTAGGACCTCCAGTACTATCTGAATGAAAATGGTGAGAATGGACATCCTTGTTTTTTTCCTGATCTTACAGAAAGAGTTTTCAGTTTTCCACCATTGAGTAGATGTTAGCTGTGGGCTTGTTATATATGCCCTTTATTATGGTGAGGTATGTTCCCTGTATACTCACTTTGTTGAGAGGTTTTGTCATAAACAGATGTTGAATGTTGTCAAATGCTTTTTCTGCATCCGTTGAGAGGATCATATGATTTTAACCTTTCATTTTGTTAGTGGTATATCATCACAGTGAATGATTTATGAATGTTGAATCATACTTGCACCCCAGGGATAAATCCCACTTGATTGTGGTGAATGATCTTTTTAATGTATTGTTGAATGTGATTTGCTGATATTTTTTTGAGGATTTTTGTTTGTATGTTCATCAGGGATACTGGCCTGTAGTTTCCTTTATTTGTAGTGTCTTTGACTGGTTTTGGTATCAGGGTAGTGCTAGCCTCATAGAATGTATTTGGGAGCTTTCTTTCATCTTCTATTTTTTGGAATCCTTTGAGGAGAATAGATATTATCTCTTTTTTAAATGTTTGGTAGAATTCATCTATGAATCTCTCTGGTCCTGGACTTTTGTTTGTTGGGGATTTTTTGATTACTGATTCAGTTTCATTACTATTAATTGGTCTGTTGAGATTTTCTTTCTTTCTGATTCACTTTTGGAAGATTGTATGTGTCTAGGAATTTATCCATTTCTTTTTGGTTATCTAATTTGTTGATGTATAATTGCTCACAATAACAACATTTTTTAAATGCTAGAGAATATTGTCAACCCAGAATTATATTCCCAGCAAAAATATCTTTCAACAATGCAAATAAAAAGATAGTTTTTGCACATTAAAAATCAGTTAATTTTTTTTACTGGGGCTCTCCAATAAGAAATGCTAAATGAAGTTTTCAGGCAAAGGGGAAATGATCCTAAGATGGAAGGAAGGAATGAAGAACATTCATCTTTAGGAAGGAATGAAGAACATAAAAATGGTAAATATCTAGATAAATATAGAAGACTATTTTCTCCCTTTTAATTGTTTAAAGATAAGACTGTTTAAAACAAAATTTAACAATTTTCACAGAAGCAATACAAATGGCAAGTGTTGCATAAAGGATGATGGGAATGGCTAAGTAAATGGACCCATGTAGTTTTAAGGTTCTACCTTTTACATAAAGGGATACAATATAAACTCTAAATTAAGCTGCATATGTTAAGGATGCCTACTGTAAACCCTAGAACAGCACTAAACAATAATGCAGAGTATGTAGTGAAAAAATTAATAGGTTAAAAGTATTTAAATATTTAAAGGACAGAAAACATCAAACTGAAGGAATTAACAAAAAGCAGACCCTTCAGTGCGCCTAGGACAAAGTCCATGAGGCTTTCATGGCCTGGCTCCTGCCAACTTTTCTGGCCTCATCTCTCTGGCCCACTAAGCATTCCCCATATTAAGTTGTCTCTACTTCCCTCCATTCTCCCTCTCCTGTCTTCTTCCTCTCTTATCATCTCCTGCAAGGGACATCTTTCCCACAGTCCTTTCCCTTGGCTTACTCTTCATTCTTCAGGTCTCAGCAAGGTGACACTTACTTCAGAAAGCCCTTCTGGGCCAGGTTTTCCTTTCTGTGTCATCCATTGCCACCCCCCCCACCCCCCGCCACACACACACACACACACACACACAAACACACACACACACACCCTTCATCACTTCACTCACCTGGATTCTCTGAAATTTCTGGCTCATTATTCTGTGTCCCTAAACTGAACTTCACAAGGGCAGGGATATGTATGGCCTCTTCTGCTCACCATTCTGTGCCATGGCCTGCAAAGTGCTCAGCTCATAGTAAATATTCAGTAAACATTTTTCAAGTGACTAAAAGAGTGATTAAATGGATTAGTAGAGAAGGTGGATAGTGATTTTTCTGCCTAAGAGGGAGTCCCTATGCTGAGGAGGTACTGTCACAAAAAATAGCAGCAAGGGGAGCTGAGGGAGCAAGCCTGTCAGAAGCACTGAGGCAGTGCATGTTGGCATGAAAGATAACCAAGTTGAATCATTGAGTAGAAAAAGCACAGGATGATATGAGTAGCATGCTGTCAGTTGTGTGATACAGGTATAGTCTACTTCCTGAAGGATGTACAAGAAATTTGTAATAGTGAGCTTCATTGTGGAGGAAGGAAAATATTTTCAATTTGTACAGTGTTCGTGTACTGCTATTTTAAGATAAATAAGATTTGAGGCACCTGGGTGGCTCAGTCAGTTAAGTGTCTGACTTCGACTCAGGTCATGATCTCATGGTTCATGAGTTCGAGCCCTGTGTCAGGCTCTCTGCTGACAACTCAGAGCCTGGAGCCTGCTTTGGATTCTGTGTCTCCCTCGCTCTCTGCCCCTCCCCCACTCATGCTCTGTCTCTCTCAAAAATAAACATTTAAAAAAATAAAAATAAATAAAATTAAAAACAAGTAGATTGTGAATGTAAAGACTTTATGTGTAGTGCTAGCCATAATTGGAATAAATAAAAACAACTTGCATGTCTGTATTAGGATTTTCCAGAGAAACAAAGCCAATAGTGTGTATATGTGTATAAAAAGATTTATTATAAGGAATTGGCTCATGTAGTTATGGACACTGGCCTAAGTCCTAAGATCTGCACAGTGACTTGACATGCTGGAGACTCAGGAAGAACTGATTTTAGTTTGAGTCTAAGGAAATAAAAAGCTGATGTCCTAATTCAAAAGTGGACAGACAGAAAGAATTTTCTTACTTAGGGTACAGTCAGCCTTTTTCTATGCAGTCCTTCAACAGATTAGATGAGGCCCACCCACACTAGAAAGGGCAGTCTGCTTTACTTATTCTATCAATTGAAATGTTAATCCCATCTAAGCACATTAACATTCAGAATAATGTTTGACCAAATATTACCTGGGTATTCCATGGCTCAGTCAAGTTGACACATAAAATTAACCATCCCAATGTCCTACAGTAGGGTAATAGAATATAACACAGGGCTTAAAGTGCTAATTGTAAAGGATAGGGAAAATGAGTATGGTAAGAAACTAAGTGGAAAAAAAAAAAAACCACGGAATACTGGATTGTACCTACAACTGCAACTGTGAAATATGTGCATGCATGGATAAAGAATAGAAGGGAATAGGAAGACATAGAAGTAGCTTTTGTGTTAAGTTGCTGAGATTATGGAGAAGAGTTTTCCTTACATTTTTCCGTTAGTTTTTTAATAATATAATTTTTAAAATGTAAGAAACCAGAAATCCCAGATGTAAGATTGTACAGGAGGATGGAGTAGTAGTAAAAAAACAGTGCCTGACACATTGTCTGTACTAAAATAACTATTGAATGAATGAGCAATAGTTACTGTCCTCAGCTGGCTTCCCCAGAAGCAGACCATGGGACAAGGATTTGAGTGCAAGTAATATATTTGGGAGGTGATCACTGGTAGGGCATAGAGAAGTGAGACTGGGAAGGGAAAGAAGCCAATACAGTGCTCTTTAATGAGAAGTATGACTGGTGACTATTGACTAACAATCCATTGGAGACCTCTGGGACAATATGTAGAATTGGCTTCGCTTTGTTTCACTCAGAGAACAAGAAAGAAGGAGTTTTAATCTAAAGACTCCCATTGGTTGAAAGGGCTGCTTCTGGGGGCATTAATTCCTTGGCATTTGTAGCCTACCCCAAGCTAGGGCTGATCTCACTTCTGTGGCTGGAGAAAGCCTGCAGGCAGTCACAGGTGCTTGAAGTAAGTAGCTGTTAGTTATATGGGAACAATGAGTGCTAAGGGCAGGGAGCGGGCACTGACAACATCTGCAAAAGTTACTGTCATTGAACACCTATGATTCGGGCACTTGGTGAACATTGTCTCTAATCCCCACCCCAGTTTTACAAGATGATTATTCTATGTTTCAAGTGAAGAAACTGAAGCTCAGAGAGGTTGTGACTTACTCAAAGTCATGCAGGGCAAGATACTTGAACTATAAGCCTACTATGTTTTTCACTTCCTCCTGCTATCTCCCAGTAAACTCGGCACTGGAAACTTCCTAGATAAACTCAACAAAAATTTTTTGAAAATAGACAATAAAAACCAAAATGGTGGGGCGCCTGGGTGGTGCAGTCAGTTAAGCGTCCGACTTCAGCCAGGTCACGATCTCGCTGTCCGTGAGTTCGAGCCCCGCGTCAGGCTCTGGGCTGATGGCTCGGAGCCTGGAGCCTGTTTCCGATTCTGTGTCTCCCTCTCTCTCTGCCCCTCCCCCGTTCATGCTCTGTCTTTCTCTGTCCCAAAAATAAATATAAATAAAAAACGTTGAAAAAACAAAACAAAACAAACAAAAAAACCCCAAAATGGTGACAGTTCAAAGTAGCAATTTAGTAAGATCCGCTTCAAAACAGCACACCTGTCTGCGTCCACCTGTGCAATCCATAAGGATTGAAATCTCTGACAGAAAGAGAAAGCACAAAAAAGAGGACATCTACCAGGGCAGAAGCAGCATTCCCAGCTAAGAATAAGGCCGGGGTCAATAAACTTGTACTTACTACTTTCTGAGAGCTCAAAGAAGAAATCATGACTGCAGAAGGAAATTTATGGGTACTATTAGAAAAGCAAATCTGCCTTTGTTACTTTCTCCCTCTGAATCCTTCAGTGACTCCCAACTGCCTTCAGTATTCCCTCAGTAGAGCATACGAGTGATTCAAGATTTGGTCTCTGCCGACCTTTCTATGCTCATCTACCCCTCACTCGCAGCCATGTAACACCGCCTGCAGTCCTCCCACTAGCCCAGCTCTGTCACACCCCAGACCACTTGTGAAGGCTGGTCCTATTACCCTGAATTTTCTTTTCTTCTTTTTTCCACCCAGCTAATTCCTACTCGCTATTCAAGGCTTAGTCACTATGTTTTTTACTGAAGTTTCTTAATCTTTAAAAAAACATACCCTTGGGGAGCCTGGGTGGAGCCCTGCTCATGTGCTCTCTCTCTCTCTCTCTCAAAAATAAATAAACGTTAAAAAAAATTTTAAACCATACCCTTAGCGGATATATGTATGTGTATGTATGTCTTCATTTCATACCAGCCTTCCCCTGAGACTCTGATTATTCCTCTTTGAGAATTGCTGATATGCAGAATATATCCTCTACATCTGAATATCTATCATCTGGAGTGATTTTGTATTTACTTTATGTAGTCTTCCTTGTCAGAACCATACTTTTCCACTTCCTCATTTATCAAATAATGTTATAATATTGAATGCATTTTTTTGAGCCTTTGCCCTTCAATGCAAAGATTCCCCATCAGCTTCCATACTCCTTCCTCCGACCCACACCAGATGGGAATTACTATTCTATGGGAAATTTCTCAAGATGTCAGCCTAAGCTAGGTGGCGCTTTCCTGTACACAGATTATCTTATATATACACCTTTATATTAACCCTTTCATGCTGTTGTGAATGTATGGATATAATTAGTAATTTTCCACTGAGTTCTTTTTTTTAAAGGGAATAAACATATTAAGTTTCCACCAAGTTCCAGGCACTGTCTTAGTTAAACGAGTAATCCTCAGGAGGAAAAAGAGGACAAGGGCCTATGTAATTTTTCAAGCAAGGTTCCAACTAGTTAGTGATGAAGCTGTGATTCTAGGTGCAGTTTGCCTGATATTGGAGTCTATGCTCATTCATTAAAGTGCATTTGTGCTTGAAGGAAAAGCTGTGTCTAAGCTCTGCATCTGTGTGCTCAGCACTGTGCCTGAAACAACCAGACCCATAATATTTTGGGGGTGAATAAATGAGCCAAAGACATCAAGCAAAGTAATACAAATCTGAATAGATATCACTGAACAAATAAGTGATGAATCCACACCAACCCAGAAACCTAAATCTCAGGGCATGTATACGAAAAGATGCAAAACAAACCCACATCAGAGGGAGAGGCCACAGTAAGAGCTCCAGTCGACAGACTCCACAGAGCCCAGCCTCAAGGCATCCCAGGTAGGCCACCAGACATATGAGTGAAGAAACCATTAGCCTTAATGAGGCCCCAGACATGTGGAGAAGAGATAAGCCCATTCTGCTGTGCCCTCCCTGGATTACTTACCCACAGAATGCTGTGCATAATAAAATGATTACAGTTTTACACCATCAAGTGTGGGGTGATCTGTCACATAGCAATAGAATAATCAGAAAAATATCCATTCATTCCTTTTCAAGATACCTCTTTGTCAGGTGTTTAAAATTTTTTTAAAAAGATAGAATTTTGTGAGTTGCAAATAGAAACTGAGAAATAACTTTTAGGAACCTATGATAAGAGTGACTTTAAGACCTGTCCTTGCGATGTTGGATAAGAAGAAATCTAAGAAAACTGAGTTATTGTATAGTAAGTTTGACTTTTCTGTTTGAAGGCAGAAAGAAACCATGGCATGACTTACAAAATCACCCACATTGAGAATTTGTATCATATCCCTGACTTGTAAAGATCACAGTAAGAACAGTGGAAATCAAAAAGCACATACGTGGAGAATAAAAATAAAGATACAGAGACTCAAAAGAGTTAAGTGTATTTAAACATTAACAGAAAGGGAATTTTAATATTGTAGATATAACCCAGCCAAGGGCACAGTCCATTAGTAGGTCATGAAATCAAGTTAGTAGCTCTTGACCAGCTTTTTAATTTTTAAATTAAATATAATATACTATAACATAATGGAATAGAAAACATCAGGGGTGCCTGGGTGGTTCAGTCAGTTAAGCATCTGACTTCAGCTCAGGTCATGATCTCGTGGTTCAGGAGTTTCAAGCCCCGTATCGGGCTCTGTGCTGACAGCTCAGAGCCTGGAGCCTGCTTCTGATTCTGTGTCTCCCTCTCTCTCTGCCCCTCCCCCACCTGCACTCTGTCTGTCTGTCTGTCTCTCTCTCTGCCCCTCACCTGCTCACACTCTATCTCTCTCAAAAAAACCAGAACATAAAAAAAATTTTTTTTAAAGAAAACACCAGAGTTTCATCATAAGGTTGCTTAGCAAAAATGCCATATTGCACCAATTGCAATGAATGGGGTTAGAGAGAGGGATGTGATGAATTCATGAGCTCATTAGCACTGGGTCATTTGATCTTTTGTTCCCTGGTATATTGTGATAAATTTGACTATCAAAATGGAAGGGTTAATGTTGTATAGTTGCAGCTAAGTTTGAAGCAAAGTTTAGTATGATTTTATTTGCTGTTGGCAGAATTATACTTTCTAATAGATTTTAGATAAGAACTTTGTGTTTTTCAGAAAAGGCATTATTATCAAAGCAATATATTTTGAGTTTGTAATGATTGTAGTATTTTAACTGAACTTGTACCAAATGCTTTAAAATTGATTATTTAAAGAATAAAATTTATTGTTTAAGAGTAAAAAATGATGAAGTGAAAAATAGAGGCATGTTCAAGTTTAACTGGCGAACATAATTGTTAATGGTCCAGCATTATGTGCAGCTCTATTAAGAATTACACTAGTGTTTCTGTAGATCATCCACATCATCAAAGTTGGAAGCTTAGCATTGGTGAGAGACCAACACAGGTTCTAATGAGAGACAGATAGGGTTCCCAGCTTGTTCTTGCTCCCCCTGTCAGCCTCCCTGACTTCATGCCCAGCACCAGATGCAGGGGTAACTGATTGACACTGACTGCTTACCCAACTAGTTCCCAATTATGTTCGGTATAAGTCTTATAATAAATCCTTTATATCACCGAAAGAGGTTCTTTCCTGATTGAACCCTATCCAATAGCTCTCCTCTGTTTCTTTTCTTTTTTTCCTAGCAATTCACTTATCCTGCAGAGTTTTCCATAGTCTGGATTTTGGATTTTGCTGATTGTGTCCCTGTAGTATTGCTTACTATGGTCCTCTGTCCAATTTATTTCCTGTAAATTGGTAATTAGATCTGCAGGCTTCATCAGATTGAGGTTCAGTTTTGGGGGTGGGAGGCAAGATATAAATAGGTGTATTTTTCTATCAGGAGGTATATAATGTCTCGTCGTCTCTTTATGTGATACTAGTAATCACTGACGATCAATACCAAGACCCATCATTTCATTATTATTTGCGAAATGGCAATGTTATCTCATTCTTCACTTATTTTTTTTAATGTTTTTATTTATTTTTGAGACAGACAGAGCATGAGCAGGGGAGGGGCAGAGAGAGAGAGGGAGACACAGAATCCAAAGCAAGCTCCAAGCTCTGAGCTGTCAGCACAGAGCCTGACATGACGCTCAAACTCACGGGCTGTGAAATCATGACCTAAGCCAAAGTCAGATGCCCAACCTCCTGAACCACCCAGGTGCCCCATCTCATTCTTCACTTATTATCTGCCATATTTATATAAACAGAAATTTCTCTTCAACTGTTTGTTTACCCTCAGGTACAGTTTGTATAGGAAAAACAAGATAAAATACAAGATTTCAAAAGAATATTTTGATTCCCTAGCATCTTCCAAAGGTGACTAATAAGTTTTGTTGTTGTTTTTTAAAGGATTGTTACAAATTCATGAACATATTTGAAGTATTTCAAATAATTCCATTCTTTTTTTTTAATGTTTGTTTTTGAGAGAGTGCATTTGCGCAAGCAGGGGAAGGACAGAAGATCTAAAGTGGGCTCTGTGCTGACAACAGAAAGAACAATGCAGAGCTTGAACTCATGAACTGTGAGATCATGACCTGAGCCAGAGTTGGATGCTTAACCAACTGAGCCACCCAGGTGCCCCTTCTTTCTTTCTTTTTTTTTTTTTTTAAGCAGGCTTGAGCTCACAACCCTGAGATCACAAGTCACATGCTCTACCGACTGAGCCAGCCAGGCATTCCCCACCCCCCCCACCCCCCTGCCTCCAATTTATTATTCTTGTGGACATTTGGGCAACTGAGCAAATGTCCCATTTGGGGGCAATGGTTGCCTCTTAAAATTGGTTCCTAGGTCATTTTAACATACTCTCCCTTGCTTTTCTTTTCTTTTATTTCTTTTATTTCTTTTTAATGTTTATTTATTTTTGAGACAGAGAGAAAGAGAGCATGAACGGGGGGAGGGTCAGAGAGAGAGGGAGACACAGAATCTGAAGCAGGCTCTGGGCTCTGAGCTGTCAGCACAAAGCCCAATGCGGGGCTCGAACTCACGGACTGTGAGATCATGACCTGAGCTGAAGTCGGATGCTTAATCGACTGAACCACCCAGGCGCCCCAGGACCATAGGATTTTGGCTTAACCTCATCTATCTGAATCCAGTTCTCCTTTTTTTCTCACACTGGAATACCAACATAATCCCTTTTTTGCTTTATCCCGCATACACACACACCAGTCTTAGAATAACAGTACTGACGCTAACACAAGCATTATGATTACCAAAAACAGTTTAAGATTTTTTTCAGTTTTTTGTAAGGTATATCCCACCAAGAACACACAAAATAGAATTTTAAGCCCATTTGAAATAATTCATATTTCTGTGTTTATCCTGTTCATTCAATATAGAGTTAGGTTTATTTGTTTCATTTTACTTCTGATTTTTAGGGATTGCCTTTTAAAACCACACAGCTTATAATTATGTAAAATGTTTACATGGTTCCATTATCAAATGTATCAAACAAGATATATTCAGAAAGTTTTAGTTTCTGTCCCTTTTTTCTTTAGCCTTTCCATCCCTCTAGCGTACCATGCACACTTGTTTTGGTTGCTTTTTTTCATTTACTAGTATGTCCAGAGTATCACCCTATAGTAGTGTATAAATGTAGTCCTCATTTTTTTGTAACTCTGCGTGGTATTCCATTATATATATATATCTCATATATAGTTATTATCAACATTTCTTTCTAAAAGAATATTTGGGTTATTTCTTTTGTTATTATAAATAATCTGACTTTTAAATTTTTTTTTTTTGCAGAGAGGAGTTTTTTTTTTTTTTATTTACATCCAAGTTACTTAGCATATAGTGCAACAATAATTTCAAGAGTAGATTCCTTATTGCCCCTTATTCATTCAGCCTCTTGCCCTCCCTGCAACCCCTCACCCAACCCTCTGTTTGTTCTCTATATTTAAGAGTCTCTTATGTTTTTGTCTCCCTCCCTGTTTTTATATTATTTTTGCTTCCCTTCCCTTATGTTCATCTGTTTTGTATCTTAGAGTCGTCATGTGAGTGAAGTCATATATTTGTCTTTCTCTGACCAACTAATTTTGCTTAGCATAATACCCTCTAGTTCCATCCACATAGTTGCAAATGGCAAGGTTTCATTGTTTTTGATTGCTGAGTAATACTCCATTGTATGTATATACCACATTTTCTTTATCCATTCATCCATTGATTGTCATCTGGGCTCTTTGAAAACTGTGGATATTGTTGATAGTACTGCTATAAATATTGGGGTGCATGTGCCTCTCCCAAACAGCACACCTGTATCCCTTGGATAAATACCTAGTAGTGCAATTGCTGGGTTGTAGGATAGTTCTATTTTTAATTTTTTGAGGAACCTCCATACCGTTTTTAGAGTGGCTGCACCAGCTTGCATTCCCACTAGCAGTGCAAAAGAGATCCTCTTTCTCCGCATCCTCGCCAACATCTGTTGTTGTCTGAGTTGTTAATGTTAGCCATTCTGACAGGTGTGAGATGGTATCTCATTGTGATGATGAGTGATGTTGAGCATTTTTTCATGTGTCGGTTGGCCATCTGGATGTCTTCTTTGGAGAAATGTCTATTCATGTCTTTTGCCTATTTCTTCACTGGATTATTTGTTTTTTGGGTGTTGAGTTTGATAAGTTCTTTATAGATTTTGGATACTAACCCTTTATCTGATATGCCATTTGCAAATATCTTCTCCCATTCTGTCAGTTGCCTTTTAGTGTTGCTGATTGTTTCCTTCACTGTACAGCAGATTTTTATTTTGATGAGGTTCCAATAGTTCATTTTTGCTTTTGTTTCCCTTGCCTCCGGAGACATGTTGAGTAAGAAGTTGCTGCGGCCAAGGTCAAAGAGGTTTTTGCCTGCTTTCTCCTCAAGGATTTTGATGGCTTCCTGTCTTATATTTAGGTCTTTCATCCATTTTGAGTTTATTTTTGTGTCTGGTGTAAGAAAGTGGTCTAGGTTCATTTTTCTGTATGTCACTGCCCAGTTTTCCCAGCACCATTTGCTGAAGAGACTCTCTTTTTTCCATTGGATATTCTTTCCTGCTTTGTCAAAGATTAGTTGGGGCATACGTTTATGGGTCTATTTCTGGGTTCTCTATTCTGTTCCATTTATCTGAGTGTCTGTTTTTGTGCCAGTACCATACTGTCTTGATGATTACAGTTTTGTAATATAGTTTGATGTCCAGGATTGTGATGCCTCCTGCTTTGGTTTTCTTTTTCAGGCTTGCTTTGGCTATTTGGGGTCTTTTCTGGTTCCATACAAATTTTAGGATTGTTTGTTCTAGCTCTGTGAAGAATGACGGTGTTATTTTGATAGGGATTGCTAAAAATATTTTATTCAGGGGTGACTGAGCATCCAACTCTATTTCGACTCAGGTCATGATTTCACGGTTTGTGAGTTTGAGTCCCATGTCGGGCTCTGTGCTGACAATGTGGAGCCTGCTTGAGATTCTCTCTTTCTCTCTCTGACTCTGCCCCTCCCCTGCTCTCACTCTCTCTCAAAATAAAATTTAAAAGTTAAAAAAAAATTATTCAAATATTGGAGCTACCTGTAACCAGTTTGTTGATTGTCTTTAGGAAAAGTACTAAGCAGGTTGTATGAACTTAGAAACGAGATTCACATTTTCCAAATTGCAGTCTTTCCCAGGTTTTGTTTTTGTACTATTTATTTGGTGCGTTTCTACATTGTATTTTATTTAACACAAACCTTGTAGTACTTTTTCTTTATATTTTTAAAGTTTATTTATTTATTTTGAGAGGGAGAAAGAGTGTGCATGCACACACAGGAGAGAGGCACAGAGAGAGCTCAGTGCAGGGCTTGATTTCATAAACCATGAGATCAAGAGTCAGACACTTAACCAACTAAGTCACCCAGGTGCCCCTACCTTTTATTATACATAGCAGGAATATATATTTGTTTGTGAAATTTTTGCTTCTTATGTATATTTGTATTAGATCACAATGCGAAAATGTATTACTTACTCTGGTCACAGTCAAAAGGTGTACAATCAAAAGAGGATAGAATACCATAAGTATTGACAATTGAAGGTGTTTTTTGTTTTTTAATTCCTCAACCCCAGATTTCTTGAAGCT
Source organism: Prionailurus bengalensis (assembly GCF_016509475.1). NCBI lineage: Eukaryota > Metazoa > Chordata > Mammalia > Carnivora > Felidae > Prionailurus > Prionailurus bengalensis. The sequence goes on along the minus strand of NC_057350.1, from coordinate 82,142,768 downwards.
AGAGGCACCCACCTTCCCACTTCAAGAAGTATTCTCTGCTCTGGCTCCAGGCTTGATACCCTGATAGTCTTGTGCACTTCTCCTGTCCCTTGCTCTGATGGCCTGGCTGTTGCAGCCTCTTGGCATCAGTATTCTTGTCACCCATGTCATTTTGTCATCCTTGTAGCTGGTGAAGTGGAGGAAGTCCTTCTTTCACAAGGTTTAAAGCCTTATAAAGGGACAGTAAGACACCAGTCTTGCCTATTTGTTTCTTTCAGCATTCTGGGAGCTACAAGTCTCTTTATTAAACCATTCACCTCTCCTACCCTTAAAAATATTCTCTGCCAAAGGTATTCTTCACTAGCTACCACCATATCTTTCTCTTGCCCATCACAGACAAATTTCATTGTCTCTGCCTCTTTGCAACAGACCACTGCAATTGCTTTGGCATCTACCATTCCATCTTAATGGCACTTGCGATGGCCACCAAAGACTTCACAGTTGGCAGACTCTATGCTTTTGAGTTGTCATCCCACTTGAATGGTCTCCGCAGCACTTGGCATTGTAACCACCCCTCTTCTTTGAACCTCTCTCTTGCCTTGGCTTTCATAATAACATTCTCCTTCTCTGGCAATTCGATTCCAGTCTCTCTTTCACATGAGCTTTCCCCATTTAAAGCTTATCCTATTTTCCTTTCAAATGCAATAAGAATACATGCTCATTGAAACAAGTCAATAAACACAGAGTTATATAAAGAAAAAGACAACTATAGACTTTTCTGTATTCATAACTGAGCATTCTAAAACTACTAAAAATATTAATATTTTTAAAATTATTTATTTGGAGAGAGACAGAGACAGTGTGAGTGGGGCAGGGGCAGAGAGAGGGAAAGTGAGAAAATCCCAAGCAGACTCCATGCTGCCAGCTCAGAATGTGACACGAGGCTCGAACTCACAAAACCCTGAGATCATGACCTGAGCCCAAACCAAGAGTCAGATGCTTAACCAACTGAGCCACCCAAGTGCCCCTAAAAATATTAATTTTTTTTTGAAAAAATATAAGACTTTGGGATGCCTGGGTGGTTCAGTTGGTTGGGTGTCCAACTTCAGCTTGGGTCATGATTTCACGGTTGATGAGTTCAAGCCCCAATTTGGGCTCTCTGCTGTCAGACAGAGCCTGCTTCAGATCCTCTGTCTCTCTTTCTCTCTTTGTCCCTGTCCACTAGTGTTCTCTCTCTCTCTCTCTCTCTTTCAAAAATAAACATTTTTTAAAAAGTTGTTAAAAGATTTAAGACTGATACAAGTTCAAATCAGCCCTGACTCTGTGATTTAAATGAAAGTATGTCTATGTTATAGAGAAGACTGAAGACAAGCCAATTAGGAGGTTGTTGCAGATAAGAAGGGACATTGCCTTGTGCAGGCCAGTAGGAGAGATGGTGAACAGACCCATTCCTCTATATCTAGAAGACAGAGTCAGTAAGATTGAATGATTGATGGGATAGGGGGGTTGGGGAGAGAAAGAGTCAAGGTTGCTCTTTAGGTCTCCAGGTAAAACATGGAGGAGAATGAGGGTGACACAAACTGAAATACAGAGTGGGAGGAGGAGCTGATTTGGAGAAGAAGTGTATCATTTAGTTTGAACATGTTGAGATTTAAATGCCAGCGAGATGTCCAAGGAAAGAAGTCTTATGGCTTCCTGGATATATGAACCTTTGTTGAGGATTCAGGGAAGGGAGTTAGTTATCTGCTTATTAAGACAATGAGATCCATGGTCACAGTTAAACTTGTGTCAGGAGACAGTGTATGGTGAGAAGAGAAAATGGCCCAGGATAGAACACTGAAGGGCCTCACTTGTACACGTGGACAGAAGGAAGAGAATCCTCCTAGAATGACCTATTGCCTTCTTGTCATCTTCTGTTTCTCTCAATCTTAACTATGTGGTTCTGACTGCTTATAATGGGCAAGAATGCACTGTGCTAAGTACTAAAGATATTAATACAAATTAATTATATTTAAAAAATTTTTTCAGGGCACCTGGGTGGCTCAGTCATTTATGTGTCTGACTTAGGCTCAGGTCATGATCTCATGGTTCATGAGTTCGAGCCCCACATAGGGCTTTCTGCTGTCAGTGCAGAGCCTGCTTTGGATCCTTTGTCCCCCTCTCTCTCTGCCCCTCCCTCACTTGTGCTCTCACTCTCTCTCAAAAATAAATATACATTAAAAAATTAAAAAACTGTCTTAAAAATTTTTTTTCTAATAGACCAGCAGAAGAAGATGACACGTCAATAGATAAGTATATGCGGAATTAGAGTTCTGAGCATTGGCTCATTGGATATATTAGACATGCTTTTTATTTGTTGTATTTCTGAAATTTTGAAATCTAGGGCCTTGCTGACCCTGGAGAGGCTGTTACTTTCAGAATTCCTAGAGATAGCAAAGGGTTTAGGGCAGTAGTCCAGTTCCCCTGGCTGTCCTGCAGCCTGTCCCCTTCACAAGAGACCAAGTGGTAGAATTGGTATCATCAGGAATCTAGTACCTCCCTCACCTAATACTTAGATTCACTGTATTGGGTCAGTGGAGCCAGTTTCTGAGTACAGCATGGCAGAGTGTCTTCAAGGGCTGGGCAGAGCAGGAACGGTGAGAAGATAGGAGTAGACATGCCTGAGGGGTCTATAAGAATCTGAAGGTTAATGTGACTGTGCATTATGGATTTAAGGGCTGGAATCTAGGGTCATAGTCCTTCAGGTAATCTGTAGTGTCTGGCCTATTCATAGAGTAGTCTTTGAGGTCCTCCAAGAGCTGAGACCACACAGTTAGGTTTCTGTCCATTCTAGCTTCCAGCAAGAAGCAAACACAATAGTGTAGTGGGCCATCACTCTTCTACCCACACATGGAGACTGCTCCTTGACAGTCAGTGGAACCACTGAACAAATTGATGCCAAAGTAGGTCTTGGGCAGTAGTGGGTCAGGTTTAGGAGGACGACTCAGTGTTCCTTACTCCCCACCAACTAGGAAACCAAAACTGTTGTTTCTCAGATTTCTCCACAAACCTGGTCTTTTGTCTTTGCAAATAGCCAGATCTTCAGGGGAAAGCAAAACAAAACACAACACAAAACCAGGCCATCTAGCAGAACCTCCAGTTAACTTTCTGACAGGGGAAGATGGGACATTTGTGAGAAAAGTGTCTCTAGCCAGCCTTCCACCTTCACTGGCCATACACAAGGTGCTGGGAGCTGAGTAGGACTGCTTTCTCCTCTAATACCCAACACATCCCTTTTGCCTAGGAAGTCCTTATTTTCCAAGAATTTTGCCTGATTCTTCTCCCTGTCAGATTCTTTTTTCTGTGTTGGGGGATTCAAGGTGGATTGTCTGGGGGGTGTTTGTGTGGCAGGGGGGGGGGGTGTCTTCCTGAATCCTAAAAAATATCTTGAGAGAAAAATAAAGGAAGAGAGCAAATAAAATGGATCTCCTATTAAAAATTATTTATGTAAAAGAACTGCTTATATTTCAAAAGATATGGAAAGATAAGCCATAACATTTTTTGAAAGATTATCTGTAGGAGGGAGGAATGGAGTGAAGAGGGGAGGAATAGAAGGTACAGTTGTTTGTGGATTTTACTTAACAGCTATGTAAACACTTTATTTTCTTTTTAAAAAAATTTTTTTTTCTCAACGTTTTTATTTATTTTTGGGACAGAGAGAGACAGAGCATGAACGGGGGAGGGGCAGAGAGAGAGGGAGACACAGAATCGGAAACAGGCTCCAGGCTCTGAGCCATCAGCCCAGAGCCTGACGCGGGGCTCGAACTCCCGGACCGCAAGATTGTGACCTGGCTGAAGTCGGACGCTTAACCGACTGCGCCACCCAGGCGCCCCAACACTTTATTTTCTTAAATTTTTTTTTTTTAACGTTTATTTATTTTTGGGACAGAAAGAGACAGAGCATGAACGGGGGAGGGGCAGAGAGAGAGGGAGACACAGAATCAGAAACAGGCTCCAGGCTCTGAGCCATCAGCCCAGAGCCTGACGCGGGGCTCGAACTCACGGACCGCGAGATCGTGACCTGGCTGAAGTCGGACGCTTAGCCGACTGCGCCACCCAGGCGCCCCAACACTTTATATAATTATAAAACAAAATTAAGATTTAAAAACAGCCTCTTAAAAATTGAAAGCAAGGGGCGCCTGGGTGGCTCAGTTAGTTATGTGTCTGCTGTCAGCTCAGGTCATGATCTCACGGTTTGTGAGTTTGAGCCCCATGCCGGGCTCTTGGCTGTCAGTGCAGAGCCCACTTCAGATCCTCTCTCTCTACCCCTGCCTTGCTCATACTCTCTCTCAAAAACAAATAAATAAACAAACTTTTTTTTTTAATTAAAAGCAAAATAAATGAACTAAACTGTAAATCAAGTTAGTGGCAAAGACACTCAGAAGGGACCTATTTCAAATGAGTGTAAAATAGTAATTTGATTGCTTATCCCAGTGGGATATACCCTAAGGATAAAATTACTTAAAGAATTTTAAACTGTTTGTGGCAATCATGTTATTCATATTAGTCTTTTTTTTTTTAATTTTTTTTTCAATGTTTTTATTTATTTTGGGGACAGAGAGAGACAGAGCATGAACGGGGGAGGGGCAGAGAGAGAGGGAGACACAGAATCGGAAACAGGCTCCAGGCTCCGAGCCATCAGCCCAGAGCCTGACGCGGGGCTCAAACTCACGGACCGCGAGATCAAGTCTTGGCATCATTATTCTGAGACTGTTGAATGTGTATTGTGGGATGAAGAAAATAAGTAATTATGTGATACTCTAGCATCATTCCCAGTGTCACTGAGAACCAGCATTCTCAACCTGGGGAAAAGAAAATACAAATATAAGATAGAAGTTAAGTATACACTCTGAGTTGGAAGTGTTATTATAAACTCATGATGAATGTATCTTAGGAAAAAGAAGTCCATTTCAAAGGCCTGAAACCAGTAAGTAAAAATGAGCATGCTGGGGAGTGCCTGGGTGGCTCAGTCTGTTAAGTGTCGGACTCTTGGTTTTGGCTCAGGTTGTGATCTCACGGTTCAGGAGTTCGAGCCCCGCATCAGGCTCTGTGCTGATAGCACTGAGCCTGCTTGGGATTCTCTCTCTCCCTCTCTCTCTACCCCTTCCCCTCTCATGCACTCTCTCTGTCTCAATAAATAAACTTTTAAAAAAAATGAGCATGCTGGTAACCAAATTGTGATCATAAAATAGTTTTCCCACTAAAAGGAACTAGCATTCCTTGGAGAAATGGCTGATTCCATGTCTGGAGCAAGAAAGTTATCAAAGACTACTAAGGTCTTATCCAAAGAACTTAGAAGCCAACTTTAAGAGTCTTCCACTAGCCAAAGATGGGGTAATGTTTGCATTATATCAATTTGTTTAAGTCAACATTGTTCCTAATAATACTACAAATTAATTGATCACTGTTGGAAGATACAAATAAACAGTGTATCTTTTTGAGAACTGCTAAATAAGAAGAAATAATTATCATGTTCTATTTTTCCTTTATGAACTGTGAAGGAACCGGGTAACCAAATAGTAGAAGACAGGATTTCTTTATAAAAGTATTCCAGCTAACAAATGAAAAAGTCATGATAGACTTTACATATCACCATTTGCAAGTCCTAATGAATTAGTGGGTCTAGTTACTGATGTTCAGTAGCTGCTAACATCACAAAAAGAGACAGACAGACATCATGTGCCTACTAATGAAGACCACAATACTACTCCATGAAGTTGTACCAAAAAAATTTGAACCTGTATGTGACCAGGCCTTTACATCCAATTTATGAGGAAATAACCAAATTTCCTGTTTTCATACAATTATCAATTTACAAGGAAAAAATCAGAGGATAGAGAAACATGTTAAATGGCACCATGGGCATTCAGTTAGCAAAATACAGATTGTGGGGAACTCTTCAGGAAAAATGAGCCATTTTATTAAAAGAACAGATTTCGAGGAAAAAAGAGAAATGGAGGAGGATCCTAGAGTGAAAGAATTAAGGTATAGGTGTGCCTGGGTGGTTTAGTCGGTTAAGCCTCCGACTTCAGCTCAGGTCATGATCTCACAGCTCATGTGTTTGAGACCCATGTTGGACTCTGTGCTGACAATTCAGAGCCTGGAGCCTGCTTCGGATTCTTTGTCTCCCTCTCTCTCTGCCTCTCCCCCACTTGCACTCTGTCTCTCTCTCTCAAAAATAAATATTAAAAAAAAATTAAAAAGAGGGTATATACCAACAAATCACAATGTGTAGATCTTTTTTTGATCATGATTCAAACAAATTGTAAAATGTAGACATAAATTTATAACATTTGAGACCTTTGCAAACTAAACACTGAATATTTGATATTAAGAAATTGTTTCTTTTTCTAGATATTGGTGGGGGGTTTTTTAGAATTAAAAAAAAATTTTTTTAACATTTATTCATTTTTGAGAGACAGCGTGTGAGCGGGGAAGGGGCAGAGAGCGAGGGAGACAGAGTCTGAAGCAGGTTCCTGGCTCTGAGCTAGCAGCACAGAGACTGACATGGGACTCAGACTCACAAGCTGTGAGATCATGACCTGAGCCAAAGTCAGATGCTTAACCTACTGAGCCACCCAGGCTCCCCGATACTGGTTTTTACTTTAAAAAATATACCATTGTTTTTTCACAAATTTAAATCAAGCCTTAAAATTTAGTAAATGCATATTAAATAGTTATAAAATATTTGTGTTTTTTAAAAAATAATATGAAAAGAAGCAAGTAGATGGAAGAATAGATGACAGGCATGGCTATGAATTGACTATTTTGCTTATTTTAGAAAGCTGAAATAATGCTTCTAAAAAATCTTCCTTTTTTTCATGTGGAAAGTTTTTCATAACACATTTTGTTGTATTTATTGAAATACATTTGACATATAACATTTGAAAATTTAAGGGGTACGATATGTGAATTTGACATTTATATATTATAGTATGGTTGCCACTGTAACAAAAATTAGCACCAGTATCACACTACATAAGTATCCTTTCTTTTTAGTGATTGGAATTATTAAGTTCTGATCTCTTAGCAAGGTTGAACATTATAATACAATATTGTTGTCTATATTCACTATACTGTGTATTAGATCTCTAGGCTTTTTATTATTCACTGTAAGTTTCTACCCTTAAACAACATCTACCCTATCTCCCTTAGCCACCATACCTTGGTAACCACCATTTTGCTTCCTATTTCTATGAATTTGGCTTTTTTTCTTTTTATTAAAAAAATTTTTTTTATTCATTTATATTTTTTAGTAATCTCTGCACCCAACATGGGGCTCAAACCCACAATCTGAGATCAAGAGTTGCATGCTCTTCCACCTGAGCCAGCAAGGTGCCCCAAGTTTGGCTTTTGTAGATTCTACATATAAGTCATACCATACAATACTTATCTTTCTCTGACTTACCTCATTAGCATAATTTGCTCAAGGTTCACCTATATTGTTGCAAATGTCAGGATTTCTTTTTCTTATGGCTGAATAATAATCCATTATATCTTCTATACACTATATCTTCTTTATTCATCCCTTGATGGGCACTTAGATTGGTTCCATATATAGGCTGTTGTGAATAATGCTGCAGTAAATATGGGAGTGCATTTATCTATTCAGTGCCGTTTTCATTTCCTTTAGGTATATACCCAAGAGTAGAATTGCCAGATATTTTTAATTTTTTGATTTTTAAAAATTTTTAAATTATTTTTAATTTTTGTGGGACTTCCATATGTTTCCTATAGTAGCTGAACCAATTTACATTCCCACCAACTGTGCACCCTTTTCTCCATATCTCACCAACACTTATCTCTCGTCTTCTTGATGACAGCCATTCAAACAGGTATGAGATGATATCTCAAGGTGTTTTTATTTGCATTTTCTGAAGATCAGTGATGTTGAGCATCTTTTCATGTACCTTGGCCATTGGATATCTTCTTTAGAAAAATGTCTATTTAGTTCCTCTGCCCATTTTTAAATTGGATTTGTTGTTGTTATTGAGTTGTAAGAGTTTTTATATATTTTGGATATTAATCCCTTATTCAATATGTGGGTTGCAAACCTCATTCAGTAGGTTGCCTTTTCATTTTGTTAATTGTTTATTTTTCCATACATAAGATGAGTTGATTATTGTTAAAGATAGTAATGAGCTCTTGGGATGGCATTATATTATTGTGTCTCCATTTATATAGATTTACACTTTCCCATTATAAAAAGTTAAAAGTAAAAAAGGAATTACCAACATTTTAAAATTCTACAGAGAGGTCACGTAAGATGTAAAGTAAGAAGACTCCATTCATTTTGGTCCTTGATGGCTTTTTCAGAGCAGTTTCAATGGAATGGTGAGGATAGAAGAGAGTTTGCAGCACGTTAAGAAGTCAGTGATTTGTTGCCATTTGCAAGGACATGGATGGAGCTAGAGAGTATTATGCTAAGTGAAATAACTTAGAGAAAGACAAATACCATATGATTTCACTTATATGTGGAATTTAAGAAACAAAACAAAAGAACACGGGGAGGGAAAGAGACAAATCAAGAAACAGACTCTTACTCTTAAATACAGAGAGAAAACTGAGGGTTCCTGGAGGGGTTGTGGGTGGGGGGATGAGCTAAATGGGTAAGGGGCATTAGGGAGGATACTTGTTGGAACGAGCACTGGATATTATACATAGGGAATGAATCACTGGAATCTACTGAAATCATTACAGCACTATATGCTAACTAACTTGGATGTGAATGAATGAATGAATAAATGAATGGGAAAGAGAGAGGGAGGAAGGGAGGGAGGAAGAAAGGAAGGGAGGGAGAGAGGGAAGGAGGGACAGAGATTTAACTACTGATGAACAAACTGATGGCTACTGGAGGGGAGGTGTGGGAGATAGGTTCAATAGGAGATGGGTATTAAGGAAGGCCCTTGTGATGAGTGTTGTATGCAAGTGTTGAATCACTAAATTGTACACCTGAAACTAGTATTACACTGTATATTAACTAACTGGAATTTAAATAAAAACTTGGAAAAGTGGGTGATTTAGAATATTGTTATGCCTTGGAATTAGCAGAGCACTTATCTCTAAATTTATAGTTTCTAAATTTATAGTTCTAAATTTATAGTTCTGGAAAATTCCAAACCAAGAATAAAGGACAGAGTAATGAACCTCCATGTACCTGTTACCCATCTTCAATAATTATTAACATTTTTCCAGTGTTGTTTCCTTTGCATACCTTCACCATTTTTTGATGAACTAGTTTAAAGCAAATCCCAGATACCATTTAGTTTCACTTGTAAATAATCCAGTATTCATTTACAATTGATAAGGACTTTTTTTCCAAATAACATGAAACAATTAGCACACCTAACAAAATTAAAAATAATATATGGAAGGATATCTTAACAAAATATAAAAAGCACAGATCACAGACGAAAAGTTTATGTGTTTATTGACATTTAAGATTTAAAAACAGGTGGTTTTTTGTTTTTTTTTTTTTAACTAAAGATCACCGCAAAAAAGAGACAGACTGAAAAAAGATAAATACATGTAAGAGTCAAAGGTTAAAGAGTTACATCAAGTCAATGAGAAAAAGACAAACATTCCAATAAAAAATGATTAAAGAATAACAATAACTTAGGAGGAAATCTAAAGTGTCAACAAACATGAAAAATACTCAGCCTCCCTAGTAATCAGGAAGAAGTAAATTAAAACCACAATGAAATACCATTTTACATCTTTTATATAGGCAAAATTTAATCTGATAAAACCATATGTTAGCAAAGATGTAGACAAATGGGAATTCTCAGGTCCTACTAGTTGGGAGTGTAGATTGAACAGTTGTTGAAGAGAAATTTGGAAATCTCTACCGAACTTAAAAAATAGCATAAACCTAATGGCCCAGAAATTTCCTTCCTACATGTAAAGCCCATAAAAAACCTTGCATATTTGCATTAGAAAATATGTACAAGAATGTTTATTGCAGTATTGTTTGCAATAGAAAAAAAATGGGAACAACCTAAATGTCCAACAGGATAGATAAATTCTGGTTTATTCATATAATGGAATACTAAACAGAAGTTAAAATATGTATCAACCTTGAGAAACATATGTTGAGTGAAGAACACAAAATGTAGGAAAAATATAAAGTATCACATCATTTATATAAAGGTTACCAATTATAAAATACTGGCATACATTGTTTATGAATACATATGCAAATAAAATAATAGTATATAAACGTGTGGGAATGATTTCAGGATCCAGTTTCAGGATTCCAGTTACCTCTGTGAAAAAAGAAGTGTCAACAAGGTTCCATTCAGTCTGTAATATTTTAGTTTTTTTGAAGGCCCAAGATTAAAACCTGAAAAAAGATCTAAAAAGATTAAGAGCTAATTCAGGCACATGAATGTTTATTTTATTTTTTCCTCTATAATTTTCTTTATGTTTGAAATATTGTTAAAAGGGAATAACACAGTGTGTAGGGAGGTGAGGACATGGAAGCCATAAGAGTCTTGGCTCTGAAGTCAAGGAGAGAGGATAGCAGTCAGAAAAGGAAGAAGAGCCAAACTCCTAATGGAGCCACAAGTTTTGAAATGTTGACAGGTTAAAGGCCAAGCCATGCCTTTCATTTTTTATTATCCCCCTCTTGTTTGACAAATAATACTTGGCAAATAAGTAAGCAGTCTATGACTTTTGCTGAATGGATGAATGGAGCTAATAGCCAAATTGCTTCCAAAGAAACAGTTGGCACCAATGATATATTGTTGAACATTCTTTTTTAACAAGGTGGCTCAGAATTTCCTGAATAGATTCCTCTGGGACAATTGCTTCCCTCTTTAAAAAAGTCATATCCTTTAACTAAATGGCGATTTCTGCTGTGCTTGCTAGCACTGATTACAATCTAGCATCCTTTCTTGATTAAAACCCTAACATAATTAGGTATCTGTGTGTTTTTTTCTCCCTAAACACAGCATTATTGAGGTATAGTTTACAACTATAACAGTGAGCCATTTTAAGAGTATAATTCAATGACTTAGAAGAAATTTATGGAATTGTACAACTATCACCACACTCCACTTTTAAGATATTTCCATGACATCAAAAAATAACTTCATGCCTATTTGTGGTTAATCTCTCCTCCCACCTCCAGCATATCATCCTCAACCCCAGGCTACCAGGCTTTCTGTTTCCATACATTTGCCTCTTCTGAACATTTCATATAAATGGAATCATATATAGTGTCTGTGTCTGGCTTCTTTCACTTAGCATGTTTTTGAGGTTCATCCATGTTAAAGGATGTATTAGAAATATATTCCTTTTTATTGCCAATTAGCATTTGATTATAGGGATATAGCATATTTTGTTTTTCCATTCATCATGTGATGAATATTTAGGGAGCTTCTGGTTTGGAGTTATTATGAAGAATGCTGCTTGGAACAATTTGCACGCATGTGTTTTTGTGTATGGATATGTTTTCATTTCTCTTGGGTAGGTTCCTATGAGTGGAATTGCTGGCTTGTATGGATTTTTTTTTTAACGTTTACTTATTTTTGAGAGAGAGAGGAAGAGGAAGAGGCTGGGGGGTTGGGGGGGGCGGTGGACAGAGGATCCAAAGCAGGCTCTGCACTGACAGCAGAGTCTGACACAGACTCAAACTCAAACCATGAGATCATGACCTCAGCCGAAGTCAGACGCTTAATTGACTGAGCCACCCAGGTGCCCCAGAAAGTTTTTTCTTTGTTTGTTTTGTTTTGTTTTACAGAATTGTTGAACTGTTTTCCAAAGTGGCTGTACCCCTTTACATTTCTACCAGAAATGGGATTAGGGTTCTAGTTATTCCCCTTCCTCACCGACACTTGTTATTCTCTGTCTTTATTACAGACATTCTAGTGCATGTGAAGTGGTATCCCATTGTAGTTTTTTTTCACTGTAGTTTTAATTTGCATTTTCCTAATGACAAATGGCATGGACCATATTTCAAGTGCTTATTAGCCATTTGCCTATCTTTTTTGGTGAAATGTTTATTCAAGTTTTTTGCCCATTTTTAAAATTGAGAGTCTTTTTATTATTGAAATGTAAAAGCTCTTTATATGTTCTGGATACAAGTTATTTCTCAGATATATGATTTGCAAATATTTTCTCCTAGTCCGTGGCTTTTTTTTTTTAATTTTCTTAATGGTATCTTTTGATACAAAGTTACTAGAGGTATTTTAAATGCATACTGAGACAAAATTTCACAATATCAGTTAAAAATTCTTTAAATTTGGCTGTTTTATTTTTGTGTAACTAGAAGTGTGGTATAAATAGCTTCTGTTTACAATAGTAATAGAATTTTTTATTGACTTAAAGAGATTTAAAGAAAACAACACAACCCTAAGGGGATTAATAAAGGCAAACATGAATATAGAAATCTTGCTTGAAAAGGATCAATATAGTAAAGATGACACATTTTCTTTTTTTAAAAAATTTTTTTTTCAACATTTATTTATTTTTGGGACAGAGAGAGACAGAGCATGAACGGGGGAGGGGCAGAGAGAGAGGGAGACACAGAATCGGAAACAGGCTCCAGGCTCTGAGCCATCAGCTCAGAGCCTGACGCGGGGCTCGAACTCACGGACCGCGAGATCGTGACCTGGCTGAAGTCGGACGCTTAACCGACTGCGCCACCCAGGCACCCCAAGATGACACATTTTCAAAGTGAATATATAAATTCAATTCAGTAAGCATTTTTTAGTAACTATTATATATTAATCATTATATCCTATGCTGGAACAAAGTACAAATAAGGCAGCATAGCCTTCTGTCTTAGGAAATATTCAAGTATTGAGACACTGGTGTCACTGTGTGGAAAAGAATTAGCTTGGATTCCTATCTCACATAATTTATTCTAATAAGCCCCATAGGAATCCACAACTTATTCATCTGTTTTGGTTATCTATTACCGCATAACAAATCAGAACTGTAGCTTATTTGTAAATGCCCCGGGGTTATGTGAGATGTCCTTATAGAGTTATAAAAACTCCGAATATATTTGGTTAAGCCAGCTAGCGTTAGGTTTTGGTTAGTTGCAACAAGAATCTTAGCCAATACACTGTTGAATTTGCTGAGACCTGATATTGGCCATGGCATGGCTCAGAGCACCATTTACACAGTGACCCTCTATAAATATTTAGAATAGTTTGGCTGTAACTCTCCCTTTCTGTTGCTTTTTTTTTTAAATAATAGTTTTATTGGGACATAATTGACATGCATACAGTTCACCCTTTTACACTGTACAATTAAGTGGTTTTTATTGTATTCACAAACTTGTGCAACCATAGCCACAGTCATTTTTAGAATATTTTTATCACCCCAGGAATAAACTCCATACTGTTTATCCATAACCCCTATTCCTTCCATCTCCCCCATCCCTAGGCAACCACTAATCTAGTTCTGTCTTTATAGATTTGTCTATTTTGGACATTTGGAACCATATAAGCTGTGGTACTTTTTGTCTGTCTTCTTTCAGTTAAAGTACTGTTTTATAGGTTCATCCATGTGTTGCTGCAGCATGCATCAGGACTTCATTCTTTGTTATTGTTGAATAATATTCCATTGTGAAGATATACCACATTTTCTTTATCCATTCCTCAGTTCATGGACATTTGGGTGTTTTTTATTTTTGGCTATTGTGAATAATGCTGCTATGAAACCTCATGTAAAAGATTTTATGTAGACATATATTTTTAATTATTTTGGATATACACATAAAAGTAGAAATGCTGGTTATCAAATTGGGCTCATCCTCCAGGTCATGCTTGCCTCTGTTTTTACTTCATATTCCTGGTTGTGGTAGCAGATCTCATCTTGCCCAAATTCTGACATTGGTCCATAACCTGTAGCCTTTTTTAGAGTTGCCATTATTTTCTCATGTGTTTTGTATATTCACATTTTGTGTAACTAAGAAGATCATAAACCATTTATATTTATCCCCCAAACCTAGAGCCAAAATCAAAGTAAGGCCATTTATTGAGCAGTGATGGTAGACACTAATAGTGCACAAATGGGCGCTTAGTACTCGATGTGCATGATGTTGGTGAGATTATATTTGTAGGAAAGGAGTAGGACATTTGGAGATTATTGACATTCTAAATATATTTAACCTTCTAGTCCATGAACATACCATGCTTTTTTCTTTAGGTTGTCTTTGATTTCTTTCATTAGCATCTTGTAATGTTTCTGTTATGGATTTTTTTAAGCTTATTTATTTTGAGAAAGAGCATGCATGTGTGTGTGAGTGGGGGAGGGGCAGAGACAGAGGACGTGAAAGAGAACCTCAAGAAAGCTTCACACTATCAGTGTGGAGCCTGACATGGGGCTCAAACTCAAGAACAGTGAAATCATGACCTGGGCTAAAATCAAGAGTCAGATGCTTAACAAACTGAGGCACCCAGGTGTCCCACTGTTATCAATTTTTATTTTAATTCTGTTATGGTCAGAAAACATCTTTAGTATGACTTCAGCTCTTTTTAAGGTAGTTAATAGTCTTTTGAAGTTATATGTTCTTGTCAATTTTCTGTCTATTTTGTTTTATTGATAACTGAGAGTGTTGAAGCTCCAACTATAAGTGTGGATTTTCCCACATATTCTTTCAATCCTATCATTTTTTGCTTCTTTTATTTTGAAGCTCTGTTGTTAAGTATATACACCTTTAGGAATGTTACATCTTCTTGGTGAATCAACTCTTTTATCATTATGTAATATATCTCTTTATTCCTGGTAAATTTCTTTGCTGTGAAGTCTTTTTTGTCTGATAGTAATATAGGCATTCCAGCTTTCTTTTGTTTGTTTTCATGGTACACCTTTTTCCATCCTTTTACTTTTAACCCACCCCATATCATTTCACTTAAAGTAAGTTTCTAGTAGATAGCATATAGTTGGGTCTTCTTATTTTATTAAATCTAACAATCTTTGTCTTTTAATGAGTGTGTTTGACCATCTGCATATAGTATAATTACTGATATATTTTGATTTAGGTCTATTCTACTTTCCATTTATGACTTCTGTTTTTCCATCTTTCCTTTCCTGCTTTTTCTTTGGATTATTTGATTTAAAAAAAATTTTTTTTAATGTTTATTTATTTTTGAGGGAGAGAGAGAGCATGAGCAGGGGAGGAACAGAGAGAGAGGGAGATACAGAATCTGAAGTAGGCTCCAGGCTCTGGGCTGTCAGCACAGAGCCTGACGCAGGGCTCGAAACCATGGACCATGAGATCATGAGCTGAGCTGAAGTTGGATGCCTAACTGACTGAGCCACCAGGTGCCCCTGATTTTTTTTTTTTAAGGATCCCGTTTTAATTAAATTCATTGTTTTGCTTTGGTTTTGCCACATCTTTTTGTACAGTTCTTTTTTAGTAGTTACCCTAGGAATTACAATACATGCTTTATGTTAACAATAGTCTTAGAATTAATATTTACCCCTTTAAGCAGAATTGAGAAACCTTACCACCATATAAGTCTCTTACCCTCCTCGCTTTGTTGTAGTTTTCACATATAATACATTTATATATACGTTGAAAACCCTACCAGATGGTATTGTAATTTTTGCTTTCAACTATTGTACATACTTTAAAAAAGAGAAGAAAGTAATGTATTATATTTACCTAGACTTACCATTTCATTTGTTCTTCTCCCATTCCTGAAGTTTGAAATTTCCATCTAGTATCATTCCCCTTATGCCTAAAAAATTCCTTTAACATTTCTTTTAGAGAAAATCTGCTGGAAACTAATTCTCTTAGGTTTTTGTTTGTTTGTTTGTTTTGTTCTTTTCTTTTCTTTTTTTTTTTTTACTAGTGAATGTGTTTATTTCACCTTGCTTCCTGAAGGACATTTTCATTGGATACAGAATTCTGGGTTGACAATTCTTTTCTTTCCACAGTGAAGTCTTTGTTCCAGTGCCTTCTGACCTCTGTGGTTTCTAAAAAGAAATATGAAGTTTTAAAAATAATTATTCTCCTGTATGTCATGGATTGTTTTTCCCCAGCAGCTTTCAAGATTTTAAATTTGTGTTTGGTTTTCAGTAGTTTGATTATAATGTGTCTGGGCATAGATTTCTTTGAGTTTAACCTTTTGGGGTTGGTGGGGGATTCTTGATTCTGTACATTTATGCTTTTCACCAAATTTGAGAAACTTTCAGCCATTATTTCCTCAATTTAACTTTTACAATACACCCTTTCTCCTCTCCTTCTGAGAGGAGAGTTCTGAGACTCCAGTGATGCAAATGTTAGATGTTTTTTATTGTCCCATAGGTTTGCTGTGGCTCTTCATTTCCATTGCCCACCAACCCCCCATCCAGTGTTTTGTTTCTCTCTTTTTTTTTTTCAGATTGCCTAATTTCTAATGCTCAATCTTCAAGTTCATTGACACTTTTTCCCTGTTATCTTTGTTTTGATACTGAACCCATCTAATGAATTTTTAGTTTTGTTATTTTTCTGTTCTAAAATATCTGTCGCAATTGTTTGTTTATTTTATGGAAGTATAGTTGGCACAAAATGTTGCCCTTGTTTTAGGTGTATAAAATAGCGATTTGACAACTGTATATGTTATATTATGCTCACTACAAGTGTAGCTACCATCTGTCACCATACAATGCTATTACAACACCATTGACCATATTCTATATGTTGTACTTTTCATCCCCAGGACTTACTCATTCTGTAACTAGGAGCCTGTGCCTCCCCCCTCCTCTTTACCTTTTTTTGCCCATCCCTCCATGCCCCTCCCCTATGGGAACCATCAGTTTATTCTCTGTATTTATAGGTCTGTTTCTGCTTTGTTTTGTTTTTTAGATTCCACATATACGTTAAATCATATGGTATTTGTCTTTGACTTATTTCACTTAGCATAATACTCTCTAGGTCCATCTGTATTGTTGCAAATGGCAAAATCTCATTCATTTTTTATGGCTGTGTAATATTCCATAATATATATATGTGTATACACACACACACACACACACATATATATATATATATATATATATATATATATATATCCATTCATCTATCAATGGACACTTAGGTTGCTTCCATATCTTGGCTATTTGCAATACTATAGAAAACATAGGGTGCATATATATTTTTGAAATAGTGTTTATATTTTTGGGGTGTAAATACCCAGTAAGTTCATTACTAGGTCATAAGGTATTTCTATTTTTAATTTTTGAGAAAGTCCGTACTGTTTTGCACAATGGTTGCACCAATTTATATTCCCATCAACAGTGCACAAGGGTTCTTCTTTCTCCACCTCCTCACCAACACTAGTTATGTCTTGTCTTTTGATACCTGCCATTCTGAAGGGTGTAAAGTGGCATCTCATTGTGGTTTTAATTTGTATTTCTCTGATGATTAGTGATGTTGAGCCTCTTTTCATGTGTCTGTTGACCATCTGTATTATTTGGTTCATTTTTACAGCTTCTATTTCTCTGCTGAGAGTATTCATCCATTTCAATAATGTTCACCCTACTTCTTGGAGTATGGTTACTTACAATAGTTGCTTGAAAGCATTTGTTTGATACTTATAATATCTGGGTCATCTCAGAGTTGGCTTCTGTTAGTTGTCTTTTCCCTGGCAAATTGTTGAGATTTTCCTGGCTCTTCTATGTTGAATAATTTTGAATAGTATCATAGACATTTTGAAAAATATGTTGTAAGATTGTGTCTTGTTTAAATCCTATGGAGAATTTTTACTTTTCAATTATTATTATTGTTGTTTATCAAGGAATCCACCTGGTCAGGTTCTGGCTGTAAGTTATAACTCACCTTCTGTCATGTGAATGTAAGTTCATATTTTTTTGTGGTGCCATTTGGATCCCTCACATGTAGCCACCCAGGTACCAGCCTGGTTCCTAAGCAGTAGTCTACCCGATAGTTCACTTCTCAAACCTTTGATATTCTTTTTTTTTTCTTAACTTTTTAAAAAATGTTTATTTTTGAAAGAGTGTGAGCAGGGGAGGGCCAGAGAGAGAGGGGGACAGAGGATCTGTGCTGACAGCACCAAGCCCCATGCAGGGCTCGAATTCATGAACTGTGAGATCAAGACCTGAGCCAAAGTCAGACGCTCAACTGACTGAGCCACCCAGGTGACCCTCAAAGCCTTGCTATTCTATTTAAGGTCAGATCCATGCATCCACAGCTTGAGTATAAGCCAAGGAGTTCATTCAGAACTTTTGTTTAGCTCCCCCCTCTCCTCCCTGTCCACATTTTCCAGCTCTCAGGGAACCTTCTTTTTGGCACCCTGGCTATAAAGTTGATGCTTTATTCTTCTTGCTTTGCCATGGGCTTCCCATAGTTAGGTTTGCCCCTGGGGCCAAGAACTTGAGGGATATATAGAGAAAAAAGCAACAGGAATTTCTGAACTCTCTCTCTTCAGACCACGGTTCCTCCAATCAGAGAGAGGTATTTCCTTATCTCAGATTTTAGGTTTCTACCTGACTCCCACTGCCTACACTAATTACCACCACAGGATTGCAACCAAGACTTGATTGCCTGAGGGTTTGGGAAAGAGAGAAAGAAAACGGAAGGATATTTTCTCCATGCTCTTTGACCTGTAGAAGTTGTAATTCCATTCCTTGATCCAGAAAGAGAGGGATTCTCTTGGTGCTCTCTATTTACACCTGATGCACAGTTCTGTGATTTGGGCTGCCTTTGAGTTCAGTAGCTATAGAAGAAGAAAAATAAGGAAACTTATTGCTGAATTAGTAGTGCTTTGAGTCTTGGTTTTCTTCACCAATTTGTCTGCTTTTGTTCACTTTTCAGAGCCTTCAGTCACACCATGCATTCTCTCTGGGGTTGTTAGTTGCATTCAGTGGGAGAGCTGAGAGAGTGTACTTACTTCATCTTAACTAGATGCTTAACTTTATGGTTTCTTCTAGAAGCTTTATAACTTTATCTTTTTAAATTTATGTAATTCATCTTAAAATAATTTTTGTATCAAACAAGGTTAAAGTCAAGGTTCACTTTTTCTGTATATGTAACCAATTGTGTCAGCACCATTTGTTGAAAAGACTTGTTTCCTCATTAAATTCCTTTGGTGCCTTGGTAAAAAACCAATTGACCAAAGAGTAGGTCTATTTTTAGTTATGTTCTCTCCTACTGACATATTTTTCTTTTATGTCAATGCCATATTATCAGTGATTACTGCAGCTTTGAAGTATATCTTGAAACCAGGAAGTATATATAAGTCCTCCAACTTTGTACTTTTTAATCAAGGTTGTTTTGACTATTTTCAGTCATTTATATTTCTATATAAATTTAAGAATCAGGTTTTCAGTTTCTAAAAAAAATCTTTCTTGTGGAGAATTGGTATCTTACCTTGATTTTTTTCAATGAACATATCTTCCCATTTTTAAGCCTTCTTTGACTTTTCTCAGCAGTGTTTTGTAGATATTAGTGTAAAAATCTTGCACACTGTGAAGTTTTTTCCTAAATATTTTTAATGTCTTGGGTGCTATTGTAAATGATGTTTGTTTGTTTTTTTTATTTAAAAAAAATTTTTTTTTCAACGTTTATTTATTTTTGGGACAGAGAGAGACAGAGCATGAACGGGGGAGGGGCAGAGAGAGAGGGAGACACAGAATCGGAAACAGGCTCCAGGCTCTGAGCCATCAGCCCAGAGCCTGACGCGGGGCTCGAACTCACGGACCGTGAGATCGTGCCCTGGCTGAAGTCGGACGCTTAACCGACTGCGCCACCCAGGCGCCCCGTAAATGATGTTTTTAAATTTTAATTTTCTTATTTTCATTGCTACTGTATAGAAATACGGTTGACTCTCAGGTATTAACCTTATTTTCTGAAATTTGCTAAATTTATTTATTAAATATAATAGCTTTTTGTAGATTCCTTAAGATTTTCTGTTAATACAATCATGTAACTTCTTAATAAAGACAGTTTTACTTCTTCCTTTCCAATATGTATGCTTTTCTTTCTTTCTTTTTCCTTTTTTATTGTGTTAGCTAGACTTTCCAGTATAATGTTGAATAGAAATGATGTGAGTGCTATTGTTCAACACAGTATTGGAAGTACTAGCCTCAGCAATCAGACAACAAAATGAAATAAAAGGCATCCAGATTGGCAAAGAAGAAGTCAAACTTTCAGTGTTAGCAGATGACATGATACTATGCATGGAAAACCCAAAAGACTCCACCAAAAAACTGCTAGAGCTGATACATGAATTCAGCAAAGTCGCAGGATGTAAAATCAATGTATAGAAATTGGCTGCATTTTTATACACCAATAATGAAGCAACAGAAAGAGATGATCAATGGATCAATACCATTTATAATTGCACCAAAACCCATAAAATACCTAGACATAAACCTAACCAAAAAGGTGAAAGATCTGTACGCTGAAAACTATCAAAAGCTTATGAAAGAAATTGAAGAAAACACAAAGAAGTGGAAAAACATTCCATGCTCATGGATTGGAAGAACAAATATTGTTAAAATGTTGATACTACGCAAAGCAATCTGTATATTCAGTGCAATTCCTGTCAAAATGACACCAGCATTCTTCACAGAGCTAGAACAAACAATCCTAAAATTTGTATGGAACCACAAAAGACTGAAAATAGTGAAAGTAATGTTGAAAAAGAAAACCAAAGCTGAAGGCATCACAATCCCAGATTTTAGCCTGTATTACAAAGCTGTAAGCATCAAGACAGTATGGTACTGGCACAAAAATAGACACATAGATCAGTGGAATAGAATAGAGAACCCAGAAATGGACCCACAAATATATGGCCAACTAATGTTTGACAAAGCAGGAAAGAGTATCCAATGGAAATAAGACAGTCTCTTTAGCAAGTGGTCCTGGGAGAACTGGACAGTAACATGCAGAAGAATGAACCTGGACCACTTTCTTACACCATATACAAAAATAAATTCAAAATGGATGAAAGACCTAAATGTGAGACAGGAAACCATCAAAATCCTGCAGGAGAAAACAGGTGGCAGCTTTTTCAACCTAGGCTGCAGCAACTTCTTACTTGATATGTCTCCGGAGGCAAGGGAAACAAAAGCAAAAATGAACTATTGGAACCTTATCAAAATAAAAAAGCTTCTGCACAGCAAAGGAAACAATTTACAAAACTAAAAGACAACCAAAGGAATGGGAGAAGATATTTGCAAATGACATATCAGATAAAGAGTTAGTATCCAAAATCTATAAAGAACTTACCAAACTCAACACACAAAAACAAATAATCCAGTGAAGAAATGGGCAGAAGACATGAATAGACACTCACCCAAAGAGGACATTCAGGTGGCAAACAGATACATGAAAAGATGTTCAAAATTACTCATCATTAGAGAAATACAAATAAAAACCACAATGAGATACCACCTCACACTGGTCAGAATGGCTAAAATTAACAACTCAGGAAGCAATAGATGTTGGCAAGGATGTGGAGAATGAGGAACCCTTTTGCACTGTTGGTGGGAATTCAAACTGGTGTAGCCACTCTGGAAAACAGTATGCAGGTTCCTCAAAAAATTAAAAATAGAACTACCCTATGGCCCAGCAATTGCAGTGCTAGGAACTTATCCAAATAATTGTATCCCAGAGAATACAAAAATGCTGATTTGAAGACGCACATGCACCCCAGTGTTTATAGAAGCACTATCAATAATAGTCAAATTATGGAAAGAGCCCAAATGTCCATCAATTGATGAATGGATAAAGAAGATGTGGTACTTATATACAATGAAATACTACTAGGTGATGAAAAAGAATGAAATTTTGCCATTGGCAACTACGTGGATGGAACTGGAGGGTATTATATCAGAGAAAGACAGATATCATATGATTTCACTCATATGTGGAATTTGAGAAACTCAACAGATGACCTTAGGGGAAGGGAAGGAAAGATAAGCTAAAAACAGAGAGGGAGGCAAACCATGTGAGACTCTTAAATACAGAGAACAAACTGAGGGTTTCTGGAAGGGGAGGTGGGTTAAATGGGTGATGAGCATTAAGGAGGGCCCTTTTTGGGGTGAGCACTGGGAGTCATATGTAAGAGATGAATTACTGGGTTCTACTCTTGAAGCCAAGACTACACTCTATGTTAACTAACTTGAATATAAATTTAAAAAAAAGAAAAAGGGCACCTGGGTGGTTCAGTTGGTTAAG
This sequence comes from Prionailurus bengalensis, assembly GCF_016509475.1. Classification (NCBI taxonomy): domain Eukaryota; kingdom Metazoa; phylum Chordata; class Mammalia; order Carnivora; family Felidae; genus Prionailurus; species Prionailurus bengalensis. The sequence continues at coordinate 82,120,606 of NC_057350.1, read as the reverse complement.
TGTAAGGTCATGATCTCACAGTTTGTGGGTTTGAGCCCCGCTTTGGGCTCTGTGCTGACAGCTCTGAGCCTGGAGCCTGCTTCTGATTCTGTGTCTCCCTCTCTCTATGCCCCTTCCCCACTTGTGTGTGTGCGCACTCTCTCTCTCTCTTTGAAAAATAAACATTAAAAAAGTTTCTTAAAGGAAAAGAAAAAAGAAATGATGTGAGTGGACAACCTTGCCTTGATCTTGATGGTGGGAGAAAAATATATGGCCTTTAACCACTGAGTGTGGTCATACATGCCCTTTATCTGATTGAAGAATTATTTTCCTCTATTTCTAGTTTGTTGAGTTTTTGTCATGAACGAGTATTGAATTTTGTCAAATACCTTTGCTGCATCTATTGAGATGGTCATTAAGCTTTTCTTCCTTTTTCCCCTCTTTATGTGGCAAATAACATAAATTGGTTTTTGAATGATGATCCAAACTTAACATGCTTCAGAAAAATTGATTTAGTTGTAATGCAGCATACTTTTTACACATTGATGAATTAAATTTATCATTATTTTGGAATAGATCTTGTACTTACGTTCACAAGGAATATTTACTGTACAGTTTTCTTTTATTAAAATATCTTCATCTGGTTTTGGTATGAGGGTGATGCTGTTATAAAATGAGCAGAGAAGTGTTCTATTCTCTATTTACTAAAAAAATGTTTATTGTGTCTCTCCTAGATGTTTGATATAATTCACTAGTGGTGCTAACACTAGGTCTGAAGTGGGTTTTTTTTTTATGGAGAAACCTTAAATTACAAATTCATTTTTAAAAATAGTGTCTTTTAAAGAATTGGTCATCCAGGTAGTCAAATTGGTTGGCATACAGTTGTTGAAAACATTCTTTCATTAACCTTTCAATGTTTGTAGACTCTGTAGTGATGTTTCCTCATTTACTTCTAATATTAATATGTATCCTCTCTTTTTTTCCTCTTGGTCAATGTAACTAGAGTTTAGCGATATTGCCACTCTTTACAAAAACCAAACTTTAATCTCATTTTTTTCCCTCTATTATCTGATTTTTGTTTCATTGATCTTAGCTCTTTAGTTTTTCCTTCCTTCTTTCCTTTTTCCTTTGGGTTTAGTTTGCTCATTTTTTTCTAACTTTTTTAATGTTTATTTATTTATTTTGAGAGAGAGAGAGAGCAAGTGAGCACACAAGCAAGCAAGGGAGGGCCAGAGAGAGAGGGAGAGAGAGAATCCTAAGCAGGTTCTGTGCACTGTCAGCACAGAGCCCAATGTGGGGCTCAGTCTCACAAACAGTGAGATCATAACCTGAGCCAAAATCAAGAGTTAGATGTTTAACTGAGCCACCCAAGTGCCCCCTTTTTTTTTCTAACTTCTTAATCATGGAAGCTTAAATTATGATTCTAATTCTTTCTTCTTTTTTAGTAGAAAACATTTAATTTAGAAAATTTCTCCTAATCACTGCTTTAGCTGAATCCTGAAAATTTTGATACGATATATCTTTATTATCATTGAATTTGCAATTTTCTAATTTCCCTTGCAGTTTCTTTATTGATCCATGGGTTAATTGAAGGATGCTGTTTAATTTCCAAATACTTGGAGATTTTCCAGATATCTGTTATTGAATTCTGTTTTTGTGAAATTGCATTCAGAGAACAAAGTCTATATCATTTCAACTTTTTTTTTAAAGTTTACCAATTTTGAGAGAGCACAAGAGAGAGGGAGAGGCAGAGAGAGAGTGAGAGAGAGAGAGAATTCCAAGCAGGTTCTGTGCTCACAGCATGGAGCCCCTTTCAAGGCTTGAACACAGGTACAATGAGGTCATGACCTGAGCAGATATCAAGAGTCCTACACCCAACTGACTGAGCTGCCCAGGCGTGCATTTCAACTTTTAAAATTTATTGTGTCTTATTCCTTGGCCCATTTGTGATAAATGTTTAATGTACACTTAAAAAGAATGTGTATTCTGCAGTCATTCAATATAGTGTTCTATAGATGTCAAAAAGTTAAGTTAGTTTATGGTGTTGTTCAGGTCTTTTGTAGTCTTACTGATATTCTGATTTTTTCTATTAGTTCTTGACACAGAAGTGTTGACATCTTTAAGTATAATTATAAGTTTTTATTTCTTCTTTTTTGGTTCTGTAAGTTTTGTTTCATGTATTTTGAAACTCTTATTAAGTACATATTAATTATGATTCTGTATTTTCTTGTTGATATGATCCTTTCATCATTATAAAATGCCCCTCTTTATCTCTGGTAATCCTCTTGTCCTGAAGTCTGTTGTCTGATATTAAGATTACCATTCCAGCTTTCATAAGAATAGGTGTTTGTGCCTGGCTGGCTCAGTTAGTGGATCATGGGACTCTTGATCTCAGAGTTATAAGTTTAAATCTCACATTGGGTGTAGAGATTACTTAAAAACAAAAAAATCATAAAAAACAGAATAAGTGTTTGCATAAGATTATTAGTGTTTGTACAGCTTTACATAAGATTGGTGTTTGTGTGGCATATCTTCTTTGTATCTTTATATTTTTAATCTTTCTTGGTCATTTATTTAATGGGAATCTCTTAAAGAACATACACTTGATTCTTGCTTTTTTTTTTAATGTTTATTTATTTGTTTATTTTTGGAAGAGATAGAGCATGAGCGGGGGAGGGACAGAGAGAGAGAGGGAGACACAGAATCTGAAGCAGGCTCCAGGCTCTGAGCTGTCACCAGACAGCCCGATGCAAGTCTTGGACCCATGAACCATGAGATCATGACCTGAGCCGAAGTTGGATGCTCAACCAACTGAGCCACCCAGGTGCCCTGATTCTTGCTTTTTTAAAAAATCCATTTTGATAACCTCTCTTTTTAAATTAGAATATTAATCAATTACATTTCATGTAATTTTTGATATTACCAGTCTTAAATTACCATCTTGATACTTATTTTCTACTTTTTTCATTTGGTCTGCTTTTTTCCTCTTTCTTCCCTACCTACTTTTAGATTCTTTGTTTTCCAGTATCCAAGTTTATCTTTACTATTGGCTTATTAGCTATACATAGTCTTTGTTTTATATTTTTAGTCATTATTCTATGATTTACAATGTTCATCTTTAACTTATAATACTCTACCTTCAAATATAAATTCATATATAATTTAAGAAAATTAGGGGCGCCTGGGTGGCGCAGTCGGTTAAGCGTCCGACTTCAGCCAGGTCACGATCTCGCGGTCCGTGAGTTCGAGCCCCGCGTCGGGCTCTGGGCTGATGGCTCAGAGCCTGGAGCCTGTTTCCGATTCTGTGTCTCCCTCTCTCTCTGCCCCTGCCCCGTTCATGCTCTGTCTCTCTCTGTCCCAAAAATAAATTTAAAAAATGTTGAAAAAAAAATTGAAGAAAATTATAATAGTTCATTTTCATTTTCCTCCATCCTTTGTGTTGTTGTTTACACTCATTTTACTTCTACTTTCATCATAAACCCTGCAGTACATTGTTATCTTGTTTCTTCAAGTAGTTATCTTTCAAATGAATTAAGAAATGAATGAAACAGTCTTTTAGACTTAACCTTCATATTTACCAGTTCTAGTACTCTTTGTTCTTTATTCTTTCATTTATTAATTCATGTTTTCACCTGGCATCATTTTCTTTCAGCCTGAAGAACCTATTTAAAATTTCTTATAGAGCACATCTACTGGCAGTGAATTCTCTGAGCTTTATTTGGTGGAAATAGCTTTATTTCCTCTTCATTTTTTAAGGATTTTTTTTTTGCTTGATGTAGATGCTAGTTGGCAGGTTTTATTTGCTCATTTTTTTACAACACTTTAAATGGCTGTTACACTGTACTCTGGCTTGCATTTTTTTTTTTTCTCTCTTCAGAAGCCAGGCATAATTCTTATCATTATTCCTCTGTGTAATGTATTTTTCCCCCTCAGGCTGCTTTTAAGATTCTTTTTTTGTGGGGCACCTGGGTTGCTCAGTTGGTTGAGCGTCTGACTTTGGCTGGGTCATGATCTCGCGGTTCATGAATTCCGCCCCACGTAGGGCTCTGTGCTGACAGTTCAGAGCCTCGAGCCTGCTTCGGATTCTGTGTCTCCCTCTCTCTCTGCCCCTCCCCTGCTTGTTCTCTCTCTCTCTCTCTCTCTCTCTCTCTCTCTCTCTCTCTCTCTCTCTCTTTCTCTCTCAAAAATAAACATTAAAAAAATGTTCTTAAAGATTCTTTTTTTTCATTGGTTTCCAGAAATTTGATTATGATGGTTCTTCAGTGTGTTTTCATTAATTTTTATTCTTCTTAGAGTTCTTTGACCTTCTTAGGTCTGTGAGTTTTTATTTTGCAAACCTTGAAAAAAAAGGTTTGACCATTATTCAAGTTCCATATTGCAACAAATATTTTTCTGTCTCAGTTTCTCTTGCCTCTTCTTCTGGTCCTTGAATTTCTCATATAGTAGATCTCCTGATATATTGTCCAACAATTGATCCCTGAGACTTTGCTAACAATTTCTAGGCTTTGTTTTCCTCAATGTGCTTCAGTTTGGATTGTCTCTATGATATCTTTAAGTTCACTGATCTTTCTGTGTGTCTCTGTCTGCTTTTAAACCTACTCAATGGAATTTTTAATCCGTATATTTTATTTTTGATTCCTGGATGTTTATTTGATTCTTTGTCGTACTTTCCAATTTTCTATCAAGATTTCCTCATTATTTTTTCATTCTGTTTATTTTTTCCTCAAAATGGTTGAACCTGTATATAATACTGTTTTTACAATTTTTTAATTTGAGCGTAGTTGGTAAACAATGTTACAGTAATTTCAGTACTTCACTCCTTTTTGTCCGTCTCTCCACCCCTCTTCCCTCTGGCAACCACCAGTTTCTTCTCTATATTTATAAGTTCAATTCTGCTTTTTTGTTTGTTTTGTTTTTTAGATTCCACATTTAAGTTAAATTACATGGTATTTGTCTTTTTTTTTGGTCTGACTTATTTCACTTAGTTTAATACCCTCTGGGTCCATCCATGTTGTTGCAAATGACAAGATCTCATCATTTTATGGCTGTGCAATATTCCATTGTGTATGTGTATGCCATTCTTCTTTATCCATTAATCTATCAATGGACACTTGGGTTGCTTCCTTATCTTGGCTGCTGTAAATAATACTGCAATAAACAAACAGAGATGCATACATCTTTTTGAGTCAGTGTTTTCGTTTGCTTTGGGTAAAAACTCAGTAATTTCATCATAGGGTATTTCTATTTTTAATTTTTTGAGGAACCTCTATACTGTGTTTCACAGTGGCTGTATCAATTTACATTTCCACCAACAGTGCACGGGGATTCCTTTCTATCTACATCCTTGTCAACACTTATTATTTCTTGTGTTTTTGTTTTTAGCCATTCTGACAGGTGTAAGGCAATATCTCACTGTGGTTTTAATTTGCATTTCCCTGATGCTTAGTTACGTTCAGCACCTTTTCATGTGTTTATTGGCCAATTGTATGTCTTGCTTGGAAAAATGTCTATTTTTTTGAAGTTCATTTATTTATTTTTAAGTAACCTGTACATTCAACATGGGACTTGAACTCATGACCCCAAGATCAAGAGTCGCATGCTCTTCTGCCTGAGTCAACCAGGTGCCCTGGAAAAATGTCTATTTTAAAGCTTTTGTTGATAATAACATCATTTCCATCATTTGTGGGTATATTTATATTGATTAATTTTTGTCCCAGTTATGAATTATACTTTCCTGCTTTGTCTAGTAATTTTTTTTGTATATGCTGGGCATTATGAATGTACCTCAATCAGTACCTAGATTGAGATTTTGTTCTGTCATAGAGTTATTGACTTGGCAATTAGCTCAATCTCTTGAGACTTATTTTTAAGATTTGTTAGGGTGGATCTAGAGAAACATTTACTTTTGGTCTAGATTAGTTTTTCTCCTAACATGTGATCTTTCTGAAGCCTCTACTGAGGTATCATCTTTGTAAAGTATTTTCACTCTGGCTAGTTTAAAGTTGAACATTTCCTACCCTGTATGATATTCAGTAGTTATTAGCTCACAGCCTTGTCTTCTACATACAGTTTAATATTTGGCCAGACTCAAGAGGGTCCATATGTACATGTCTGGAGTAGCTTCTTGGTACTGCTCCTTTATCTTTGTTACTTTGCCCACAAATTCCAGATAACTAAGTAGCCTCAGACTCTGCTTCCTATCTTGTTTAAATCAAGGAGAATGCTGTGCTGTCTTTAGGTTAGCCTTCCTTAAACCACCATTCAGAAATTGACTCCAGACAGAAAGTCAGGGACTATGAGGCTCACCTCATTTTTTCCCCTCTCTCAAGGATCATGGTACTATATTACCTATTATGTAACATCTGAAAACAAGTTATTTCATGTATTTTATCCACTTTTATTACTATAGTGGGAAGACTGGTTGAATATCAATTTCTCTCATGGCTAAAACCATAAGATTTTGCCTCTTGGCTGAATTTATATTCTTGGTTTGGGGAGGTGATAGAAATGTTCTAAGTTACGATTTTAGTGATTGATACATAACCATATACTTGTCAGAACACATTGACCCTTTGGTACACAATTGTGTACGAAAAATTGGTAAACTTTATTGTATGTAAATTCTACCTCAATAATGCTCATAAAAAGGCTAAATAAAGACTTTTGAGATCAAGTGATATTTTAGATTTTTCAGGCACACAAATAAGTGTAGAGAATAGTATAGGAAATGCCCTTATGGTTATCACTCAGATTACAAAATAAGATAATACAGATAGAACCAGAAGCTCCCTGTGTATCCCTCCCTCCCTTGCAGAGTTAACCACTATGCTGAACTCTGTGTTTATTATCCTAATGCTTGTTTTTATCATCTTACTACATGGATATGTATCATCTTACTTTATATGTGTATATCTTGGAAAATATCTTGTTTTTCCTACTTTTAAATTTGACATAAATGTTTCATCCATCTAGCTATTTTTAAATGCTGTGATAATAAATAGGCATATGCACAAACATAATTATACTTTTATAACTTCTAGCCTTAGGTCTGAAGTTTATACTTGGGTCTGAAATACACAAAGTTTACCAGACTATACATTTTGAAACAACTGCCATTCTTTCAGGAGAGAAAGCCAAGGAAATCACTACCATTTATGCCTCTGCCCAGAGTGGGGAGAAAAAAATTAGTGAACACTCACTCTTGGCAAGTGGCATGAAAGGCAATTTGCAATCCTGGCCATGTTCCAACAGCTGTAGTAAAGACTCATGCGCCCAGGGGTGACAAGGGGTTGGCTGCTCCCATTGCCCTGAGTCAGCAGGCCTGCTGGTGCCTGGTGTCAGCAGTTTCCGGTCAGAGAGTGACTTGCTGGACACCCTCCTACTTTCTGCTAAATGGAAGTAAGTGTCTCAGAAACTTTGATTCCAGCCCTCAGATCCAGGCTGGACCATTAACTCTGTAAATACTATTAATCCCTTAATAAGGGTCAGAAGTATCTGTAATTCCCTCCCCAAGTGACTCTATTTTATGAGGTCTAGCCCCCATGCACTACCCATTCTCCAAGGCACAGGCTCAAAAGGCATCTCCTTCCTCATACCAGGTCTGATTCCCCTAATTCAAAATGATGGCTGCTACTTTCAGCTTTTATCTGTCCCTCTTTTATCATTTTCTACATGTGCCGTATTTCTTTCAGTACCTGTCTTGTTTCCTCTATTAAAGCCGGACACCTACATATGCCAGTTTCTCTTTGTATCCTATCCATTCACTTGCCTCTGCCTCCTACCCTCACTCTCAGTGCCTAGTAAAAGATCTAATAACACAGTACCTGGTTATTGAGTAAATGAATGATTGACTGTAACAGATACTCCTATTTTGTTTCAGTTTATCATACCAAACTTAAAACAACAGAAACCCTTCGCTCACAAAACGACTCTGTTTACAGCATAACATTTGTATTCTCTAGTTTAATCTGTAATTCCACACTTTTGGTTCATGTAACTCCTCAAGAGAAGCCAATCACTGCAATCACCAGCAAGACCACAGCTCCTAAACACAGCCAGATCCTCCAGAATAAGTTTTATTTTCTCATAACCTTTGCTTATTCTAAGTAGAGTTTCATTTTCTTTTTCATTGTTCTTTCTAGCTATAACAAGCCCCTCCTTTGTCCATTTCTTGATTTCCCAACAGGTCAGTTTTGATCACTAGCAGGGTGGTTAAATTTCCTGAAATGCCACACAGCTGAGCCAAAAATTCTCAACAGAAACAAGAGGGACATCAAACAGAAGAGCCTGTTTTCAAAGTTCCCAGACCACATGAAATTTGGAAGCATTAAATAACCTCTTTGTCGGTCAAGGAAAATTTTAATCAGGGAAAGTGATGAAAAGCATGTCTACATTAGCACACATGCACACATTACCACACATACACATGCACTCACTTTTGCATATTTACTTTTCTTTTTGCTTCAAGCCAAACACAATACATTTCTTTATCATTTGCTGAAATCTGTTTCTTCAGTTGGAATGTGTGGAATTCCCATTAATAAGTAAATAAGGGAGGAAGAGCATTGACTTGTTTATAATTTATTTTATGAAAGGTATTTTTGTTAAAATATTTTAAAAACCATATTTAATAAATAAAAATTCAGGAAACTCTATCCCTTTCTTCCTCTCTCAGTTCTTGTTCTCAGAGACAGCCACCCACACCCATTTTGCCTTTTTGTTCTAGTATTTCTTCTAGTATCTACCTCTATTTCTAAATATTATGCTTATATTGTTGTTTCTTACTTTCTCAGTTTTAGACATTATCCATTTCTTGTTACAGAAGTTGAGATCTTAGCACCCTTTGCTTGTACATCCATCCTTTTCTTCTTCCCCATCCTCTCAGTATGCAGGCATATCACAATTTTCAGTATATTAATATGCAGTGTTTACCTTACTATAATGATGTCAGTATTGTTCACCTCTGAGTCAAGTACTATAATATATTGTGAATGGCTTTTATATTGTCCTGGTTTTTTTTTTTTCCAGCTTTACTAAGCCGTAACTGACAAACGTTGTATGTGTTTAAGATGCACTATGTGATGTTTTGTTATATGTATTCATTGTAAAATGATTACCACAGTCAAGCTAATTTAGTATATTCAGCGCCTCATAAAGTTTACCTTTCTTTTGTGTGATGAAAACAACTGAGATTTATCCTCTTAGAAAATTTCAAGTATATAGTACATTAATATTAACTATAGTCATCATGCTCTACGTTAGGTCTCCAGAACTTTTTAAAAAAAATTTTTTTAACGTTTATTTATTTTTGAGACAGAGAGAGACAGAGGATGGATGGGGGAGGGGCAGAGAGAGAGGGAGACACAGAATCGGAAACAGGCTCCAGGCTCCGAGCCATCAACCCAGAGCCCGATGCGGGGCTTGAACTCACGGTCCGCGAGATCATGACCTGAGTTGAAATCGGACATTTAACTGACTGAGCCACCCAGGCGCCCCTCCAGAACTTTTTTAAAATTTAATTTTATTTATTTTGAGAGAGATAGAGCACTAGCAGGGGAAGGGCAGAGAAAAAGGGAGAGAGAGAATCTCAAGCAGGCTCCATGCTGTCAGTGCAGAGCCCGGTGTGGGACTTCCTCTCACAAACCATGAGATCATTGACCTGAACTAAAATTGAGAGTTGGATGCTTAAGTGACTGAGCCACCCAGGCAATGCTCCAGAACTTATTCATCTTGTAAGTGAATGTTTGTACCCTTTGATCAGCATCTCCCCTTTCCCCCATCCCCACCCCCTGGTAACCACCATTCCACTCTCCATTACTACATTACTATGAGCTTAACATTTTAAGATTCCACACAGGAATGATACCATGCGGTATGTCTTTTTGTGTCTAGCTTATTTCATTTAGCATAATGTCATTCAGGTTCGTCCATGTTGTCACAAATGGCAGGATTTCCTTCTTTCTCAAGGCTGAATCATATTCCATTATGGGATGCCTGGGTGGCTCAGTTGGTGAAGCATCTGACTCTTGATCTCATCTCAGGGTCATTCATGAGTTCAAGTTCCACATTGGGCTCCATGCTGGGTATGAGGCCTGCTTAATATATCTGCCCCTTCCCTGCTGGTTCTTTCTCTCTCAAACTAAATAAATATACTTAAATATTTTAAATATATGTGTGTGTGTGTGTGTGTGTGTGTGTGTGTGTGTGTGTATACATGTATACACCACGTTTTAAAAAATCTTTCATGTGTTGGACATTTAGATTATTTCTGTATTTTGGCTACTATTAATAATGTTTCAGTGAACATGGAAGTGCAGATATCTCTTTGAGATAGTGATTTCATGTCCTTTGGATATATACCCAAAGATAGCATTGCTGGATCAGATGGTAGTTCTATTTTTACTTGTTTTGAGAAACTTTTATACTGTTTTCCATAGTGGCTGCACCAATTTACATTATTAACAGCAGTGTACAAGTGTTCCCGTTTCTCAACATCCTCACCAAAACTTGTTATTTCTGGACTTTTCCATAACAGCTCTCCTGACAGAAGAGAGGTGATATCTCATTGTGATTTGCATGCTGCTGCTGCTTAGTGTGATGCTAAGTATGTTTTCATATACATATTGACCATTTAAACATCATCTTTGGAAAAAACACCTTTTCAGATCTTTTGCCCATTTTTTAATTGGGTTATTTGACTTTTTTGCAATTAAGTTGTATAAGTTCTTTATATATTTTGATTATTAACCCCTTATTGGATATATAGTTTGCAAATATTTTAACCTATTCTGTAGATTGTCTTTTCATTTTGTTGATTGTTTCCTTTGCTGTGCATAAACTTTTTAGTTTGATGTCTTCCCACTTGTTGATTTTTGCTTTTGTTGCTTGTGCTTTTGGTGTCAAATTGAAAAATCATTGCCAAGACCAATGTCATAAATCCTTCCACCCCCACCCCCAGGAGTGATATGGTCTCAGGTCTTATGTTTAATTAAGCCTTTAATTCATTTTGAGTTGGTTTTGGTGTATGGTGTAAACTGAGGGTCCAATTTCATATTTCTGCATGTGCATATCCAGTTTTCCCAGCACCATTTTTTGAAGAGACCATTCTTTCTCCGTTGTGCATTCTTGGCACTATTCTTAGTTGACTTGGTATTGTTGTGTATTCTTGGCACCAAGATTAGTTGACTGTATATGTGTGGGCTTATTTCTGGACTTTTTGTTCTGTTCCATTGGCACATATTTCTGGTTTTATACCAGTACCATATTGTTTTGGTTACTGTCATTTTGTAATATGTTTTAAATCAAGAAGTATGATGCTTCCAGCTTTGTTCTTGGTCAAGATTGTTTTAGCTATTTGAGATCCTTTGTGGTTTCATATGAAGCTTAGGTTTTGTTTTTTCTATTTCAATAGAAAATGCCATTAGAATCTAGGTGTAGAAATTGCTTGAAATCTGTCGACCACTTGGTAGTAATTTGGGTAGTATGGACATTTTAACAATATTAATTCATTTGATCCATGAGCACATGATATCTTTACATTTGTGTCTTTTTCAATTTCTTTCATCACTGTGTTACAGTTTTCAGTATACAAAGCATTCACATCCCGGGGCACCTGGGTGGCGCAGTCGGTTAAGCGTCCGACTTCAGCCAGGTCACGATCACGCGGTCCGTGGGTTCGAGCCCCGCGTCAGGCTCTGGGCTGATGGCTCAGAGCCTGGAGCCTGTTTCCGATTCTGTGTCTCCCTCTCTCTCTGCCCCTCCCCCATTCATGCTCTGTCTCTCTCTGTCCCAAAAATAAATAAACGTTGAAAAAAAAAAAGCCAAAAACAAAAACAAAGCATTCACATCCCTGGATAAACTTGTTTTTTTAATGTTTTTTATTAAATATAATTTATTGTCAAATTGGTTTCCATGCAACACCCAGTGCTCATCCCAGCAGGTGCCCTCCTCAATGCCCATCACCCACTTTCCCCTCTCCCCCACCCCCATCAACCCTCAGTTCTCAGCATTTAAGAGTCTCTTATGGTTTGCCAAACTTGTGTTTTTTTAATGTTTATTTATTTTTGAGAGAGACAGAGAGACAGAGTGTGAGCAGGAGAGGGACAGAGAGAGGGAGACACAGAATCCAAAGGAGTCTCTAGGCTCCAAGCTGTCAGCACAGAGTCCCACATGGGGCTTGAACTCACAAACTGTGAGATTATGATCTGAGCCTAAGTCAGATGTTTAACCAGCTGAGCCACCCAGGCACCCCATGGATAAACTTGTTTTCAAGGATTTATTGATTTTGATGCTATTATGAATAGGATGATTTTCTTTTCTTTCTTTTTTTTTTTTTTTTGTTTTACATAGTTCCTTTTTAGTGGATAGAAACACAACAGAGTTTTGTATGTTGATTTTATATCCTGCAACTTTACTGAATTCATTTATTAGTTGTAACACATTTTTGGTGAAGTCTTGAGAATTTTCTGTAGAACACCACATCACCTGCAAACACTAGATGGTATACTTCTTCCTTTCTGATTTAGACACATTTATTTCTTTTTCTTGCCTAATTTTTTTGGTTAGGATGTCTAGTATATTAAATAGGAACAGAGAGAGTGGGTACCCTTGTCTTGCATTTTTGCATCTATTGAAATGATCATGATTTCTTTTGCTAGGTTTTCAAATGTGACTTTATTTTTTTTAATTTTTTTTAATGTTTATTTATTTTTGAGACAATGTGAGAGACAGAGTGCAAGCAGTGGAGGGGCAGACAGAGGGAGACACAGAATCCGAACTGGGCTCCAGGCTCTGAGCTATCAGCCCAGAGCCCGACGCGAGGCTCAAACTCACAAACCATGAGATCATAACCTGAGCCAAAGTCGGACACTCAACCAACTGAGCCACTCAGGTGCCCCCAAATTGTGACTTTAAAAAAATTAAGATATAATTGACACATAATATTGTGTGAATTTAAGATGTACAATGCATTCATTTGATACATTTATATATTGCAATGTGATAACCACCATAGCATTAGCTAATCCCTTTATCATGTCACATAATTATTTCTTTTTTGTGGTGAGAAGAATTAAGATCTGCTCTCTTAGAAACTTTGAAGTTTATGATACAGTATTGCTATCTATAATCACTATGCTATACATTAGCTCTCCAGAACTTATTTATCCAATAGTTGCAAGTTTGTACCCTTAAACAATATATCCCCAAGTTTCCCCACCCTGCAACCCTGGTAACCACTGGTCTACTGTTTGTTTTTAGGAGTTTAGCTCTTTTAGATTCTACATATAAATGATACTATGCAATACTTGTATTTCTCTGATTTATCTCACTTAGCATGGTGTTTTCAAGTTTCATCCATGTTGTTGCAAATGGCAGGATGTCCTTCTTTTTCATGGCTGAATAACATTCCATTGTATATTTTTACATGATATTCTGTTTATTCATTCATCTGTTGACAGAAGCTTAGGTTGTTTCCATATGTTGCACATTGTGAATACTGTTTTAATATACATGGGAGTGCATATATCGCTTTAATATCCTGTTTTGTTTCCTTTGGGTATATACCCAGAAGTAGGATTGCTGGATCAGGTGGTAGTTCTATTTTTAATTTTTTGAGCAAACTCCGTATTGTTTTCCGTAGTGACTAAACCAATTTACATTCCCACCAATAGTAAATGAGGGTTCCCTTTTCTCCACATCCTTGCCAGAATTTCTTATCTGTTATCTTCTTGATGATAACCATTCCAACAGATATGAGATGATCTCTCACTGTGGTTTGCATTTCCCTGATGAACACTTGAGCATCTTTTCATGTATAGTTGGCCTTTTAGATGTCTTCCTTTTGGGAAAATGTCTATTAATCCCCCCGTCTATTTTAAAATTAGATTTTTTTGTTATTGAGTTATAGGAGTTCTTTCTATATTTTGGATGTTATCCCCTTATCACATAGGTGGTTTCCACATATCTTCCCCTACCACAATGTGCCTTTTCATTTTTTTATTGTTTCCTTTGCTGTGCAGAAGCTTTTTACTTTGATGTAGTCCCATTTGTTGATTTTTGCTTTTGTTGCTTGTGCTTTTGGAGTAATATCCAAAAAATTATTGCCCAGACTAGTGTTTTCTTCTAGGAATTTCATGGTATCAGGTCTTATAGTTAAGTATTTATTTTGAGTTAATTTGTTTCAATGGTATAAGATTGAGTTCCAATCTTTCCAAGTTTTTGAATGTTAGCTATCCTGTTTTACCAGCATCATTTATTGGAGAAGCTATTCTTTCCCCAATGGGTGTTCTTGTCAAATATCAACAAACCATATATGCTGGGGTTTATTCTGAGATCAAGACATGAGCTGAGATCAAGAGTTGAATGCTTAACCAACTGAGCCAACCAAGCGCCCCTAATTACTGTAGCTTTGTAGCATATTTTGAAATCAAGAAGTATGATACCTTCCACTTTGTTCTTCTTTCTTATTGTTGCTTTGGCTATTTAAGTCTTTTATGGTTCCATACAAATTTGAGGATTGTTTTTTATATTTCTGTGAAAAATGCCATTGGAATTTTGGCAGAGATTGTGTTGAATATACTATAGTTAGCTTCAGATAGTAAGTATATTTTATCAGTGTTAATTTTTCCAATTTGTGAACATGGGACATTTTTTCATTTATTTGTATCTTCTTCAGTTTCTTTCCTCAAGGTCTTGTAGTTTTCATTGTACTCATCTTTCAATTATTTAGTTAAATGTATTCCCAAGTATTTTATTTTCTTTTTGATGCTATTATGAATGAGACAGTTTTCCTATTTCTTTTCCAGATAGTTTATTGTTATTGTTAGTGTATAGAAATACAACTGATATTTATATGTTGATTTTATATCCTGCAACTTCACTGAATTCCTTGATTACTTCCAGTAGTTTTTTGGTTAAGTCTTTGGGATTTTTTAAAAATTTGTTTGTTTGTTTGTTTGTTTGTTTGTTTGAGTAATCTCTACACCTAATGTGGGGCTTGAACTCATGACTCTGAGACCCAACTGAGCCAGCCAGGGACCCCTAGGATTTCTATACATAAAATCGTGTCATCTACAAATAACAACACTTTTATATTTTTGGTTTTTATTTAAATACCTTTTATTTCTTTTATTTGCCTAACTGTTCTGGCTAGGACTAACAATATGATGTTGAGTACAAGTGATGACAGTGGGCATCTTTGTTTTGTTCCTGATCTTAGAAGGGAAACTTTCAATTTTTCATTTTTTAGTGTAATATTAACTGTAGATTTGTTGTATGTGGCCTTTATTATGCTGAAGTATATTCCTTTTATACCCAATTTGTTGATTTTTTTATCATGAAAAGATGTTTAATCAAATGCCTTTTCTGCATTTATTGGATAGTTTTATGATTGTTTAAAATGTTTATTTTTGAGAGAGAAAGAGAGAGACAGAGAGTGTGAGCAGGGGAGGGGCAGAGAGAGAGGGAGACAGAGAATCCAAAGCAGGCTCCAGGCTCTGAGCTGTCAACACAGAGCCCCAAGCAGGGCTCGAACTCGCAAACTGCAAGATCATGACCTGAGCCAAAGTCTGATGCCTAACTCACTGAGCCAGCCAGACACACCTGATAATCATATGATTTTTATCATTCATCCTATTACTATGGTGTATCATATTTATTGATGTGCATATGTTGAGCCATTTTTGCATCCCAGGGATAAACCTCATTTCATCATAGTGTATAATCATTTCAGTGTACTGTTGAATTCTGTTTGCTAATATTTTGTTGAGAATTTTTGCATCTCTATTCATTAGGAATATTTCCTGTAGAAAATTTCCTTTTCTTCTAGTGTCCTTATCTGGCTTTGCTGTTAAAGTAATTGTGGCTTCATGAAGTCAGTTTGGCAGTGTTTCCTCCTCTTCAGTTTTTTGGAGGGGTTTGAGAAAGATTAACTTTAATTCTTTAAATGTTTGTTATAATTCACCAGTGAAACCATATGTTCCTGGGCTTTTCTTTTGGGGGGAGGTTTTTGTTTCCTGATCCAGTCTCTTTATTCATTATTGGTCTGTTCAGATTTTCTATTTATTCATGGTTCAGTCTTGGTAGGTTGTATGTTTCTAGGAATGTATTCATTTCTTCTAGGCTATCCAATTTGTTGGCCTAGTAGTTTCTTATCCTTTGGATTTATGTGGTATCAGTTGTAGTGTCTCATCTTTCATTTCTGATTTCATTTATTTAAGTCTTCACTCTCTTTTTTTTCCCCTTAGTCTAGGTAAAGGTTTGCCAATTTTATCTTTTCCAAAAGCCATCCTCTTGGTTTTATCAATCTTTTCTATTGTTTTTGTGGTCCCTATTTCATTTATTTCTGCTCTGGCCTTTGTTATTTCCTTCCTTTTGCTTACTTTGGGTTAGTTCTTCTTTTCTAATTCTTTGAGATGTAAAGTTACATTATATATTTGAGATGTTTCTTCTTTCTTAATGTAGGTGTTTATTGCTAAAAATTCCATCTTAGAACTAATTTTTCTGCATCCCATATCCCATTTTGATATATTGTGTTTCCATTTTTGTTTTGAGATACTTTTTATTTTTTTTGTGATTTCTTATTTGACCACGGGCTGTTCAGGAGTGTGCTGTTTAATTTCTGCTTAAAAAAAATTATTTTAGAGAGATAGTGTGTGAGTGGGGGAGAGGGGCAGAGGGAGAGAATTTTTTTTAATTTAGATTAAAGTTACTTAATATACAGTGTAGTTTGGTTTCAGAAGTAGAATTTAGTGATTCATCACTTACATATAATACCCAGTGCTACCCAACAAGTGCCCTCCTTAATACCCATCACTCATTTAACCCATTCCCCAGCCCACCTCCCTCTATCAACGCTGTTTGTTCTCTATTTTTAACAGCCTCTTATGGTTTGCCTCCCTCTGTGTTTTTACCTTATTTTATTTCTCCTTCCCTTCCCCTATGTTCATCTGTTTTGTTTCTTAAATTCCACATATGAGTGAAATCATATGATATTTGTCTTTCTCTGATTGAATTATTTCACTTAGCATAATATACTCTAGTTCCATTCAGGTTGTTACAAATGGCAAGATTTCATTCTTATTAATCACCCAGTAATATTCCATTGTATATATATATACCACATTTTCTTTATCCATTCATCAGCCAATGGACATTTGAGCTCTTCTCATAATTTGACTGTTGTTGATAGTGCTGCTATAAACGTTGGGGTACATGTGCTCCTTAAAATCAGCATTTTGGTATTCTCTAAAGAACTCTCTAAAAAATACCTAGTAGTGCAAATGCTGAGCTATAGGGTAGTTCTACTTTTAACCTTTTGAGGAACCTCCATACTGTTTTCCAGAGTGGCTGTACCAGTTTGCATTCTCCCCAACAGAGCAAAAGTGTTCCCCTTTCTTCACATCCTCCCAACATCTATTGCTTCCTGAGTTGTTAATTCTAGCCATTTTGGCAGGTATAGGTGGTAGAGAGAGAATCTTAAGCAGGCTCCATGCTCAGCATGGAGCCCCGTGCGGGGCTCAATTCCCCGACCCTGGGATCATGACCTGAGCTAAAATCAAGAGCCAGATGCTCAGCCAACTGAGCCACTCAGGGGACCCTAATTTTTACATATTTTTAAAATGTCCACTTTTCCTCCAGTTACTGATTTTTAGTTTCATACCAGTTGTGTTTAGAAAGACACTTGATATGCATTTCAGTCTTTTAAAATTTGTCAAGACTTGGGGTGCCTGGCTAGCTCAGTTAGTAGAACATGCAAGTCTCGAATCTCAGCATTGTAAGTTTGAGGCCCACACTGAGTGTAGAGATTACTTAAAATCTTTAGGGGTGCCTGGGTTGCTCAGTCAGTTGAGCATCCAACTCTTGGTTTCAGCTCAGGTCATGATCTCACAGTTCATGAGTTCAACCCCTGCGTTGGGCTCAGTGCTGCTGGTATGAAGCCTGCTTGGGATTCTTTCTGTCTCCCTCTCTCTGCCCCTTCCCTGCTCTCCCCCTCTTTTCTCAAAATAAACAAATAGACTTAAAATAAAAAAAATAAAATCTTTAAATAAATTAATAAATAAGTAAGCAAAATTTGTCAGGATGTGTTTTGTGTCCAGGGGGCCTAGGTGACTCAGTCAGTTAAGCATCTGACTCTTGATTTCAGCCTACATCATGATCTCATGGTTTCATGAGTTTGAGCCGCACATAGGCTCTGCACTGACAGTGCTGAGCCTGCTTGAGATTCTCCCACTGTCTCTGCCCCTCCCCCATTTGCGCGTGTGCGCTCTCGCTCTCTCTCTCTCTCTCTCTCTCAAAATAAATAAATAAACTTAAAAAAAAAGATTCGTTTTGTTTCCTAGCATATGATCTGTACTGGAGAATATTTCATGTGTACTTTAGAGGAATATATATTCTGGGGCACCTGGTGGCTCCGTTGGTTAAGTGTCCAACTTCAGCCCCAGTCATGATGTCACAGTTTGTGAGTTTGAGCCCTGGGTAGGACTCTGTGCTGACAGCTCAGAGCCTGGAGCCTGCTTCAGATTCTGTGTCTCCCTCTCTCTCTCTCTGCCCCTCCCCCACTTGTATTCCGTATCTCTCTCTCAAAAATAAACATTAAAAAAAGGAAGAATATATATTCTGGTGCTATTGCATAGAATGTTCTGTTATATTCATTTGGTTTAAAGTATGGTTCAAGTCCAATGTTTCTTTATTGATTTTCTGTCTGGATGATCTATGCATTGTTAAACATAGATCATTGAACTCCCCTACTATTATTGTATTTATTCTCCCTTCAGTTCTATTAATATGTCCTTAATTTAGGTGCTCCGATGTTAGGTGCATATATATGCAATTGTTACATCCTCTTGATGAATGGGTGAATGGCTTTCTTATCTCTTGCAAATTTTGGTTTTTATCATGAAGGTGAAAATCATTTTATCTTTTCATTTTCTAAGGTCTTCGTGTGCATATAATTAAACTTCCTTCAACTATTTGGGAAAATAACAAATCTGTTAAAACTCAATATTTTTCTGAATGTAAAAAACATAATTTCATTTTTCCTATAGAGACTTCTCTCCAATGTAGACTTGGGCATCTCTAGACAGGGCACAACTGTCATACTGGGCTTCCCTTGGCTGCTTTTCTGGCTGGGATTCTCAGTCTCTTGGATCCTATTCCTTCTGCTTTCCTGAGTTATGCCTAATTTTGCCGAAGTACACCTTCTAGGAGAATCCTTAAAAATCCTGTAGGAAAAATGTATTTTTAAAGAAGGAAAGTCTTTGCATGCTTGAATATATTTTTATTCAATCCTCATATTTAAGTTTGAGTATAGAATTTTAGGTTGAAAATAATTTTTCCTCAGAATAGTAAAGGTATTTCTTCACTCTTTGCTAGCATCCAGTGTCACTTTTGCAAAGACCCATGTTATTCTGATTCTGTTATCTGGTTGTTTGGGGTTTTTTGGCTTTTCAATTATTTTTAAATAATCTCTACACCCAACATGGGTCAAACTCAAGACCCCATGATCAAAAGTCACATGCTCTGGTGGGGGGGGGGCGGGCAAACCATAAGAGACTTTTAAATACAGAGAACAAACTGAGGGTGGAAAGGAGTGGGGAAAATTGGTGATGGGCAATGAGGAGGGCACTTGTTGGGATGAGCACTGGGTGTTTTATGTAAGAGATGAATCATGGGAACCTACTCCCAAAGCCAAGAACACACCATATACACTGTATGTTAGCTAACTTGTCAATAAATTATTTAAAAAAAAAAAAATCACGTGCTCTACCAATTAAGCAGTGAGGCACCCCTGTTATCTGGTTCATTGAATGAGACCTGTGTTTTCTCTATTTCTGTCTCTATCCCTTCCCCCTCTGCTTCTCTCCTTCCATCTCCTGCCTCACTCCAAGCGTTTTATGATATTTTCTTTAGTATTCTTTAACTTTCATGACATGGATTTGTATGCGGGGTACTTAGCAGACATTTTCATTTTTTTTTTTTTAATTTTTTTTTTCAACGTTTATTTATTTTGGGGACGGAGAGAGACAGAGCATGAATGGGGGAGGGGCAGAGAGAGAGGGAGACACAGAATCGGAAACAGGCTCCAGGCTCTGAGCCGTCAGCCCAGAGCCCCACGCGGGGCTCGAACTCCCTGACCGCGAGATCATGACCTGGCTGAAGTCGGACGCTTAACCGAGTGCGCCACCCAGGCGCCCCAGCAGACATTTTCAATATAGAGAAGTATCTGTACTCGATCTTAAGCAATTTTCTCCCCTCCATATTCTTTGGGCTTTCTTTCTGCAAATTCTATTTTTCCCCATCTCCTAGAATGCTCTTAATTTCTTTTGCTCATACTTTCTACCTTTTGGTTTTTGTATTATACTTTCTCGGGATTTTCTTCATCTTTACCTTTCACCCTTTTATTGAACTGTTTACTATTCCACCTGTCATGTTTTTTATATAAATTTTTTAAATTTTATTTATTTTGAGGGGCGCCTGGGTGGCGCAGTCGGTTAAGCGTCCGACTTCAGCCAGGTCACGATCTCGCGGTCCGTGAGTTCGAGCCCCGCGTTGGGCTCTGGGCTGATGGCTCGGAACCTGGAGCCTGTTTCCGATTCTGTGTCTCCCTCTCTCTCTGCCCCTCCCCCGTTCATGCTCTGTCTGTCTCTGTCCCAAAAATAAATAAACGTTGAAAAAAAAATTAAAAAAAATAAGATCATGACCTGAGCTAAAGTCAGACGCTTACCAGACTGAGCCACCCAGGTGCCCCTAGTTTAACTTCTTAATTGAGGTATAACTTACTGAAATGTATATAGAATTTGATTATACAGCTTGACGAATTTTGCATATGAATACACTCCTGTAATGATACCCAGATCAAGATATAGAATATTCTAGTAACACAAAATCCTCCCTCATCATTCTTCCCAGGCAATATAACCCCCTAAGAAGTAATCACTCTTTTGATTTCTATCAACAACAGTTTGTTTTATTTGTTCTGGAACCTCTTCATATCAATAGAATCATCCAGTATGTGCTCTTCTGTGTCTGGGTTATTTCATTCAACAACATTAAGCCTGTTTGAATCATCCACATAATCAATGTAGTAGTTGTTAATTTTTTTTATTGCTGTATAGTATTCCAAGTATTCCATTGTATAACCAGTATGGTTTATTTTTGTATAACTATATTAGTTTATTTATTAACTCTTGAAAGGCTTTTGAGTTGTTTCCAGTTTGGGTCTATTATGAATAAATCTACTATGAATATTCCTGTACATTTTTTTAAAAGTAGATTTAATGCCCAGTGTAGAGCCCAATGTGGACCCTAACCTCACAACCCTGAGATCAAGATCTGAGCTGAGATCAAGAGTCAGATGCTTCACCAACTGAGCCACCCAGGCATCCCTCTTGTACATGTTTATTATAGATGTAAGCATACAGTTCTTAGAGGTATATGTTCAGGAGTGAAATTCTTAGGTCATCAGGTTTAAAAATATTTAGCTTTAAAATACATTGCCAAATAGTTTTTCAAAGTGGCTGTACCAATGTAAACTTCTGCCTGCAATATATGAAAGTTCCAGTTGTTCTACATACTCATCAACACTTGTTAATGTCAACTTAAAAATGTTAGGAATTCTAGGGGCGCCTGGGTGACTCAGTCAGTTAAGCATCTGACTTCAGCTCAGGTCATGATCTCGTAGTTTGTGAGTTTGAGCCCCATGTCAAGCTCTGTGCTGACAGCTCAGAGCCTGGAGCCTGCTTCAGATTCTGCATCTCCCTTTCTCTGCCCCTCCCCCGCTCATGCTCTGTCTCTCTCTCTCTCTCTCTCAAATATAAATAACCATTAAAAAATTTTTTTTAAAAAGTTAGGAATTCTTGTGGGTATATAGTAATATTTCATTGAAGCTTTAATATGAATTTCCCTGCTAAGCTTATTAGCTATTTGCATATCTTTTTTTGTTACATGAAATTTCTGTTCAAGGTTTTGTCCATTTTTTAGAAAATTGTGTTGTATATTATCTATTCTGAGTAATAAATTGCCTCAAGACATACTGGCTTAAAACCCCAGCGAACATTTATTATCTTGGTTTCTGTGGGTCAGGAATTCTGGAGTAGCTTAGATGGATGCTTCTGGCTAGGGTTTCTTAGAAGTTGCGGTCAAGAGGTTAACTAGGACTGGGCACCTAGGTGGCACAGTCAGTTGAGCATCCAACTTCGGCTCAGGTCATGATCTCATGGCTCATGAGTTTGAGCCCTACATTGGGCTCACTGCTGTCAGTGCAGAGCCCACTTCAGATCCTCTGTCCCCCTCTCTCTTTGCCCCTCCCCCACTCATGCGCTCGCTGTCTCTCTCTCTCTCTCTCTCAAAAATAAACATTTTTTAAAAAGCCAAAGAGGTTAACTAGGGCTGCAGTCATCTCCAGGCTTGAGCAGGTATGGAGGATCCACTTCCAAGATGGCTTACTTACATGGCTGGCAAGTTGGTGCTGGTGGTTGGCAGGAGACCACAGTGCCTTGGCATGTGGACTCTTCATGGCATGGCTTGAATTTTCTCACAACATTGTTGCTGACCTTGCCCAGAGCAAGTGACCCAGGTGAGAGCAAGGCAGAAGCTTCCATGTCTTTTTTGACCTATCATTTGAGGCTACGTTTTGTCATGTCTGTAACACTCCTGCTTGCAGCATTCTTTCTAGTTCAATATGGAAGAGGACAAACTAAACAAGGGTGTTTTGCTTCCTGATGCAAAGACCAAAGGGAACTGTTTGGGGAGCTGGCTTCCACAGGTTGTCTGCCCTTTCTACATATTCTGGTTAGAAGTTCTCTATCAGATGTGGCAACTCTGTCACAGTGACTTGCCTTTTCACTCTCTTAATACTGCCTTTTGGTGACTAGAATTTAACAGTTTTATTAAGATAAAATCTGTCCACTTAAATTGCAATTCAATACCTTTAGTATATTCACAAAGTTATACAGCCATCACCACAATCAGTTTTAGAATTTTTTTCATCATCCTCAAAGGACACCTATTACCAGATTCCTTCTGCAAACTCCCAACCCTAGACAACCACTGATCTACTTTTTCTGTATATAAAATTGCCTGTCCTGCATATTTCATGTAAATTAAATCGTACAACATATGTTCTTTTTTTGACTGGCTTATTTCACTTAGAAAAATGTATAGTAAGTTTATACATATGTAGCATATGATAGTATTTTATTCTTTTTTATTGTCAAAAATATTCTGTTATATGAACAATAATATCACATTTATCCATTCAAGAGTTGAAGGGTCATTTGGGTTGTTGGATAGTGCTACTATCAACATTCATGTATAAGTTTTTGTATAAATCTATGTTTTCAGTTACCTTGGGTAAATAGAAATGGAATTGTTGGGTTTTGTATAACTCTATCTTTTTATTTTAAGACCTTATTTTTTAAATGTTTATTTATATACTTTGAGACAGAGATAGAGAGATCATAAATGGGGCAGGGGCAGAGAGGGAGAAGGAGAATCCCAAGCAGGCTCCACGCTGTCAGCCGAGAGCCTGATGCAGGGCTTGAACACACAAATCATAAGATCATGCATGACCTGAGCTGAAATCAAGAGTGGAATGCTCAACCTACTGAGCCATTCAGGTGCCCCAAGACCACCACCACCACCACCACCACCACCACCACCACCACCACCACCTCCTCCTCCTCCTCCTCCTTCTTCTTCTTCTTCTTCTTCTTCTTCTTTTTTTTTTTTAAGAGCAGTTTTAGGTTCACAGCAAAATCGAGAGGAAAGTACCAAGATTTCCTATATACACGATGTCTTCACACATGCATAGCCTCTCCCATTATTAACATCCCTTACCTACCAGAGTAGTATATTTGTTACAATTGATAAATCTACATTGAGACATTATTATCACCCAAAGTCCTTAGTTTACATTAGGGTTCACTGTTGGTGTTATACACTCTGTAGGTTTAGAAAAATGTATAAAGTCATGTATTCATTATCTGTCATATAGCATACTTCCTCTGGCCTAAAACTCCTCTGTACTCAGCCTATTCATCCCTCTCCCCCATCCCCAAACCCTGACAATCACTGACATTTTTACTGTCTCCACAGTTTACCTTTCCCAGAATGTCATATAGTTGACATAGTGCAGTATCTAGCCTTTTCAAATTGGCTTCTTTCACTTAGAAATATCCATTTAAGTTTCTTTCATATCTTTTCAAGGCTTGATACCTTGGCTATTTTAGTGCTAAGTAATATTCCATTTTCTGCATGTACCCTGGTTTATCCATTCACCCAATGAGGAACATCTTGGTTGATTCTAAGTTTTGGCAATTATGAATAAAGCTGCCATAAACATCTGTGTGCAGGCTTTTGTATGGACATAAGTTTTCACCTTCTTTGGATAAAGACCAAGGATTGTGATTGCTAGATCATATGGTAAGAATATGTCTACTTTTCTAAGAAGCTGCCAAACTGTTTTACAAAGTGGCTGTTCCATTTTTCATTATCACCAGCAGTGAAGGATACTTTCTGTTGCTTCACATTCTCATCAGTTTTTTATATTGTCAGTGTTCTGGATTTTGCACAGTCTAATAGGTAATCTCATTTTTGTTTCAATTTGCATATCCTGATGACATATGATGTGGAAATCTTTTCATATGCCTTTTTTTCATACACCCACTTACCTGCTGTTTATCTCTTTGGTGAAAGTGTCTGCTGAAGTCTTTGGCTCATGTTTTAATTGGGTTGTTAATTTTTGTATTGCTGAGTTTTACTAGTTCTTTGCAGGGGTACTTGGCTGGTTCAGTCGGCTGAGCGTCTGACTCTTGGTTTCGGGTCAGGTCATGATCTCATGGTTCTTGAGTGTGAGCCCTGCATTGGGCTCTGCGCTGACAGCGCTGGGCTTGCTAGGACTTTCCCTCTCCCTCTCCCTCCCCTCGCTCTCTCTCTTTCTCTCTAAAAAGAAATAAATAATTTTTAAAAAGGAGTTCTTTGTATACGTTGAATAGCGTCCTTTATCATATGTCTTTTACAAATATTTTCTCCCCGTCTGTAGCTTGTCTTATCATTCTCTTGACATTGTCTTTAATCAAGTAGAAGCTTTTAAATATAATGAAATCTACCTTATCAGTTAGTTTTGTCATGGATTGCTCCTGGGGTGTTAATTCTAAATAATCATCACCATATCTAAGATCATCTAGATTTTCTCCTATGTTATCTTCTAGGGGTTTTATAGTTTTGTATTCTGTTTTTATTTTTTTATTTTATTTTTTAAATTTACATCCAAAGTAGTTAGCATATAGTGCAACAATGATTTCAGGAGTAGATTCCTTAATGCCCTTTACCCATGTAGCCTGTCCCCCCTCCCACAATCCCTCCAGTAACCTTGTTTGTTCTCCATATTTAAGAGTCTTTTATGTTTTGTCCCCCACCCTGTTTTACTTCCCTTATGTTCATCTGTTCTGTGTCTTAAAGTCCTCATACGAGTGAAGTCATGATATTTGTCTTTCTCTGACTAATTTCGCTTAGCATAATACCCTCTAGTTCCATCCACATAGTTGCAAATGGCAAGATTTCATTCTTTTTGATTGCCAAGTAATACTCCATTGTGTGTGTGTGTGTGTGTATCTATATCTATGTCTATATCTCTCTCTATATATCTATATCTATGTATCTATATATATATGGATATATATGGATATTTATATATTTTATCCATTCATCCATCGATGGACATTTGGGCTCTTTCTATATTTTGGCTATTGTTGATAGTGCTGCTATAAACATTGGGGTGCATGTGTCCCTTCGAAATAGCATACCTGTATCCCTTGGATAAATAAGTAGTAGTGCAATTGCTGGGTTGTAGGGTAGATCTATTTTTAATTTTTTGAGGAAACTCCATACTGTTTTCCAGAGTGGCTGCACCAGCTTGCATTCCCACCAACAATGCTAAAGAGATCCTCTTTCTCCGCATCCTCGCCAGCATCTGTTGCTGCCTGAGTTGCTAATGTTAGCCATTCTGACAGGTGTGAGGTGGTATCTCATTGTGGTTTTGATTTGTGTTTCCGATGATGAGTAATGTTGAGCATTTTTTCATGTTTCGGTTGGCCATCTGAATGTCTTCTTTGGAGAAGTGTCTATTCATGTCTTTTGCCCATTTCTTCACTGGATTATTTGTTTTTTTGGGTGTTGTTTGATAAGTTCTTTATAGATTTTGGATACTAACCCTTTATCTGATACGTCATTTGCAAATATCGTCTCCCATTCTGTTGGTTGCCTTTTAATTTTGCTGATTGTTTCCTTCACTGTGCAGAAGATTTTTATTTTGATGAGGTTCCAATAGTTCATTTTTGCTTTTGTTTCCCTTGCCTCTGGAGACATGTTGAGTAAGAAGTTGCTGTGGCCAAGGTCAAAGAGGTTTTTGCCTTTCTCCTCAAGGATTTTGATGGCTTCCTGTCTTATATTTAGGTCTTTCATCCATTTTGAGTTAATTTTTGTGTATGGTGTAAGAAAGAGATCCAGGTTCATTCTTCTCCATGTCGCTGTCCAGTTTTCCCAGCACCACTTGCTGAAGAGACTGTCTTATTCCATTGGATATTCTTTCCTGCTTTGTCAAAGATTAGTTGGCCATATGTTTGTGGGTCCATTTCTGGGTTCTCTATTCTGTTCCATTGTTCTGAGTGTCTGTTCTTGTGCCAGTATCATACTGTCTTAATGATTACAGCTTTGTAGTATAGCTTGAAGTCTGGGATCGTGATGCCACCTGCTTTGGTTTTCTTTTTCAGGATTGCTTAGGCTATTCCGGATCTTTTCTGGTTCCATACAAATTTTAGGATTATTTGTTCTAGCTCTTTGAAGAATGCTGGTGTTATTTTAATAGGGATTGCATTGAATATGTTGATTGCTTTGGGTAGTATCGACATTTTAACAATATTTGTTCTTATCCAGGAGCATGGAATCTTTTTCCATTTTTTGGTGTCTTCTTCAATTTCTTTCATAAACTTTCTGTAGTTTTCAGTGTATAGATTTTTCACGTCTTTGGTGAGATTAATTCCCAGGTGTTTTATGGTTTTTGGTGCAATTGTAAATGGCATCGATTCTTTGATTTCTCTTTCTGTTGCTTCATTGTTGGTGTATAGGAATGCAACCGATTTCTGTGCGTTGATTTTATATCCTACAACTTTGTTGAATTCATGAATCAGTTCTAGCAGTTTTTTGGTGGAATTTTTAGGGTTTTCCATATAGAGTATCATGTCATCTGTGAAGAGTGAAAGTTTGACATCCTCCTGGACTATTTGGATGCCTTTTATTTCTTTGTGTTGTCTGATTTCTGAGGCTAAGACTTCCAATACTATGTCAAATAACAGTGGCAAGAGTGGACATCCCTGTCTTGTTCCTGACCTTAGGGGGAAAGCTCTCAGTTTTTCCCTATTGAGGATGATATTGGCGTTGGGTCTTTCGTATATAGTTTTTATGATCTCAAGGTATGATCCGTCTATCCCTATGTTCTTGAGCATTTTTATCAAGAAAGGATGCTGTATTTTGTCAAATGCTTTCTCTGCAACTATTTTTTTTTTTAACGTTTATTTATTTTTGGGACAGAGAGAGACAGAGCATGAACAGGGGAGGGGCAGAGAGAGAGGGAGACACAGAATCGGAAACAGGCTCCAGGCTCCAAGCCATCAGCCCAGAGCCTGACGCGGGGCTCGAACTCACGGACCGCGAGATCGTGACCTGGCTGAAGTGGGACGCTTAACCGACTGCGCCACCCAGGCGCCCCTCTCTGCAACTATTGAGAGGATCATTTGGTTCTTGTCCTTTTATTGATGTGATGAATCACATTGATTGTTTTGCGGATATTGAACCAGTCTTGCATCTCAGGTATAAATCCCTCTTGGTCGTGGTGAATAATTTTTTTAATGTATTGTTGGCTAATATCTTGTTGAGGATTTTTGCATCCATGTTCATCAGGGAAATTTGTCTATAGTTCTCTTTTTTAGTGGGGTCTCTGGTTTTGGAATCAAGGTAATGCTGGCTTCATAGAAAGAGTTTGGAAGTTTTCCTTCCATTTCTATTTTTTGGAACAGCTTCAAGAGACTAGGTGTTAACTCTTCCTTAAATGTTTGGTAGAATTCCCCTGGAAAGTCATCTGACCCTGGATTCTTGTTTTTTGGGAAATTTTTTATTACTAATTCGATTTCCTTACTGGTTATGCGTCTGTTCAAATCTATTTCTTCCTGTTTTGGTTTTGGTAGTATATGTTTCTAGGAATTTGTCCATTTCTTCCAGATTGCCCATTTTGTTGGCATATAATTGCTCATAATATTCTCTTATTATTGTTTTTATTTCTACTATATTAGTTGTCATCTCTCCTCTTTCATTCTTGATTTTATTTATTTGGGTCCTTTCCTTTTTCTTTTTGATCAAACTGGCTAGTGGTTTATCAACTTTGTTAATTCTTTCAAAGAACCAGCTTCTGGTTTCATTGATCTGTTCTACTGTTTTTTTGGTTTCAATAGCATTAATTTTGGCTCTAATCTTTGTTATTTCCTGTCTTCTGCTGGTTTGGGGTTTTATTTGCTGTTCTTTTTCCAGCTCTTTAAGGCATAAGGTTAGGTTGTGTATCTGAGATCTTTCTTCCTTCTTTAGGAAGGCCTGGATTGCTATATAATTTACTCTTATGAGCGCCTTTGCTGCGTCCCAGAGGTTTTGGATTGTGGTGTTATCATTTTTATTGGCTTCCATATACTTTTTAATTTCCTCTTTAACTTCTTGGTTATCCCATTCATTCTTTAGTAGGATGTTCTTCAGTCTCCAAGTATTTGTTACCTTTCCAAATTTTTTCGTGCGGTTGATTTCGAGTTTCATAGTGTTGTGGTCTGAAAATATGCATGATATGATCTCGATCCTTTGTATTTGTTGAGGGCTGATTTGTGTCCCAGTATGTGATCTTTTCTGAAGAACATTCCATGTGCACAGGAGAAGAATGTATAATCCACTGCTTTAGGATGAAATGTTCTGAATATATCTGTTAGGTCCGTCTGGTCCAGTGTGTCATCCAAAGTCATTATTTCCTTATTGATTTTGTTTAGATGATCTGTCCATTGCTGTAAGTGGGGTGTTGAAGTCCCCTACTCTTACGGTATTATTATCAATGAGTTTCTTTTATTGAGTTATATATTTGGGTGCTTCCACAATTCGAGCATAAGTATTTACAATTGTTAAGTTTTCCTGGTGGATAGACCCCTTAATTGTGATAGAATGCCCTTCTGCATCTCTTAATACAGTCTTTATGAAAGTCTAGATTGTCTGATATAAGTATGGCTACCCCGGCTTTCTTTTGTTGACCATTAGCATGATAGATGGTTCTCCATCCCCTTACTTTCAATCTGAAAGTGTCTTTAGGTCTAAAGTGGGTCTTTTGTAAACAGCATATAGATAGATCTTATTTTCTTATCCATTCTGTTACCCTATGTCTTTTGATTGGAGCATTGAGTCCATTGACGTTTAGAGTGAGTACTGAAAGATATGAATTTATTGCCATTATGTTGCTTGTAGAGTTGAAGTTTCTGGTGGTGTTTTCTGGTCCTTTCTAGTCTTTGTTGCTTTTGGTATGTATGTATGTATGTATGTATGTATGTATGTATGTATGTTTTCATCTTTTCTCCCTTCAGAGAGTCTCCCTTAAAATTTCTTGCAGGCCTGGTTTAGTGGTCACAAACTCCTTTAAGTTTTGTTTGTCTGGGAAACTTTTTTTATCTCTCCATTTTGAATGACAGCCTTGCTGGATAAAGAATTCTTGGCTGCATATTTTTCTGATTCAGCACATTGAATATATCCTGCCACTCCTTTCTGTCCTGCCAAGTTTCTGTGGATAGGTCTGCTGCAAATCTGATCTGTCTTCCCTTGTAGGTTAAGGACTTTTTTCCCTGTTGCTTTCATGATTCTCTCCTTGCCTGAGTATTTTGTGAATTTGACTACAATATGCCTTGTTGATGGTAGGGTTTTGTTGAATCTAATGGGAGTCCTCTGTGCTTCCTGGATTTTGATGTCTGTGTCTTTCCCCAGGTTAGGAAAGTTTTCTGCTATGATTTGCTCACATAACCCTTCTACCCCATTTGTCTCTTTTCCTCTTCTGGGACCCCTAAGATTCTGATGTTGTTCCTTTTTAATGAGTCACTGATTTCTCTAATTCTTAAATCGTGCTCTTTTGCCTTCATCTCCCTCTTTTTTTTCTACTTCATTATTCTCTATAAGTTTGTCCTCTATATCGCTGATTCTCTGTTCTGCCTCATCCGTCCTTGCCGTTGCGGCATACATTCGTGTTTGCAGCTCAGTTATAGCATTTTTTATTTCATCCTGACTAGTTTTTACTTCTTTTATCTCCACTGACTTGAGCATTTCTTAAGCTCAGAGATTCTTTCCTCAGCTATGTCCTATGAATAAGTTCATTAAAGAAATTCATTTCTGTTGGTGTTTTTGATCTCTAGCATTTTTTCCTTAAAAAAAAATTTTTTTTTAATTTTTAAAAATTTACATCCAAGTGCAATAATGACTTCAGGAATAGAATCCAGTGACTCAGCCCCTACATATAACACCCAGTGCTCATCCCAACAAGTGTCTCCCTTAATGCCCCTTGCCCATTTAGCCCATCCCCCACCCACAACCCCTCCAGCAACCCTCACTTTGTTCTCTATATTTAAGAGTCTCATGTTTTGTCCCACTTCCTGTTTTTATATTATTTTTTCTTGCTTTCCCTTATGTATGTTTTTTATCTTAAACTCCACATGTGAGTGAAGTCATATATTTGTCTTTTCCTGACTAATTTCACTTAGCAGAATACTCTAGTTCCATCCATGTTGTTACAAATGGCAAGATTTCATTCCTTTTGATTGCCTAGTAATACTCCATTGTGTATATATACCACATCTTTATTCATTCATCTGTGAATGGACATTTCGGTCTTTTCTATAATTTGGCTATTTAATGCCAATAACGCTGCTATAAACATTGGGGTGCATGTGCACCTTTGAAACAGCACAGCTATATCCTTTGGATTAATACCTAGTAGCGCAATTGCTGGGTAATAGGGCAGTTGTTTTTCGAGGAACCTCCATACTGTTTTCCAGAGTGACTGCACCAGTTTGCGTTCCCACCAGCAGTGCAAAGGGGTTCCTCTTTCTTTGCATCCTTGTTAACTTCTGTTGTTGCCTGAGTTAATTTTAGCCATTCTGACTGGTGTGAGGTTGTATCTCACTGTTTTTTAAAATAATTTTAACTTTTAAATTTTTTTTTATTATTTTTTTTTGAAATTTACACCTAAATTAGCATAAAGTGCAGCAAAGATTTCAGGAGTAGATTCCTTTGTGCCCCTTACCCATTTAGCCCATCCCCCTCCTGTAACCCTGTTTGTTCTCCATATTTATGAGTCTCTTCTGTTTTGTCCCCCTCCCTGTTTTTATATTATTTTTGTTTCCCTTCCCTTATGTTCATCTGTTTTGTTTCTTCAAGTCCTCATATGAGTGAAGTCACATGATTTTTGTCTTTCTCTAATTTCACTTAGCATAATACCCTCCAGTTCCATCCACGTAGTTGCAAATGGCAAGATTTCATTCTTTTTGATTGCCGAGTAATACTGCATTATATATATATATATATATATATATATATATATATATATATATACACACACACCACATCCTCTTTATCCATTCATCCATTGATGGACATTTGGGCTCTTTCCATACTTTGGCTATTCTTGATAGTGATGCTATAAACATGGGGGTGCATGTGTCCCTTCGAAACAGCACACCTGTATCCCTAGGATAAATGCCTAGTAGTGCAACTGCTGGGTCATAGGGTAGGTAGTTCTATTTTGTTTTTTGAGGAACCTCCATACTGTTTTCCAGAGTGGCTGCACCAACTTGCATTAACATCACTGTGGTTTTGATTTGTATTTCCCTGATGAGTGATGTTGAGCATCTTTTATGTGTCTGTTAGCCATCTGGATGTCTTTTTGGAAAAGTGTCTGTTCATGTCCTATGCCCATTTCTTTACTGGATTATGGTTTTTTGGGGTGTTGAGTTTGCTAAGTTCTTTATTTTTGGATACTAGCCCTTTATCTGATACGTGATTTGCAAATATCTTCTCCCATTCTGTCATTTGCCTTTTAGTTTTGTTGTTTCCTTTGCTGTTCAGAAGCTTTGAGTCTTGATGAGGTCGCAATAGTTGTTTTGCTTGTTTCCTTTGCCTTGCCTATCTTGTGTTTAGGTCTTTCATCCATTTTGAGTTTATTTTTGTGTATGGTATAAGAAAGTGCTCCAGGTTCGATCTTCTGCATGTCGCTGTCCAGTTTTCCCAACACCATTTGCTGAAAAGACTGTCTTTATTCCATTACGTATTCTTTTCTGCTTTGAAAGATTAGTTGGCCATACATCTGTCGGTCCAGTTCTGGGTTCTCTATTCTGTTCCATCGATCTAAGTGTCTGTTTTTGTGCCAGTACCATACTGTCTTGATGATTACAGCTTTGTGTTACAGCTTGAAGTACAGGATTGTGATGCCTCCAGCTTTGGTTTTCTTTTTCAGGCTTGCTTTAGCTATTTGGGGTCTTTCTTTGTTCCATACAGATTTTAAGATTGTTTTTTCTGGCTCTGTGAAGAATCTAGCATTTCTTTTTGATTCTTAGAAGTTCCGTCTCTCTTTACATTGCCTATCTCTTCCTATATGCGATCTATTTTGTCCATTATAGCTCTTAGTATATTAATCGTAATTGTTTTAGTTCAATCTGTTCATTCTACATACCCGCCATATCTGAATCTGGTTCTAATGCTTACTATCTCTTTAAACTGTGCATTTGGCCTTGTAATTTTTCCTTGATAGACATGATGTACTGGGTAAAAGGATTGCTGTAGGCCTGTAGTAATATGGTGGTAAGATGCGGGTGGAGGAAAAGTGGTCTCTAGTCCTGTGACCAGGTTTCAGTCTTTTAGCATGTCTGTGCTTCTGCACCGTAAGTTTCACAAATGCTTGTGTCCCCATTCCCCCACAAGCCTCTCCCCCACTACCTGAGACCCTTTACAGTGGGCTAGGATGGTTAGAGGGGGCTGGAGTTGGGTTATTTCCCTTACTCAGGTCATTATGCTCTGATTAAACCCCAGCAGGTTAAGGTCTGGTTAGTTTTTCCTGGGGGCAAACCTTGTTAAGAAGTACCGAATGCTCTGGCAAACTTCATAGTGGTTTCTTTTCCCCTCCCCACTGATAGAAGCACAAAGGGACTTCTAACATTCACTGTGAAAAAACTAGTTGAGCCTTTGGAGGCAAAAGTCAACAGAACTGTGAGGATTCCCCTATGGTTTGGTCCCCTTAAGAGTTTTTGAATCTTAGACTTTGTTTGCATCAAGCCTCCAGCAATCCAGCACTTACAGTCTAGGGTTTCCTACCCTGACACTGGCTCTTTTGGAGATCTCTACTTGTGGGCTTCTCCATCTAAGTTGTGATTCTCTGTATCTGCTTGCCTGTTCTCAATTTTGGGAGCAGTGGTTTGCCCTGTGACCTTCTCTCTTAAGGGATCTAAAACAGGCTAATTTTTCAGTTTGTTCAGCTTTTTACTTGTTAGGATGGAGTGGTGGCTTCCAAGCTCCTGTATACCTGGTCTGGAAACCCTAAGTCCTTTGATAACTTTTCATTCAAATAACACACAGACTAAAGCGGAGAATTTTCATAATAACACAAACACTGTTGCAATTCTCTTTATATTATTTAATGAGATGATGTTCTTTGGTGGAGGGAGAAGATAGTATTTATGAGTCCATTAACATTTTGGATTTAATAGAAAATATATCCACTATATTGAGATAATAATTTAAACAAGATAATCCTTGGGGTGCCTGGGTGGCTGAGTCAGTTGAGCAGCCAACTCTTGATTTTGGCTCAGGCCATGCTCTGAAGGTCCTGGGATTGAGCCCTGCATGGGGCTCTCTGCAGGCAGCATGGTGCCTGCTTTTAAGATTCTCTGTCACTCTGCCCATCTCCCCTGCTAGTGTTCTAAAAAACAAGTAAACATAGTCAAGAAGACCATAGGCCTTTACTGCTTGGGAAAATTAAGTTAATTGCAAAGGCCAAGCAGGTGGTAAGCAAAATAAGCATTAGGAAGTAATAGTTTCAAGCCGAAGTACCATTGTGAGGCACCCAGTTCCAAGAGGTCTCCATCTTACCTTATTTTTCTCTCCTCTTCCCAAGTGGCTTGGCTCCATGTTACTAGAACTAAGGAAGTTTCAGCTTCTAGTATTCAAAAGACAGTTGCAAGATGAGGTTGGAGACCTGGTTGGTTAGGGGGTTGGCTAAATAATGTTCTTGCAGGCTTCTAAGAGTTTGGATTTATGTCTAAATGCAACAGGAAGCCATTAAAGGATTTTCTTTCATTATTTTTTCTCTTTTTACATCAGACAGGCAATGTACTGAGTTCGTAACAAGGTTTGAGAGAGGAGCATGTCTCAAAGTAAAGGAGTGTTATGATCTGATTTACATTTATATTTTAAGATCTTCACTGCTAAGTATAGAATGGATTAGATTAGAAGGGCCAGGAATGAAGACTAGAGATGGCTACCAATTAGGTGTCACAATGGAGTATTATCAGTGAAAATTCTTGGCTGTAAAAAATAGAAAATGATGCCAGTTGAATTAAGCAGAAAAGGTTATATATATATATATATATATATATATATATATATATATAAATATATATAAAATAAGACCATTTGGTAGTTTGTGGACTCTGCAGGGAGAGGGGAGAACCAGTCTTGGAAGGAAGTTTAACAGCCAAAGTTAGACCATTTAGTTAAGTGTGGTCATCACCACTGCAAAACCCTGGTCACTACAGCTTGCCCCACTGCTGACAGACAAGCAGTCTGGCTATTAAAGCTAGAAGCACCTCACCCCCAGCTTCACTCCTCCTCCTCCTCCCTACCTCTGTGAGGAACTCCTACCCACTTGAATAGATTTTCTAGTGTCCCTACTTCTTGGGGCTATTGGTTACTGATTTGAAATTTGGATACATCTGATTGACCAAGCCTAGGTCACACACAGGCTTTAGAATCAAGAGGCTGGGGTAAAGAGTATCTAGGATTTTCTCCATCTTTGGTGTTAGGTAGGCCTCCAGCAAAACTCACTGGGGAGTATCTGACAGGTCTGCACACTAAGAAGGTAAGAAAATGACATTCAGTACCAGCAGCGGGAAACCTGGTACTGATTTTACTGACCCTTCTCTGTCTATGCTCTTTGCCATGTAATCTGTGATCTCCCCAACTAACTACAGGTAGTCTATTTCCTCACCCTGTGTTGTTTTTTTTTTTTTCCCTTGGCCACGTGACTTGATTTTACCTATGGAATGTTAATAGACAAGCAGAAGCTTGAAATGTACTTGGGCAATTGAGTGTTTCTGCCACCATGATAAAAGAACATGTGCTGGCCTGACCACTCTTCCAAGGAGGCTGAGACATGGAGAGCAGACCCACACACCTGCAGTGTGAAGTCAACTGGTCTGCCAGTGCAGTCTAGGTTAAGACACCACCTGTCCTGCAGATGCGAGCCTAGTTGACATCAGCAGCTAAATACTTACTTACTGTATGCCTCTGAGTTTTTATGAGTTGACCAATTTCCCTTGGAAGTATCTGGAGGAGCTCTATAAGGTTGAAAAGGTTGGCAAATAAAAAAGCTTTAATTATGGGAACAAGAAATGTTAGAGATTGTAGGTTAGTTAAGAGACCTGTCTGTACTAAAGTCTGCTGAGTGACCATTCAGCCTTCGTATGTATGGATGGTTTTCAAAATTCTCTTCATTTATATGGTTCTATGGCTTATAAAGCACTTTTGCAAACATGATCATTAACCCCCGAGTACTGTGGTCATTTGACCCAAGTCTTGCCCAGGGCCCCTCCACTAGGATTTCAATAGCACCCCAAGTCTAATCTAACAGTTCTTCCATTTTATAATGAAAATCACCTCTACATATGCTGGTCCTTCCAAATGGAGAGCTCATTTTATTCATTACACATTGCTTGGCACTCCATAGTTGAGCTTTTGTGAACATCTCACTCTTCCAGTGAACACCTAATGTTTCCCCATGCCATCACAAGTAAAAGCCAAATTTTCCTCATTGTCTACAAAAATCATTAATTGATATGGTTCTTTGCTTATCCACGTGATCTTATTCCTTTTTTTATCCACACTGGCCTCCCTGGTGTTAGATTTGAACAAGCCAAGGAACTTACTAGTCCACCAATATTCCTTCCCCAAACATCCATGACTTTCATCTCTCTACTCAAATGTCGTATTAAATATGGTCTTCCCTGACCTTTATAAAATTGAACACATAAATTGAATATAAGGTTTAAAAAGATGGCACCTGTGATCACTGCTTGGGGCTCTAAACTCATTCTAGCCCAACAATCGTTTTCCTACGAAACGCCAAGATTTAGGGTGTAATTCCATCTTCACATCTGATAGTGGGGAATTAAGCAGCAACGAATGGAATTTATAATGGAAGACCCTTGTGCTCTATTCCCAATGTCACTTGTCCTTGGAGGCAGTGAAAATTAAAAAGGCACAAAGGACTCTTTTCCTCTCCAAGTTATTCACATTGGAGCCGAGTTGGATTATTACCGGCAAGACAGGCTCTTGGAAGTGAAATGATGTTTAGCCTACATGAATAGATACTCAAATTTGATAATTTGATAAAGCATTTGCTTTATTACTAACCCTCCTATTCCACTACTGCCAAGCAAGCAGTCACCCACAAACTGTTTTAGACCAACACAGTCGAGATACACACTACTCTTAGTTCTCACTGGGAAAACTGCTGTTCATCAGTCACCTGAGTGGGTCTTGAATATTAGTCTGATTCTGGTATAGAAGTGAGGGAGCCACCTCTACAAACCAGGCTCAGTAGGATGGGGAGGTGATGGGTACCTGTGGGGTAAAATTAGTTACCAGCAAGCTTTTCTTAGAAGAGCTCAGTAATTATTTGTAAATTTTGTGGGTCATGTAGTCTGTCACAAATACTTGATGCTGCTATTAAAATAGGAAGGCAGTCCTATACGATGCATAAATGAATGGTCAATGCTGTAAAAACTAGAAATAGGACACTGGCTGGATTTAGTCCAGAGGTGGTGTAGCTTGCCTACCTTTAGGAATTCAAAAACTGTTAAGATGCACGCATAGGAAGATTGCTTCAAAAATGTTCACTGTAATAATAAAACCTTTTTAAATTTCAGGGACAAAGTGCCTAATTAGCATGCGTGTTTAAAACCACCACTTAACATGCTCATGTCTCCACACTGGCAGAATTGAGTAAGTGACAGAAAATCATGTCTGCATTCTCTATTTCCAGAGCAACTACTCCTCTGCAATCCTGAGACAGGTATGACTTTTATTATGCAGTCCTAAATGGCTTCCATTTGGCCTTTATCCCAAAGAGGATCCCTCCTAGTAAATCCCCACAAAAACAAACAGAATCCTATTCCTCACCTAACTGCAAGCCCCAGTTTTGACTTTTGATCACAATAGTGTCTATCCTCGGTTCCCAAGTAGTTTAACTGCAAACCAGTATCCAATATTTCTGGTAAGTTTGGTTTTTTTCCAGTACAGTGTACAAAAGATTGTACAAACCCTTGGCCAAACTGAGAAGGTTCATATGCACAGGTGGTTATTTCAGATTTCTGGCCTCTTCTTCAAAGAGTTTAGTGTCTTACCTAAGACCTCAGTCTGTTGTCTGAAGCAAAACTGCTAGTGTGCATACTCTTATAGCAAACAATCTCTGTAAAATTTGTCAAATCCTGATACTGTAAATAAAATCCTGGGTGACAATTTTTTTCCTAGTCTAATTCACTGTTTCTCCCCTTGAGCCTTTGCAGAGTTGAAATATTCAGCAGGAAATGAAGGTTGAGAATTGTTAGTTTAATCCTGAAGCATACTCAAAAAAGTTTTTTAATGTTTATTTTGAGAGAGAGAGAACGTGAGCGGGGGAAGGGCAGAGACCGTGAGGGAGACACAGAATCCAAAGCAGGCTCCAGGCTTAGAAATGTCAGCACAGAGCCTGATGCAGGGCTTGAACTCACAAATGGCAAGATCCTGACCTGGGCCAAAGTTGGGAGGCTTAATTGAGAAGCCCAGGCCCCCCCTGAGGCATACTTTCCTTATGTAAGGGAATCAACTTAACATTTTGGAGGGCTTGGAGGTTCTCAAAGGCCTCCAAATAAACACAACAAAACCCAAAAACTTATGCCAATTGTTGGGATCTGACTTACTTCCTGAGTAATGTTTGCTTTCACAAGACCCTAGCAGGATTATGAACTTTAACTGTTTTAATTCAGCAGTCCTCCAAATTGACTTTACATTTGGTTTCAATCATCTCAGGCCTACAGCTGTAAACAATATATTATTAGTACTGGCATATAAAAACCTGGCTTATTTTTGCTTAAAGACAAGAATTTCAAGACACTGACTTATCCTATCCCTAAATTATCCAATGTCTCTCCTATGGTTCTAGATTTGGTCTTTAAATTGGTGTATGGCAACAGTTAACCCAAAGGACTGACCAGATGACCACCATCACAGCACATGATGAACAGATGTGTTTTGTATCCCAGAATACAAAAGAGTCTCCACTCTTTAGCCCATCAAACCTGGTAAGTTCTAAATTTTCAAGTTCTGCTGCCTACTGGTAGCAATTTATTATAGTCAAAATGCTTCCAGACCCAAAGGTCCAACTGATCACTAGGTTTAAAAAAACACCTTATTGGCAGGATAATGGGTGGTTTAGATGAATTAATTGCAAGGCAACACCTTCTGGGATGCATCAATTAGGCCTGGTTGCATTCCAAAGTTGCTCTAGACCTGGGGCTAGAGAGCTGGGAAATCTTTTTATTCCTTACCCCACATTCTGTAACAAGAGGTAAGAGTACAAGACTGAAGAGTCTGAGTAGGGCAGCTCAGTCAGTGAGCCCTGCACTAGACACCCACTATTCTCACACCGTTTTGGTGCTGGCCTACCTACCCTTCCACCTAGAAGACAGCTGAAGTGGTACTATGCATGTTCCTTCATATACATTCTATCACTACAAAACTATATAATCCAACCCTTTCTGGACCACATTCTACATCTCAGGGACCAACTTTTAGTCTAAAACTGGTTGAGAATAGATTTGAAACAATGTAGGAGGTACAAAGTCAGTGCCAGATGCTTATGAGAAACACAAGCATGAAGGGTGCTTTGGTGGCTCAGTTGGTAGCATCCGACTTCAGCTCAGGGTCATGATCTTGTGGGGTTCGTGAGTTTAAGCCCCACACTGGGCTCTGTGCTGTCAGCTCGGAGGCTGGAGCTTGCTTCAGATTTTGTGTCTCCCTCTCTGCCCCTTCCCTGCTCACACACTGTCCTCTCTCTCAAAAAAAAAAACAAAAAAAAAACCAACCCACCGACAAAAACCCCACAAACATGCAGGAGTAATATTCTATGCATTTGACAGTTTCCAAAGTATGAGAGAGGCATGCAGGTGTGACAGCACCCTGTGTAACAAATTAAGGCCTGCGAATACTGCCTGTGCACATTAGCTATAGTTTTTAAGCAGGCTCCATGCCCAACATGGAGCTTGAACTTACAACCCTGAGATTGAGTCACATGTTCTACCAACTGAGCCAGCCAGGCACCCTTATCACCATTACCAGTATCTTGAATCATCTGGTTACCCCAGCTGGCAGCAGAATGGCATCATGACGGAGTACAGACTGAGGATTGCCGTCTGCCCATTCAGTTCTTGGCATTGCCATTTTAATAGCTGCTGAGTTCTACCTGATGACTGCTACAGACTAAAGGAACTGATATATGTAAAGTGCTTTACAAAGTACCTGGGACATACTAATTTCAATAAATTACCTGTAACAATTTCCCTTGAATTTGTCACCCTCAGGGTAAGTATGGAGACTAGACTAATATAAACACCATCCAAATGAAGAGGACCACTCATGTACCTACTCCCCTCTTAAACTGGTTTCCCAGGAAATGTACAACTATTAAAAAAAAAAACAAAAAAAAACAGTGAAGAATACATTTTAGCCCAAGGGATACTGTACAAGGGACTAAAAATTATTCTTTAAAAAAACCCTCCATAAGTAACAAGGTTAAAATAAAATCTTTTCTGTAAACTGAGTTGTACCAGCCTTTTACTCTTTTCATTTGCATTTATTTAAACACAGTTCTCAAAACATTTGAGTGAAATTGGACTTCCTTTGGTAAGCAAAGGACCTGAAAATAATATTTAAAAAATGAACAGGCAGTCTTCAGTTCATCCACAACACAGGTGTAGTGTTCCCTTCTCTTTTCCAGAACTCTGAAGCACTCAGTTTTTTCCATAGTCTAAAAGCTAAAAGAACAAGAGTACATTTGTGGTGGAATGTATTGTCACTTGCTGATAACTAGTTGAAATACCATTATCCCCTTGTAACAGCTTTAAGAAATAGCCTTTTAAAGGCATACATTATGTACCTCTTTTCTTATTCCCTGCTTTATATAATACAGATTACATAAAGGCTGACAAATCCACATTTATATAAGCATTAAGCATTTGCTGTATTGAAAGTTCCTTAGTTCTAATACTAGCAGTACAGGGTTACAGAGCATAATTTTTAACACTTAGTTGCAGGTATATTAAGTATAGTATGTTTCATGGATTGGAGGAAAATGGGTATTTTTGTCTTGAAATTTGCTACTGACAACCTAATCTGAACAGTTCTGCTAAGCATTAATGTTAGAAAGAAAAGTAAAAACCAAACTTTATTGTTGCTTTTTACCATATGGTAGCATTTTACACACAGGCTTCGATCTTCAGAATACCCTGGATTCAGCAGAAAAACCTTTTAAATGAAGTTTTGTACAATAGAAACTTCTCAGCAGTCAAAATTTAGACTGTAAAAAAATACATGCAAAACATACTTTTCTGAAAACACTTAACTTTGAACAAAGCACCGAACTACACAAATGCAGAATGAAAACAGCATTTCAACTCCACCAAAAGTAGTCATCATAAAAGGTGTAAAAGTCACCTAACTTCACTAGGCACTGTTCACTTTTTAAACAGGAGACAATAAAAATATTGTCCACAAACAATATCCCAACTCTAGGGTAAATTTCAGAAAGTCTTCAACTTCATGCTTTAATAGCGACCTAGAAAGAAATAATAGTGTTTCAGTAATGAAGTACATTTATCAAACATATTTTAATGTTGAGACTTTTAGACTATTCTACCATTAGAAAATTCTATGCACCAGATTCTCTACAGGGAAACTAGAGAAAGACCCCTTTCACACAAGGGTTACATTAGAAATCAAAGTTAAACAATAGAAATAGCTGGGAAGTCTAACTCAAGAGCTAAGGTTTTAAAGTCACTCAAATTTTCCTCGCTATACAAAACCTGCAAGCACTCCTAGAAACAAAAGCTACAAATGGTGACCAGAATATATGTTTATATTTTAATTAGTAACAAGAATGAGAGATTCCAAGGATTGTTTGCATATACTTTCTTGAACCCTCACACAACTGAGGGGCAGTAGAGACTATAAATACAGATAAAACTACTTGAATTAACCCATTATCTGGTGCGGTTTGATAAACAAAAAATCAAGTTAAATACTTACGAGGTGAGTATGATCGAGACCTAGAACGTGATCTGTATCCTCCACGACTATAGTAAGGAGAAGGTGACCGCCTTCTGTAAACAAATGTCAAGACCATCTAAGACTCACTCCACAAAGACTAGATGACATATACAACTTTCAACAGTCGTGGTATTTCAAAGTCCGTTTTAGTCCTGATTAATAAAACCACGATTCCTAACCACACCATCATGAACCAACACCCAAATAAATTTTACTACTACTTCAAAGTGGTTTTGTTTTATCAAATACAGAGTGACTTGAATATTCACTTGCTTATCCTGAGATGGTCATTAAAAGCTAACAAAACCTCAACAGTACAAGAAGATACAGTAATAAAGAGAGATGAAAGATACTATGGACCCTTGATACTGACCTTAATTTAAGCTCTCAATAAGGTACAAAAAGGTACCACTGAGTTCATTATCTAGTGTAAGCCTAATTCACATCTGTAAACACACACACGGAGTCATATACGCAGTCACTGGTTTCAGTTACAGTATTTTTGTATTTCATACAATCTAATTTGTGTGACGCAACTTATAATTAACCATCAAAATACTTGTAACTAAATCTTTTATGTGAGCCATCTTACTGTTGTGTAGATTTAAAATCCTCTCCTGCCATACCTGTAAATCTGATCCCTGTCTTGAGCAGCTCTCCATCCTCCTCCTCCTCCACCTCCTCCTCTGTGAAGGCAGAAAA
This sequence comes from Prionailurus bengalensis, assembly GCF_016509475.1. Classification (NCBI taxonomy): domain Eukaryota; kingdom Metazoa; phylum Chordata; class Mammalia; order Carnivora; family Felidae; genus Prionailurus; species Prionailurus bengalensis. The sequence goes on along the minus strand of NC_057350.1, from coordinate 82,078,237 downwards.
GTAACACATACTCATTTTTTAAGTTTTAAAAACAATGTATTACTAATGTAGTAAAGTTAGAACTCCCACAGAGAAGCGAAAGGTAGTTTTCTGGAAGTAATTAAGGGGCTACATTTGCCACCCTTTTAACAAACTAACATAGAGCTCTCTCTGGTGGCTAAACTGAGTATCGGAACAAACGACATTTCTAAAGTAAATGCTCATCTGAATAAAAAAATCAAACCTAAGACCTTAATCTTCCCATCCTCTGCAATCAATCTCTTAAAGTCCCATATAATTGGGCGCCTAAGTGACCAAGTCAGTTAAGCGTTGGACTTTGGCTCAGGTGATGACCTCATTTTGTGGGTTCAAGCCCCATGTCTGGTACTGCACTGACAATGTGGAGCATGCTTGAGACTCTCTCTGCCCCTCCTTGCCTTGCGCTCTCTCTCAAAATAAACTAAAAATATGTTCTTTCCAAAAGAGATTTTGCCAGGGATAAAATGCCAGACAACTGCACGCTTTAGGACTCACTTCCACATTCAACTTCTTTAAATATTCCAAACAGCATACCAAAAAAAAAAAAAAAAAAAAAAAAAAGACATTTACATCTCAATACCACACCCCAAAATAAGGTTAAGGAATCATGGTTAACTGTTGTGGTCAATACTTATTGCACAATTTCCATTTTCACAAGCAATACAGGGTCTAAATTACCTGGTGCTGCTAAACCGAAGAATTTTACTTCGTTTTTATCCTCAAAAGTATTCTCAGTACGATAGGTATTTCCCTAACCCCCTAAAAAAAGTCACCAATATTTAATAATAAACTCCGCGGGGGTTCCTGTGTGGCTCAGTCAGTTATGCATGTGATTCCCTGATCTTAGCTCAGGTTGGGATCTCACCGTTCCTGGGATCAAGCCCCACACTGGACTCTGGGCTGACAGTGCAGAGCCTGCTTGGGATTTTCTTTCTGCCTCTCCTCTCCTTGTGCTCACTCACTCTCAAACTTAAAAACAAAACCCACCACCACCTATCTAGGGGTGCCTGGGTGGCTCAGTCAGTTAAGCACCTTGGTTTCCACTAAGGTCATCATGATCTCACAGTTTTTGAGTTTGAGCTCTGCGTCAGGCTCCACACTATCAGAGAATCCCTCCTCTACCTCTCCCCACTTTGTGCAGGCTCTCTCAAAATAAGTAAAACTTACACACACACACCAACCATTGTTACACGATTGTCCTTCAGTAGTTACTTCTTTGGATTCTTCTAAGACTTAGTTTTCCCTGTCTCCCTAGTGCATCACACATTATAGACACCAAAAAAACCAAACAAAAAACAAACAAAAAAAAACAAAAACAAAAACCCAAAGAAAAAAACCACTTTCTAAAGCAGTAACTTTAAAAAATGTAGCATATGGGGGGTGCCTGGGTGGCTCAGTCGGTTAAGCGTCCGACTTCGGCTCAGGTCATGATCTCGCGGTTCGCAAGTTCAAGCCCCGCGTCGGGCTCTGTGCTGACGGCTCAGAGCCTGGAGCCTGTTTCGGATTCTGTGTCTCCCTCTCTCTCTGACCCTCCCCCGTTCATGCTCTGTCTCTCTCTGTCTCAAAAATAAATGAAGGTTAAAAAAAAAAAAAATTAAAGAAAAAAAAAAATGTAGCATATGGGGGGCGCCTGGGTGGCTCAGTCGGTTAAAGCGTCCGACTTCGGCTCAGGTCATGATCTTACGGTTCATGAGTTCGAGCCCCGCATCGGGCTCTGTGCTGACAGCTCAGAGCCGGGAGCCTGCTTCGGATTCTGTGTTTCCCTCTCTCTCTGCCCCTCCCCTGTTCATGCTCTGTCTCTGTCTCAAAAATAAATAAAACATTAAAAAAAATTAAAAAAAAAAAAAAAAGTAGCATATGGAACTTGTCTTAAAAACAAAACAAGTACACAAAAGTGGAAAATCTAAACTATGGTCTAAAATTTTGACTCTATTGTTATGTTCAAACCAGGGATTTCTGTTGGTTTACAACTTGACGTTTAAAAAGAAATATACATGTTAAGTTAAATTAACAAGACACGTAACCTTAAAACCTAGTTTAAACTCTAGTCCTAGATTTCTTAGTATAAAAAGTGATTTTATCAAAGACTAAAATTTACATATAGTGCTGCCTTAAATTATGTTGCAACTGATTCAGGAAAGGAGAGACTACGTATTTCCTTCAAAATTTTAACAACTTAAACCTCGTATTGTGGTAAACTTACCTGTATGATCTGCTATAGTAGTCTCGGTCATCATAGCCTCGATCGTATCCTCGGTCATAGTAATCCCGACGGCGTGAACTTCCACTATGAATAAATGATATAGCTTCATAAAATACCATGTGGTCTTATCTTCGTACATACGACTTTTATTGTTTAAACTGTTCAGACAATAGCAGCAGCATGGCTTATTTGGGTCTTGTGAGCCACACAGCTGAGCTCTAAGGACATAACTGGGCAAATGCTTCGAGTTATAACCTCTTTACTCTCGTCTACTGGGCAAAAATGAAGGTATCTACTCATTCCCTAATTATTAATTCACAGACAGGCCTTTTCTAACAGAGAAGTTAACTAGGCAAGTAGCATTATTCCTGTTTAAATTTTCACGGATATTGGATAAACACTGTCCTTTCTCTGCCCTTACAATATACATAAATGTATTTTTAAAATCTTTTGATTAAGGAATACACATTCTGCTAACTTGCTTCCAACTAAAAGCCATTTGCTAATAAAGCCCATATATTTCCCTAGAGGAAGGGAAAGTAAAATCATTATTTGGAGAATGTGATTTGAGGGGGAAATTTAAAATAAATAAAGGGGGGGGGGGAGACCAACACAGATTTTTGTCAATTTAAACACCGAGGAGGACAAGAGAGAAGCAGCCTATCATAGTCCAATGCATAAACTGAAGTCCCCTGTTTTCCACTGTTTAACAAAGCTAAAAAATGCACTTGAGTAGGATTTGTTCCATACCTGACTTTACACAGAATACTTAAGATTTCCTTATGGGAAAAATGGTCTAATCAAGAACATTAATTACCAAGCAAAGCCAGATATATGGCATTTCTGTATGATATGGTGGGATGTCCTCTCTCAGTCTGCAGCACAAACACAATGTTCCCACTGAATATGTTCTATTGAATACACTTTTAACTAGTTAAAACAAAACAAAACACACAAGATAGGGTGCCTGGGTGACTCAGTTAAGCATATGCTGGTTTTTGGCTCAGGTCATGATTTCACCATTTGTGGGGCAGGCTCTGTGCTGACAGCATGGAGGCTGCTTGGGATTCTCTCTCCCCCCACTCTCTCAAGATATAAACTTAAAAACACAGGGAAAATGATTTATACTGTGTCAGGACTGGATGAAATGCCAAAGATTCCCCCCAGTACATGTAGTTGTTAGAGGAAACGAATTCAGCTATCAATCTTAAACTTACTAGGTAGGTCTTCCCATGTAAATTCCTGGTGTTGGGGTATGTGGTCTTTTTGTTATAGAGAAATCAACTCTGATCCTACGTCCATCAAGCTCCATTCCATTGGCACGCTCCTTTGCCTTCGAAAGATATATTGAAAGTTATTATATACACCCTGGACAAAGCCACAAACTGTCCAATAACAGTAAGATATACTTTTATGAATACTTAGAAATAAGATTTATAAAGAACTATAAATATACCCTATTTACAATATAAAAGCAAAAATTATCCTTATTCAAGTTCATGGGTAGTTGGAAGTTAACAACAGGACTTATTTTACAAGGATACAGGTAAATTTTTACTTACTTCCTTGGCATCATCTACATTTTCAAAATACACAAAGGCAAATCCTCTTGACCGTCTAGACTGCTGGTCATATACAATAGACACATCTGCAATGGGGCCATATTTCGAGAACACTTCTCTTAGATCTCTTTCTGTAGTGTACAAGCTCAATCCAAACACTCCAAGACAACAGTTGGGATCAGGATTTGCCTAGAAATGGGAAGATGAATTTTAAACTTTAAGACTTATCATAAACCGAAGCTAAGAAATGTCACCAACAGTGAAAGTAGGGAATAAGTAATTGAAATTAATAACTAGTATATTATAGCAATAGCCACAAGCATTAAGAATGGGCAGAAAAAGACTCCAAGAACAACTTCAACCTCAGAATTAAACAAGGGGGGACGGGAACAGTGACTTCTACTTGTGAATACCAAATTGGCAGTTTTGTGAGGGAATATTAAAGGGCAAGTAGCCCAAGGGAGTCACCTAAGATTTATTCTACACATAAGAATAATTAAAATAGCATTATCTCTATAAGCCAGAGGAAAAAAAAGTCAGGGAAGATAAGCCTTAGTACCCGAAATAAACTCACCTAAAATTAAATGGAATAACCAAGAGTGTTTTGATGAGGTGAGTTACACTGTCCCAATATTTTGCTTACATGTGACTGACAGCCCTAACATAGAAAATACCTTTTAAAAAGACATTACTCAGAACACAAGGAGACCTCTAAGGAACTCATGTGTTCACTGCTAAAAGTCCAGTGTCAAATACAATCAGTTCTGATTTCAAAACAGAAGAGACAAAGTCCACTGCTTTAACAACAATTTTGTCATCTTACCCGATTCCCAACATGACGCCTGCGAGTAGACATGGGAGAGTGACTGTGGCTATGCCGTCTTCGATAATCTCGACTATAAGACCTGCTACGGGATCGTCTATGGGAGCGGGACCGAGATCTTGATCTTGTGTAATGCCTTCGTGAACTTCTTCTGGATCTAGACCTGTTAAGACAAAGGTTCCAAGAGTATAACTAATTAGCTGACAATAAGATACAGTTTCCAATTCTTCTAATAATCTATTCTAGGGTTAAAGTCCAAAAGGCAAAACATAATCCAGACATGTGATCAAGACTTTTCTGCTGTATCTACAGTCATCTCCACTCTACTAGGAAGAGCTCCAAAACCACTACTTGCTCTCTTCCATTTCTTAAAATAATTAAGATAAAGGAGATCAAAATTACATACTCAAGATCAATTAACATACTCAAAAAACCCTTGATAATCATAAAACATGCAGCACTTCACACTAGCTTAATTTGTGCCCACCTCCCCCCTCAGAATACCACCCTGTTTTTTTTCAGCTTCTCCCACTTATGCCCACCATTCACTTAAGATAAAATCACCATCACTGTAAGTTTTCTCCAGCAGTGTTTTATAACCAATCAATTGCTCCTAACTGGAGTGATCATATGAACTGTCATCTAAACCAGACAGGACACATTGTAAGAGAGAAAAGAGGTGCAGTTAATTATGCCTGACAATAGGCATAAACTGGGGCTGTCCTGGGCAAACAAGGATGTATAGCCTACTCTTGACCAACATTAAAAAAAAAAAAAAAGTGCGCTGTGTTAAGGTATTATTTTTTTATACACATGTATATAATATTAGACTACACCTACTTATCAAGAATTAGTTATGAAAGCCAATGTCCTGCAGTCTGTCATACTTAAACTCCTAGTGAATCCTCACAATTCTCAAGAACTAGTATTACTAACTTGCCTTTTAAAGATAAGGAAGCTAAGGTGGAAAAAGGTTAAGTAATCTGCCCAAGCCAGAAAAAATAGAGGTAAGATTTGAACCCTAACGCCAAAAGCCCAGGTTCTTAACCACTTAGTCTTCTATCCCAGAACTTATGATTAAGTTCATTACTAGTACCAATATTAAATAAGCCAACAAATGATCCAACCCTCTCTATCTTCCTAATTTACAAAGCACACACCAATTTCAAAGCTAAGAGTAACAGAAGAAAATCCCAAGACAGTCTTTCTTACCTAGATTCAGATCTGGACCTGGACTTTGATCTGGAACGCCTGGAATCTTCCTTGGAGCGAGACCTTGCAGGGGTATGCCTTGCAGATTTCCCAGATCCATGAGCACTTCCACTTCTGGAAGCAGAACGGGATTCCTACACGTAGATGTCAAAAGTTTAATTTGTATACTTTCTGGGCAACTTTAAAAACAAATAAGCTGCTGTGAGATAAATGGTGAGGGAAAGCAATCCCCTTCCAAGATAAGAAAACATAGGTAAGGGCAGGAACTGAATATACCTCATATATTTACATTGCTCCAACTGACATAAGCCAATTTATTTGAACTTCCACCTTTCCTGGAGCAGGGATAAGAATTAACTGACCCCACTCTCCTCAGAAAGGGGTGCCAAAGCCAAGCAGTTAAGGGAACTGTCCAAGGATTGTGTTTTGGGATTGTTACTCCATAAAGACTAGGGTAAGAAAGAATCTTATTAACTATGACACCTATATCTTATACCTATTTTCAATCAAGTTGCCATCAATAAAACAAAACCCTATGAAAATCATAAAACTTACTTTAAAATGCTTTTGATTTTTTTCAGAAGACCTCACTTCTCAAGTTATATTTATTGAGTGGGAAAAGAGGCAAGGACGATCAGTTTCAAGTCCTAGCAAAAGGTAGAAACCTAATAGAAAGGAGCAGCTTGAAGGATACTAGACCCTAATTCCACCTAACCATGGTAGGATGGCCCTTAAGAAGCTCAAATAAAGCAACCAGATGGAGCCACAGCAGAAAAGGCAGTGAACTGTGCAGAAGGAAGAGTAGACAGTGCCAGAGATCTAGAGCCTCCTCAGCTAAATGGAGATGAACCATGGCAAACTGATGGGGATTAGGGAGTAAGCTAGGAAAGTTAACAGATTAAATCAGGGGCTCCTATCTAGGCTAAGGAAGGGAGAGTTCAGAATTGTATGTGAAATAACCAAAGTCTAAGTAATAAGTATATACTGTATAGCCATAGTGTTCCCAATCCAAACTAGACTAGCTGATAGTTAAGTGACACAGTAAGGAAGATCTCTAAAGAAACCAGCAAAGAGAATGGATAAAAAGGGTTGACTAGCTCATCAATGAGCAAAAGCACAGCCAACTTATCAGTATAAAAAGCATACATTTAAAGTAACTGAACCAAGGAGATGTTCTGCCAACGCACCAAAACAGACAAAAAAACCCAGTGGATTCAGAGGAGAGAGAACAAAGCCACTCAGTCTGATAGCTAACTAAGGTATCAGCAGCTAGCAAGACAACCCTCATTTTAGGTTATCCAATTTAATGCAAATTAAAAGGCATAAAGTCTGGTGAGTCTTTCCACCCAAGACAGAGCAGAAATGGCCAGATTCAAGAGGACCCAACATTACTATAGGGATAATAATCTATGTCAAAGCTACTGGATAAAAATGATCACAGGAGACCTCCCTGTGTGGTAGACTTTCAGAATATTCTGGCCATTCTTGAAAGGATAGAATAGGATTATTTTAAATTACAGTTCATCAAACCTTTTTGGAATATAGAACATATTTCACATATGTGGTCTACAGCATAATGGGAAAAAATTTATATGCAATACAGAAGAAACTGAGTTTGAAGTTTAGAACAGGAAAGAGAGTAACTCTGCCAGTAAAAGGAGTTCTGGTCATTAGGCCTGAAACAACTCTAGAAACTTCCCCAGTAAGATTTTAGTCATTATAAAACATGGAAGGGACATGGAATGTGACAGCCTCCTCTCCTTCCCCTGGAGTGACTATAAAGAGATTCAAGGAAAAAGAGGATACTGTTATTAATGAGAACAGGTGCCTTTAACAAGGAATGGTTAAAGGGTGCACTGCATCTTAGGGGACCCCAATTAATCTCTTGGGGTTCTCCGGCAGAGAGACATTTAATACTCTGCACAGAGACATTTAAAAGCACACTCCACCTCCCTCCTCTTCTTGGACAAAGTTCTCAAAAATAATGGTGTGGTTTCTGACATCTTTACCACAGGCAAAAACTAACCTAGAAGCAAAGAGATAAATTGAGACCCCCTAAATTAACTGTCTTTGTTTATCTCAATGCTAGAAAAATTACTTCATGGAATGATTATGTAGCTTTTAGTGGAAACCAAAAGAAAACAATTTACCCTGGAAAGGAGAGCAGAGTGCTCAAATAACTCACAGTAACAGTTAAAAGATTATCAATCAAGTAGTTAAATCCATCAGCCTAGGAATCAAAATACAAAGGAAAAAAGGGTAGAAAGTCAAGATCTCTTAAGCCTCTGGCTTCATTAGGCAGAAAATCCTTATTCTAACCTGCGTTACCAGTCCGTCCACTGAGAGAAAAGACACATTTTTAGCCTAGGTCATAAGCCTTATGAAGCTTCTCATGAATTTCTAGTAATCTCTAGGGTCAAAGATACAGTATTTACGAAATTATGAGCTTTTTCTCTCAACCTCTAAAATTAACTATCTGCAGACATATTTTGTAAGCAATCGTTTCTTAGACCAGGAATAGGGGAAACACCAGCCAGAATGCAAAAATTTCCCCTTCTACACATTTGGTTAGGCTAACACCTAAATAATGCCTCCTCCTCCCTTTCTGGTCAGGAATATTTCTTAAAGAATTTAAACCCCTTTATGGTTATGTTAGCCATTGGCTATTTTGGAAATACACATTCAAGGAAATTTAGCTCGAGAAAAAAAAAAAAAGACCTAAAATTATTAGCCAAATCTAAAAACAAAGTTAACTTTAAACCTTAATCCACAGGCAAATCTGCAAACCCAGCTGGGATAACCTCTACACAAGGAAAACTTGAAGTCCACTCTTAGGGCTAAAAAGTTTTAAGTGTCAGCACATTAAAACCATACCAAAAACACTTCTCTGGACATCAATACCTCAAGAAAAAGGATCATGAACTTACAATTAGCATAAATAACAAAGCCAAAAAATTCCCTGAATTTCTGCTCAGGGAATCATTTCTATAGACCAGATCTTAAGTCATATTCTAATATACAACTTAAAGGGAACATGTCACAAAAAACTAACTCAGCCTTTCAACAAAATACCTTTTTCTGCATCTTCCTATTCTGAGCATGACAGTATCTTAGAAAAACCTTTTGAAAGAGATGAAGGAAACCAAAAGATCTGGAACCATCAAATCATTAGGTTTCTCCTGTATTAGAAACTGGATGCAGTAAATTAGATTTTGAACAGTGGCTCTTAGAGGTATACAGTAAACCTACACAGCATTTAAAAATACAAGTCCCTAAACTAGAGCTTATTCTAATAACTCTGGAGTTCATCTACATTTGTTAAAAGCACCATACATGTTTATAATGCTAACTAAGTCTCACTGATTTACTCAATTTCAGAAATTTTAGGCTTCCTACCTACTGATTTTTCTTGGTGAAAAGTATCTTCGTGGAACCTTGTTTCTCTAGTTTTCTCTGCTCCACCTGCCCCAGGACAAGAGGCCTGTCTCCCTCTTACTTCCCCAATAGGCAGAGCAGGGCTGAGAGGAGGCACTGTCAGACTCAAAGATGCCTTGGTCAAGGGGGGGGAGGGGTAGGGTGGGAAGAGAAGAAAACCCTGAATGGATGCAATGGTCTATGGGCATCAGCATTTATTTTTGCCATACATCTATCCAAGCTTAGGCCATATAATCAAATTCCAAAGTGCTTTCTTTCCATTTAGAGGATTAATAGGTTTTTCCTCTTTTAGACCCCAAGGGCCTTTCAGGAATTCATGGACTTGAACAGAAATTATCAATTCACCTCTTTTTTTTACCTCAGCTCTCTACCTAATCTGTAAGTAATTCAGAGCGCAAAATTAACGTTATTAGTTTATACGTGGCAAAATTTACAAACTAGTAATTGGGGCAAAGCAAATGCTGGAAACTACTTATGAATTGAGAATAATTTTCTTCTCCTTGCAAGGCAGAAATAATTATAAAAAGCACAAATTTCATATTGACAACTGGCCCTAAAATGCTAGAAGATAGATCCTTTTAGATATGTAATTTAAACCACTTTTTCCAAGAGCTAGAAGACCTGACAACTCTGTTTTTTTAGGTTGTCTTCATTTCAGGAAGAAGTGATACCCTTGGCTTTCCCAACAGAGAACAACTACTGGTTAGCTACCACTGGGTATTATTTTGACAGTTCACTTGTCCCATCCAACAGAAAGTAACATTTCGCTAACCATCGTATTCTTTTATTCAACTAAAACAAAACACACGGAAGGGGAAAGGACAGACCTTTAGGTTTTATTTTTCACAGTAAGTGGTCGGAGTGAGGAACCAAAACTAAGTTACTTTATAATCTATACCTCTCACGTCATTGTAACAGTTAAATTTTAACAGCAGCGAATGAGAAAAAGGGAATAGAGCAGTTTTCTGAACAACTACCACTATTGCCACTTTGAGTTAGAGATCCTGTTCACTTATGTGACCCACCTCATTGTAAGGGAAGCTAATATATTTTCAGCAGTAATCCTAGTCATTCAACTGGAACAGGCATTAAACAGAAGAATCATTCTTGTGAATTTAGAACCTGCATCTTAAAGTTAGGGCCTAATTGGTCATAGGTTTCCCCTATGCCATCTAGAAAGAATTTTCATAAATGCCAAAAGGAACTATCCTCTTCACTGGTTTGCTTCTATAACCATCCTGGTGACATTCTTTGGGAAAACTACGACAAACTTAGAAAACATTCTACTATATATTGCTCAGTACTAAAAGATAGGGGTCAATGAATCTTAAGAGTCCATGGAGGTGGCACAGACCACCAATCCCAACTCTGGAGGTACTCACTCATGGCCCAGGACCAGCAGCATTATACAAAAAAATCTAGAGAGACAACATGAAGCCAACTGTTACCCATGCTGGAGAGCTCATTCCTGCCTCATATTTGACTACAAAGGGTTATTTTTTAAAATTGCATTTCAATCATTTGACTAAGAAGTTAAAATTAGAATTACCTAATTTAAACGTTTCCCCTGGAAGGCACTTCTTTGCCCTGTATATATTTTCTTCTATTAAACAAATAATGCATGCATGTTTAGCAAAATATACAGGGACACATAAACAGACTAGTAATTACTTAGCGTAGTGCTTTCTGATTCCAGATTACTTCTTATCTTAACTTCATTTTTATTTCTTTTCTTCATTCTTCCGTTTCAAATTCTGACTTCTTTCATCTTCCCCACTTCACACAAATTGCTCAATATTCTACAAGTGGGACTTCTGGTCTGATAATTAGCATGCATTCTTTCTTTTATTTTTTCAAATTTCAGCTTCACTTATTCCTGAGCTTCAAATACTCATTTATAAAACTTGTCAAATGACGACTTCCGCATTTTCCTTCTTCAACATTAACCTTAATAGAAAAAGAACAGGATGAAGAATATTTTAAAACTCCAGGATAAAATCCAGTGCCAAAACTGAAACTAGAAAAAAAAAAAATCCCTCTTTTTGGATTAAAAAAAAAAACAAAAACAAAAAAACCCTAGAATATGCAGCTCAAAAAACTGAAACTAGCTTCCTGTTGGTTCTAAAATATACTAGGTAACCAACCTCATTCTCATTGTCTACTTCAAATAGATTTATCATGCTTAAGTTGAATGCGAAGTGCGCAACTGAACATTTGCTGTTCATCTAACATTTAAGAACTTTAATTACATTTCACACTTCTTACTTATTGTATTCATCAAGAAAATGTTAAGTGTCAAAAGCACAACTCTAGTCAAAAAGTGACACATTAATACAAAAGTGCAAGAAAGGAAAGCACGGACAATTCATTTGTACAATGATGACAAAGCTCAGGGCTGGACAGGTTTACAAATTGTGACTTGTCTAGATAATAGATAAGGTAAAGATACGTAATGTCACACATTTTTGTACTGCATATTTAAAGAGCTCCGTAGAAGACAATGTCAGGGAATCAGAAAATTTGGACTAAAGTGCTCAAAACCCACCCCTAGAAAGCTGCTCTAGTGAAATTTTAAATATGAATGGTCCGACTACTAAATTTAGCACTAGAACCATAAAAAGACAAAATCAGATCAACCAACTACTATATCCAAGTAGTTATGAAAGAAAGCAAACGAACTTGAATCCAACAGTGAGGTTTTCAAAGAATTTTTTGTAAATTCCCCCTCAATGAACAAACATATTAAAATCTTATGCAGTCCAAAGGAGAAATCCTACTTTTTAAGGTGGCAATATTGGGAAAAAAATTATAGCTCACCTCCTAAAATTATTAAAAAAAAAAAAACACCAAAACCCAAAAACCAAAACTCAATCATCACTTAACAGATCAATAAAATGTAATAGTGTCTGTTCAACACCCTAAACAAAATAAATACTGCCTCACAAAATATTCTAGTTCTCCCTGTTATCCTGTACCTCACCTGTACCTCACTTGTCAACAATTTACTAGTTTATTTTCTTTGGGGGTGATTGGGGCTAAAGCTTCCTTTAAAAAAAAAAAAAGAGAGAGAGAGAGAGAGAAAACAAAGTCTTTGTAACTTATGTGGGCATGAAGACAACCATGGCTATAGTGGCAAGTGTTGTGATGCCTTTCCTGAGAAAGTAAGCATATTTTTCAGTCTCGTTTTTTTGTCGCTGAAAGTCAATTATTGTTTAACCCAGGAAAAATTTTAAATAGCTTTTTAAGGGAATCACAGTAATTGATTTCCTTTTAATATCCATCACTAAAATGTAATGGGATATGTTTGCTGGCAGCACAAAGGTAATCGTGGAATCAGAATGCCCAAGCAGGTTTCCTCTTGGGGCCTCCTAAAGATAACATACAGAAACAGGGCTTTAGATGCACGAAATACTGGAATGGAGGCCAAAGCTCTATGTATTGGAACTTTTCAATATGGATGCCTTCCTGCTTTTATATTTTATTACCTCTTCCAAACCATCTTCCTCCTTTTATATTCAAAGACCAAAAAACATGTTGCTAGATAATGTAAATATTAGGTTTATTTTAACTCAACTACTGAGCTCAAGTGGCCACTTTAATAAAACCAGACGACCAACTACTGGGCTTAATGTTATTGCCCATTTGGTGAAGAAATAAGCAGAAACTTCCATCATCAACATAATTTTTTTGTTAGAACAACTCTAGGGACTAGAACTGAATTCAAATAACATTAAAAACATGTACAAATTCAGTAGGTTGCTAACAAGGTAATATTTAAAAAATTGGGATGAGACAAAGAAAAATTGGTTGATCCTGCTATATAAAGGTTAATGCTCATACTAATGGACTGTTTTTATTTTTCTGTAAACTCTACCAGAAGGTTGGGTGGAGAAAAATACTCCAAAGACAGAATATTTTCTGGAAGGGGGGAAAAAAAAAATCTGACTTACCTATATCAGTTTTAAGCCCATCTCTTGCATCAATAATATTGACTCTAAGAAGGGGCTCATGCATTCTGCAGTATTGGGCAGTCTATATTAATCAAAGTAGCAATCTGAAAATAACCTCCACACCCAATCCAAAAAGATTTTTGAGAATTTAGAAACTCAAATTTGCTATTCTAGTGAACTTTTTTTGGCTTGCTTAAAAACAAGACTAAATGAAAACAAGATCTAAAATTCGATGTAACCCATAACCCAAAAAACTAAACTGGATAAAACACTTAAAATTCCTAAACACTAATCACTATCCCTTCTAGAAAAAATTAAATACAATTATGTATGAAAACTGAACATAACACAGAATGCGAAGGCTCTAAAAATACTTCTCTTGGGCAAAATGTTAATATTTACCAATTAGGTTCTGGGCTTTGTTGGAGATAAAGGGGGAAAGGTGAATGCTATTAATTAACATCTCACCATCTGAATTCCTCTTTAAAAAAACCGTAGTACTTACCTTGTTATCACTTGTAATTTCAGTTTGAAAATGCCACCTTCTAGTTCCAAACAACATTAAAACATTCTTAGTTAAGACCAAGAAAAATATTCTTCAACCTGGTTTTTTCAAGAGACTCATACCTAACCAGACTCACAGTGAAACAATGCAAACTATTTCCTTTCACTTGACATTAATTCAATCCTTTATTAAAGGAATGTGGTGCAATGGCTGCAATTCTTTAGAAAGAAATAGATTCAGATGGTTCAGTTTTTGGAAATCAGAATTCAGAGTTAGGGGCCAAAAACAAAGACTACAGAAAGACAACCCAAGATTAAGCAGAAGAGAAAAACTGCAGAAAGCTGAAAGGCAGTTTGATGGGATGGTATCCGGATACTACTCATCTCCATAAAGAGTAAGACTAGATAATGTACCTACAGTGCAAACATTATTTCTACAATAACTATAGCCAATATTCTACCAGAATATGTTCTTGAACTGCTTGCTATTGTAATCTTGACAGCAAGGCAGAAATTAAAACCACCTGTTCATATAATAGTGTTTCCTTATTTAGTTTCTGGATTCTCTAAGTATAGACTTATTTGTAGAAACTAAAGAAATTACATTCATTAGAAAGGCAGAGCATTAAACCAGTGTCAAGACCAAACACACAAATATCGCATACTCTAAATAGAATACTATGACCATTACCAGGCCTTAAAGATTACCCCCCTCAATATTGCTATGCACCTACAAACTAGCCACCAACAACTCTTTTTATGTTATTTGTCCATATTATGACATAACTGCTAAGACTTTTTGCAAAGGGGCTGACTGGTCAACTGTTTTCCCAAAAATATTTGCCAGCAACTTTTGGAAAGTACTGGAAGAGAAGTGAATTTGGGAGATGGAAAGTATTTTATTTTGCACGGGTTTGCCTACATCAAATAAGTTAACTCTAGATAGAAACAGACTTTGAGTTAAATCGATCACATGAAAAAAAATCTCACAATAAAGGTAAAAGCCACTCTGCTATAATAGTGTGACATGAACCACAAAAATTCTGCAACTTATCCTAACTATGCATTTAAAAGAAGGTAAAAGGACACACTGAACAACAGTTCTGTTCGTATATTCGTTCACCCAAGAAGTAAAACCCTATGGGTGACCAGACGGAGGACAATTTATCACACACCTACAGTCTGTTTAGGAAAGAAACTTCTGAAGTCTAAAGGACTGGGGGAAAAAAAACTTCCAGAATTATGCTGGGGATATGGGAGTGTCTGGATTCTGGATAGCCAAATGAAGGGACAAGCTGGGGATGGGTGGGGTTCCAGCCAAACTAAAGAGATTTGTATTTTAAGTGATTACATTAACAATACAGATTAGGCTTGTTTTAATGATTTACATTAACAGTTTGAAATGTTTGAGGGCCTAGAGCTGAATTAATTTTTCAGGCTTCAGAGAAGCTATTCATACCAAACATGTCCAAGATTATTACCCTGAATGCAACTTTTTCACTGCTCTCAGGCACTGTCAAAAGAAGGTTGTTTTTTTTTTTTTATAGCCAGTCAGACCTATTATATACATCATCATTTTTACAGCATTATATCTAATCTGTTCCATTAAGCTTCAGGGTTTTTGCCAGGCACTCTTTAGGAATCCAAACTTTTTTTTTAGGCCTATTCTAACCTCTTCAGTTTCCAATTCACCAATTGCAAAGCAATCTACACACAAAATAAATGCCAAACAAAACAACGTAGAAGTATGCCACAACTTGAAAGTTTAGAAACCTTTCCAGGATCCAAGACTCTTACGTAAGAAATACGTCAATTTCTAATATACAGCTTGAAATTATTTTGTAACTTTCCTTCCATAAGATTTTGGTGAATAAATCTACATAAACAAGATTATGGAAGAAAACAGATGTTCAAAAATGTCAAATTATTTGGATGACAACCTCTCTTGAACGGTCTCAAGCCAGGAACCTACTTCCAACAATTGTTTCCTCCCATATGTAAAATATGCCCAAATATTATTTTGGGGCAAGTTTCATCTTCACAAGCACATGATTACAAGTAACAATAAGGTATGTTCAACCGAGAGCTTTTCTCAGAAACCGGCCATTTTGCATCCTCTCAATAGTGCAAATAGTACCCAATAATTGTTCAGAAAACAAAAGACTTAAAGTCATCATTTGCTTTCCAGTCCAAATACAGTTCAACAGTGTAGTCAACCGGCAGAAATCAGAAATCACAGCTTTAACCATTTGTGCACTCACTCCAAACTTTCTAACCATTAAGAAAGCAAAGGTATAAAAATAATCGTACACGTTTTGGTAATGTTGGGATCAAAAGCCTTAGGGAAAAATGAAAAAAGCTAATATTCCTCTGAACAGGGGGCCAAGCCTGATTATCTCAGACCAAAATCAGATTTAGCTCCCAAGTTAAACAGTAATTTCGACAATGTTCCAGGAGCTATGATAGAGGTTTCTAAAAATGCCTTTCTAATGAAAGGCCCCAAATCTTTTTATAAGAGTTTGCTAAGATACTTGAATAGATTTACCTGACGACTGTTACGGAGATCTTACGATGGCCCTAGAAGAAAAGGAAAACCTACCAAACTGTAAAAGCACCCCCACGTATTCCTACCAAGTAAAAAATCAACTTCCTTCTTCAATAAAGTTCTCCACAACCTCGAATGTTAAGATTCTGGCAAGTTTTCTATTTTTGCATCATTGTTAGTACCCACAGCCTCGCAACCAGCTTTACATCACGTTTTTTAAGCCCGGAAACGGTCTTACTCCTCCAGTTAACATTCACCCAACTCCACACGAGAGGTGGAGGCTTAAAAAAAAAAAAAAAATTAAAGAAAAGAAAAAAAAGTGTACCAACAGAGTAGTGGTTCAGATTTAGAATGCCTCAAAACAAAAGGAAATAACGACGCCACAAGTTGCCCGCCAGTTCCTGCTACACAATCCCGTGAAAAATACCTACTCCATGAAAGAAGAAAATCTCAGCGGCCTCGGGGTCTAGTCTATTCGGATACCCCGATAATGACTTTTCCTTTGAAAGCACTTTCGATATCAAAGAGAAACACTCCATTTAGGCCGAACAAAAAGCGCGCGCGAAACCACCTCTACCGGGCCCAGAACTTGACTACCTCGGATTAGTTTCCCCCACCGTAAGAGAGGTCCCAAGAACTTCCTAGATTCCATCACTTCGGGGTCCACAGACGATCCTTTCTTAACCTAAACGCCGGGCGAAAACCCTCTGAGTAGGTTGCCTCTCTTTCTCCCTCCCACACGGCCCACTGAGGCGCGGGCCCGCCTTGGACGCGCGGCTTCTCCGCCATTTTGTGCCTCTGGCAGCCCGCCCGGCCCGCCAGCCCAAGATGGCGGCAGCGAGGCTTCGCAGGAGAGCAACGGCGAAATGAGATACCGCTCCCCTCCCCCAACACCGAGGGGACGCAGCGGCCATTTTTAAGCTTTCCCCCTCTCGTAACGGAAAAAAACCGCCGTCTTGGGTAGGGAACTACATAACCCCCCACGGCGGCCTCCTTCACGACTAAAGACACTCTCCGCAAGGGTTTTTTAGACCCAACTCCCTTCCTTCCCAGCCTCAGACTTCGGAGCCTAAATCGCCTCTGTCTCCAGGTCTGAGGCCGACGGGCCTGGAAGAGAAGCAAGCTGGGACCACACAGCCGCCCCCTGCACCATCTCTACGTACCCGCTCGCCGTAATTCTGCTCGCCGCTGTCGCTCATGACTCCTAGCTGCTATCGCCGCTCGACGTGCTTCAATCGAAGCTGCCAACCTCTTGCGCCTTCTATATAGAGGCTCCGCCGCAGCCTCGTAGAACGCACAAGTTCCCGAGCCGCTGAGTACCGAAGCGCTCCGCACCGCCTCCGCACGGGCTCTAAGTCTGCCGGACGTGACGCGGCGCTCCTTAACCCGGCCCCTCCCCCTTTCAGAACGCGCGCTTTCTTGGCTCCGCCCCTCCGCGCTCTGGCTCCTCTTTCTAGCGTGCCGCGTCCGGAACCGGACGTGACGTAAGTCCCGCACCTCGCGCGGCCCTACCCCTATCTTTGGGTCTCAATGAGGCGGGAAAGTGAGCGCGCTGGATGGTCTGACCGAGAGGTGGTCGCCAAGGGGCGCAGTGACACCAGCCACGCCTGAATGTTCTGGAACCTACCAGGGAAACTGTCGTGGCGGTGGGAGGGAGGAGATGCCCTCCTTTTCCCCCATCCTTGAGTCCTTTCTTCTGCTTTATGAGTTTTTGTCTTTTATTCTGCCTTCCTTTGGTTGGAGAGGGTGGATATCCGTATGCTAGGTTCCTTGCTTTACTTTGCATTTATTTAGCTTCAATTGTGGATGTTTTCTTCCAGAGTAAACTTTCATTTGAGCACCTATTAAATGCCAAAGAACTTTATCAGGTCTTGATGTGATGAAATCAGGCACAATCTCTATTCTGCAGAAGTTAGTGGTCTAGTGAGGGAGAACCGTTAAACACGTTTGTAAACTATGATTTTAAGTGCTAGAAGCATGTACTGCTATAATGATGTAACAGGAAGGAAGATTAATTCTGCTACCCCCCAACAGCATGATCTACAGTTGATTCTTTTTTTTTTTTTTTTAAGTTTATTCGTCTTAGGGTGCCTGGGTGGCTCAATGGTTTAAGTGACTCTTGGTTTCAGCTCAGGTCATGAACTCATGTTTCATGAGTTCCAGCAGGCATTGAGCTCCATGCTGACAGTGCGGAGCCTGCTTGGGATTCTCTCTCTGCCCCTCCCCCACTTGCTCTCTCTGTCTCAAAATGAATAAACTTTAAAAAAAAAAACCCCTAAGTTTATTTGTTTTGAGAGACAGGGAGCAGAGGAGGGGCAGAGAGAGAGACAGAGAATCCCAAGCAGGCTCTGTGCTGCTAGTGAAGAGTCAGATGTGGGTCTTGAATTCTCAAACCATGAGACCATGACCTGAGCTGAGACCAAGAGACCTATGATTAACTGACTGAACCACCCGGTGCTCAGCTAATTCCTACAGTTAATTCTTGAACAACATGGGTTTGAACTGCTCGGGTGCACTCATAACTGGGATTTTGTTTTTTAACTTTTTAAAATATTCTTTTTTGAGAGAGAGACACAGAGCATGAACAGGGGAGGGGCGGAGAGAAAGAGAGACAGAATCCAGAGCAGGCTCCAGGCTCTGAGCTGTCAGCACAGAGCCCAAAGCAGGGCTGGAACCCATGAACCATGAGATCATCACCTGAGCTATGGTCCAACGCTTAACTGAGCCACCCAAGTGCATATAAATATAAATAAGTATAAATATAAATATAAACAGTACTGTACTGTCCAGACCTTACCCAGTGCACCTGTCATTTCCCCACCCATTAAAAAAGAAGTATGGTACCTGGATGGTGATGCATTTTGATACCTGTAAGACCTGTGCACAATTCAAATGTTTTTTATTGTATTTACAGAACTGTGCAATCATCACCACAATTTTAGAACAGTTTCATCACCCCTGGAAAGAAAACCTGTACTCACTAATAGTCATTGCACATCTTCCTCTCCACCCTCCTCCTGCATCCCTCCCAGCTCTAAGGAATCTGAAATCTATTTTGTCTCTATACTTTTGTTTATTCTGGACATTTCATATAAATAGAACCATATAATATGAAGTCCTTTGTGACTGGCTTCCTTAACTTAGTGTAATGTTTTCAAGGTTCATCCATGTTGTAGCATATCAGTATTTCATTCCTTTTTATTAGTGAATAATATTTTATTATATAGACATAATCATGTTTTTTTATCCATTCATCATTTGATAGGCTTTTGCACCGGAAAGTGCACTTTTCCACTTTTTAGCCATTGTGAATAGTAATAGCTGCTGCTATGAATATTCATGTACAAGTTTTGTCTGAACATAATTTTCAATTATTTGGGGAATACACCTAGGGGTGGAATTGCTAGGTTGTATGGTAACTCTGTGTTTAACTTTTTGAGCTACAACATGGATGAACCTTGAAAACATTACACTAAGTTAAGGAAGCCACTCACAAAAGACTTCATATTATATGGTTCTATTTATATGAAGTGTCCAGAATAAGCAAAAGTATAGAGACAAAGTAGACTTCAGATTCCTTAGAGCTGGGAGGGATGCAGGAGGAGGGTGGAGAGGAAGATGCCATTTAATTCTAGCCACTCTAATGAGTGTGAAATGGTATCTCTTTATGGTTTTGATTCGCATTTCCCTAATAATGATGTTAAGCATCTTTTCATGTGTATCAATCATGTGTAGATCTTCTCTGGAGAAATGTCTATTCATATACCTTGCCCGTTTTTTTAGTTGGATTATTAATATTTTTATTATTGAGTTGTAAGAATTGGCAATTTGATTCTTGCTTGGTACAGCATCAGTATTTAAGGCACCTGAGACCCAGGGGTTTGGTGATGACTCAAGGTGACAATTGTCCTCTTTTTACATAATCTCCAGGGCCACCCTCATCTGCTTTCATAGTTTCAATTGGCGACCTACATGCTGATGGTTTCCGATTTTAAATTTACACCTTTGAACGCCCTCCTCAGTCTTGTGCTTAAATTCTTGTTGCCTGCTTGAATTTTTACCTGGATATTTCAGAAGCTTATAAAAATTACCATGCCCAAAACTAATCATTTTAATAATCTGTTCCTCCTCTGCCATCTAAATGTCCCTGCTAAAACTTTCTTCTCTCTTCCCCTCCTTATTTAGTTAACATAGTTTGTCAATTCTACTTCCTGTATAATTTAAAAAATTTTCTTTTCTTCTCCAGGTCCCTTGCCACCATTTATCAGGGCCTCATCAACTCAGTTAGCTAGAGAATTTGTTTTTTTTTTTTTAATTTTTTTAAATGTTTATTTATTTTTAAGAGAGACAGAGTGTGAGTAGGGGAGGGGCAGAGAGAGAGGGAGACACAGAATCTGAAACAGGCTTCAGGCTCTGAGCTGTCAGCACAGAGCCTGACGCGGGGCTCAAACTCACAGACCGTGAGATCATGACTTGAGCCAAAGTCGGACGCCCAACCAACTGAGCCACTCAAGTGCCCAGAGAATTTCTAATTATCTTAAAAGTGAGTTAGCGTTTGGGCGTTTTCACAGCTTTAAACACTTTATTTCTAGTTCTAATAAGAGAAAAGAGTTACAAAAAGATTCCAACCATTACCTTGGAGCTGGAGTCATAGTTCACAAATGTGAAATGGTATAGGGTGTACCTGAGAAAAATATTCTAGTACATTTTCCCCCAATAATTATTTCAAATTTTGCAGATAGCCCTTGTGTTTTTGTGCAGTTATTAATTTCTAGTCATTTTATTGGCTAGCCTATACCATTTCTAAACTTCCTGTATCCTCCCTGGGAGGAAGAGGTTAAATTTCTTTCTCCCTTTTTTTTTTTTTCAACGTTTATTTATTTTTGGGACAGAGACAGACAGAGCATGAACGGGGGAGGGGCAGAGAGAGAGGGAGACACAGAATCGGAAACAGGCTCCAGGCTCTGAGCCATCAGCCCAGAGCCCGACGCGGGGCTCGACGCGGGGCTCGAACTCACGGACTGCGAGATCGTGACCTGGCTGAAGTCGGCCGCTTAACCGACTGCGCCACCCAGGCGCCCCTCTTTCTCCCTTTTTTAACACCTAGATACTTGTCACTGTGATGTGACTTAAAAATTAGGTCAGGAGCAAAATGTTATAAGTGTTCATTGTACAATTCTCTTCACTATGTTTGAACATTTTTATAATAAAATTTTGAGGGAAAAAAAGTAAGTCAGGCCATGGTAACCACATGTTCTGGAACTATCAATGGATTCTCTTAACTTCCAAAAACCTTAATACAAGTTGCAATTCTCTCAAGATCTGTTCCTTATCTGCCACTCTCCCCCTTGTTTGCTGTGCTGTAGACACAGTTTCTCACACTCTTTGTATTCTCAATCTTAGACCTTTGAATGTCCTTCCTGGGACATTCAACAACAACTCTTTCTCCCAACACTCACCTAAAGCTGGGCTCCTACTCAGATCTCAGACCTTGCCTTGCTTCCTGGTTTAGATTAGATTAGATCTCTTGTTTACATACCCTTATAAGCACCCCTCATATCATTCATAGCAGTTGCAATTAAACAATAATTATATAATTACTTTTGTGATTTTGGCTTTTGTATCTCTTCTTCATTAGACTAGATTCCTTGAGGACGAGGCCTATGCCTATATTATCCCCTGCTTTATACCTAGTACCAGCACTTGGCATGTAGTAAGCTTTTAGTAACCCTTGTTGAGTGAATGAAAGACAGCAAAGTGTGAATTTAGAAATGATTGGGAAGGCAACGAGTATCTTTTTAGGTCCCTGAGCATGGGACTGACTTACTGAAAGGGGGGAATATTGTCCTGGCAAAGACATTGAGGTCAGTCAATGGAGGGCTTATGTGCCATTCATGTCTATATCTCCAGCATCTAGTAAAGGGCCAGGCTGTTGAATGAGGGGCCCTGTGGGATGTGGTTCCTGTACTGCAAATACAAGGTGGAGAGGACTGGACTCCAGTGACAGAAAGAACAGAGAGGAAACAGTAAGTGAGTAGACTGAGACGGTAGACCTGACTGGTCTTGATGATGGGAATATGTGGATAAAAGACAAAGAGATGGGGAAAATGACCATAAAAACCTTGTCTCGGTAGGGGAAGTACATGCAAGAGGAAATAATGTGCCTGCTTGGGGGTGCCCTCTTAACAGAGGCTTAATCTCATAGCATAGAGAAAAGCAAGAAGCTGCCCCCAAATTTGATGATTGTTTCTCCTTAGAGACTAGACCCTCTTCCTCGACATATTTGTTTGTTATTGTTGATATTAAACTTCTGTCCTGGAATTCATGCATTCATTCTTTCTTTGGTTTATTGTTTTGTTTTTATTCGTTTAGTCATTCAGTAAACTAGAGAAGAAAGCAAGGGGCAGATCACACAGGACCTTGTATGCCTTTTTAAGGAGTTTAGATTTTATTTAGTAGGGAATAGGGAAGTATTGAAGTGTTAAAAGTGAGTTATATTGTCATGTTTCGGTTCTAGAAAAATGTTGGCGGTTTGGAGCATGGATTTGAGGAGTGATGTGGCCAAGAAAGACTGGAGTCTAGGGACAGATGAGGAACAAGATCTCTGTTGTCAGCTGTGCAGGGCATACCTAGCAAGGGTCTGTGAAAGCTGAGACCCAGGCAGTATGCTTTGTACACCCAAAGGAAGGCCCTACTTTTGCAAATTCACACAACATCATTTGGCCAGTGGCAGCCAAGCCAGGAGACGAGTTTCTAGACTCTTCCAATGTTCCAGACGAGGAATAAAAAGAGTGAGCAAGTGAGTAAACCTGAACCAAAGCGGTGGCAATGGTGTTAGAGAAGAATGAATGGACATGCCTTCCTGTACTAGTTGCCCCAAATTCATCCTTCTTGCCTGCTCCCGTGAAAATAGATATGGGCCCTTTAAATATATATATTCCTTTGGCCAGCTGGCACTGAAGCTTTGTCAGTATAAGGCATTACGCAGGTATTATAGGAGGAAAGGGTTTACTATGTTCTAGAGTGTTCCGCAGGCTCCTGCAGCACATGAAGCTTCCCTGGTGACCAGCTCCTACAGACTTTCAGCTCTCTTCAGCCCTGAATTTCTGCAGTGTGTTGGCAGCGTCTCCAGATCCCAGCTCCTGCAGTGCATGGCTTTAAGCAGCTCGTAGCAGCCAGCAGCTTCCTTTCAAGCACCCACTCCCACCCCTAAGCAGGTCTTGTAGCAGAGGCCTCTGGCTCCTGCAGCATTTGCAGCTTCTCCAGTGCCCTGCCTCTATAGTACATAGCACACAGCAGCACCCAGAGGCTTCCAGAAGCTGGTGGCTTGCCCTGGCACCACGATCAGGTGGTTTTGTGGGTGAGACACTGTCCCCTGAGCAGCTTTCCCTGGCATCAGAGAGCCAATTTCTGAAAAATTCTAGAGGGCAAATTTCTGTTAAGTTCTGCCAGGATGGCACCTCAGCAACTTCTCTGACGTCCAGTGAGCCACAGCTGTGCTCTCTATGAAACAGTCTGGACTTCAGCTCTTAAGGGAGAAGAGGGTCTTTTGAGGGGACTCTGACAGACCTAGGGGTAAGGCTTCTCCTTATATCTGCTGTTCCTATGTTCTTCAGAGATCCCTTTACTTCTTACTATTTTCTCATTGCCTCTATCCCCAGTTATAGTTAATAATTATTTATATTAAAAGTTTGAGATCAGAGTGAAATGGTGTCAGAAGATGTCATCCTGCTGGCTTTGTAGATGGAGGAAGGGGCCATAAGCCAAGGAATGTGAGTGGCCTCTAGAACTGGAAAAGAATCTTCCCGAACAAATAAAAAGTTCAAATAGGAAGTGGCTGCTGGAGAATTCAGTGCTGGGTAGAATGGCACAGTCAGGCTTGCTGCTTTCCTACCTCAAACCCCATGGTTTCAGGGCTCAGTGTGACTCAGGGGCACAAACTCTGGAAAGTCTGCCCTGGAGTGTGACTCAGGAATTCTTACTGGTCTCACTTGCATGTATCTGAAACTGGGAAGTTTACAAAACCCAAAAGCTTTTATAATCAGAAAAAATAAATTCCCTCTAAAGAAGAAAAACAGAGCATACAATTCCATGGGAAATATTTGAAATTGCCTTATTCTTGCATCAGGAAGAAGGTCAGATGTAGCCAGATGGATATCATGGCTGTATTGCCGGACAAAGCCTGTCCTTCTAGGAAATGAACACCTACTAGAGAGTGCCTCTGGTCATTAAAAGTTGTTTGAGGACCACACACAAACAAAAAATTCCCTGTTCATGTTACCATGTGGTTTATATCTCCTCATTAGACCCTGACTGATTCAGAAGTGCTCCCAGGAGTGGTCCCCTAAAATTCTGCTGGGGCGTGGAAGTGAAGGCAAGAGAAAGCTACACCAACTTCTAGGTCTAGCTTGGGTGACAAGGTGGAAGGACAATGGTGTCATTAGGAAGGAAAATAAGGTCAAGTGGGCAGAATGATGAGTTCAGTTTGAGACATGTAGAAAATGAGGTATTGCTGGGACATCCAAACAAAGATGCCCAGTGAGTGCTGGTTATAGCAACCTGGGACTCAGAGGAGATCTGGGTAGAATATACAGACCTGGAATTACCAGTATAGCGATGGTCACAGAAACCTTACATTGAATAAGCAAGATCCTTAAAGGAGTGATGTGGGGATGTCCTCAGAGAACTAATAGTAGATTAAATGACTCAATGCCTGTCTGTTGCTTAGAAACATGAATGTGCAAGTCAAAACTTGGAGACTTAGTTAAAGCAGATTTTCATGAACCAGTTT
Source organism: Prionailurus bengalensis (assembly GCF_016509475.1). Lineage (NCBI taxonomy): Eukaryota > Metazoa > Chordata > Mammalia > Carnivora > Felidae > Prionailurus > Prionailurus bengalensis. Next base: position 82,053,194 of record NC_057350.1, on the reverse strand, counting down.
AGAACTGAGTGTTTCGTAATTACGAAACACTTACTGTGATGACTATGGCTGTATAATATAAATAACTGTGGTGAAGTAACCAATCACTTTGGAGTGTCCTGAGCACTAAAGAAAAACTCAGCTTAAAAAATAAAATAATTAGAGACCTTCTCCAGCTATCTAGAGAAATCTGGGAAAGAAATAAAGGTAGCAAAAATTAGAATACCAAAATAACAAAATTTAGAACTCAGGCATTTAACATACAAAGAAAATTTTTGTATTAGAATTCTTTTTTTTAATGTGTATTTTTTATTTTTGAGAGAGAGTAAGGGAGCACACGTGTGTGAGTAGTGGGGGGACAGAAGGAGAGGGAGAGAGAGAATCCCAAGCTCGAACTCATGAACCATGAGATCATGACCTGAGTGGAAGTTGGATGCTTAACTGACTGAACCATGCAGGCGCCTCTGTCTTAGAATTCTTATTATATAAACAATACAGATTGAAGATTAAAAAAAAAAAGCCTCAAATCATAAGTGTGCAATGTAAAAAGTGAAAATTCCTGTTTCCCCTTCCCCTTTCTTTCCCAGTTTCACGCCTCACTCTCTCCCACTTAAAAATTTAGCATATAAACATTTAGACCTTTGATAATTTTCTTTTTTTACAAAACACATGGAATCATGCTAGTCATATTCTTTTAACATGATATTCTGCAACTTGCTTTTTTTCCCTTAGCAATCTAAAATACACTGAATATTTTTCCATATTGGTAAATATAGATTTAGCTCATATTTTAAAAACAGTTGCATGGTATTCCATTGTAAATATATGCCATGATCTTTATACCATGCTCTTTTTATAAAGATGAGAAGCCAGCTGTTTATTTTTAGTTTTTTTTTTTTTTTTTTTTTTTTTTTATAGAGAGAGAAAGAGCACATAGGGAAGAGAGACAGAGGGAGAGAGAGAGAATCTTAAGTAGACTTCACACTCAGCATGGAGCCTGATGCGGGGCTCAGTTCCATAGCCACGAGATCATGACCTGGGGAGAAATCAAGGGCTGGATGGATGATTAACCAACTGAGCCACCATGGGATCCCAAGAAGCCAGCTGTTTTAAAGAGCAAGAAACTTGGTTATGCATCCAATTTTTTATTTCAGCTCAGGTTGTGATCTCACATCGGTGAGACTGAGCCCCACATCCACATCAGGCTCTGCGCTGGCAGCACAGATCATACTTGGGATTCTCTCTCTCCCTCTGTCTCTGTCTTTCTCTCAAAATAAATAAATAAATAAATAAATAAACGTTAAGAAAAAGGTGGGGGGGAGGGGAAGGCAAGAAAGCAGTATTCCTAGGAAGGAATCAGCCAGGGCACAGAGGCATTGAGGTGAGAATGTTTGGCAGGTTCTAGGAGCCTAGAGACCAGACCATGGGATGTCAGTGAGTACGTCAGAGAACGAAGAGGGCTTGGTGCCCAGAGCAGATCTACCACATGAAGTAGAATCCTGTCTCCTTCATGACTGACTGAGAGACCCTGGACAAGTTTAACCTCTGTACTTCATTTGCTTCATCTATAAATTAGGAATTATAAGGATACCTACCTCACAGACTTGTTGTTAGGATGCCATGAGTTAGTAAATATAAAACATTTAGAACAACTGTCTAGTCCTTAAGTTAGCAAGTATTATGTAGGTCATAGAAAGGATGTCAGATGTTATTTATATGCAGTGTGGAACCCTGCAGGGGAATGGCTTGACTCAATTTTTATTTTTATAAGATCCCATTCCCTGTTGGGTGGAGAATGGGATAGAAGGGGGGGAAAATTAGACCAGTTAGGGAGCTGTCATGCTGGTCCAGGAGAGAGACCATTGTAATAGGGTGGTAACAAAGGAGATGGGAGAAATGGACAGATTTTAGATCTATTTTGGAGACAGAATTGAGTTGCCTTGGAGGGTATGGGGATAGGGATGTCAAGAAGGACTCAAGAAGGGTGGTGGTCCTCCAGACAGAGGAGGAAACCTGGGAGACAAGGAGTTTAAAGGGGGTGAAGAGAAGGGATAAGGGTTGAATTTTGAACTGAGTATGTTAGAGATGCTATGAAACAGAGTGGAAGCCTGTCAAGTAGGCAGTTGCATATAGTACAAATTGGACATACATTAAAATCTTATAATACATCTGGTATTTATAAATCATATTTGTTTTCAGTCAGGAATTTTTATGCAGCAAGTTGTAAGTAAACAACAAATTATGTACTGAATACTAAAATATCTTGTTGGCAGTTGGAACATTTTAATTGGATTCTTTTCTCTGATTATAAAAGTGATATTACAGCTTGCACGTATACCTACTGGCTGTATAATATTCTACCGTATGGCTGTACTGTATATAATTTTTTGAACAACTTTCTATGTTTTTTCCCTAATTTTTCAACATTTCAAGTAATTCTTCAGTGAATAGTTTTGTTAATAAGTCTACATCTGAATTTAAAATTTTTTTCTTTTGCTTGCTTAAGATAGAGTCCTAGGAGGAGAAATACTTTGTCAACAAGTATGATCTTTTTTAGGACTTTTTTTTTTTTTGAATAGTACAGTATCATTGTCTATATTCATTTACTCTACATTAGATCCCTTTTCCAGGACTTTTGAAACATAATGTCAACTTGCTTTCCAGAGTTGAATTACTTTACATTCCTAGTTCCAATCTACAAATGTTCACCATACCATTGCAACCCCAGTGAAGAACTCTGTTAATCTAATAAGTGAAACAGGACATCTGGAAGCCATTTAATTTAATTTGCATTTCTTATAAACCAGTGATAGAAATTATCTCTGCTAATCTGTTGCTTTTTTTTTCACCTTTTTTTTTTGAGCGAGTGCAAGTGGGGGAGGGGCAGAGAGTGGGGGGACAGAGGATCTAAAGCAGGCTCTGCACTGACAGCAGAGAGCCCCATGTGGGGCTTGAATTAATGAACTGCGAGATCATTACCAAAGTAGGACGCTCAACCCACTGGGCCACCCAGGTGCCCCTAATCTGTTGCTTTTACTACTGACTGATGGCTGTGGTTCTCCTGGCCTACAGCTCTTTCTCCGCCCCACCGTCCCTTTCACCTGGTTAATTCCTACCCAGTTCTTCCCTCCACCCTACCATGCCTCCCAGTGACTGACCTCCTCCTCCTTCTTGCTGCTAATATACGTCTATTTTCTTTGAAATATGTTCTCAGAATCAAGTTCCTCTCCTTCAGAGAACTTATTTCTGTTTGTAATTATATACTAGTGGAGGCAGTTTATCAATGCGTTGACTAAAATGCTAAGCTTCAAGAAGACAGGAATGCTTTGCTCATTACTGAATCCCCACTCAATTAATAGTTATGGAATGAGTGGAGAAAAAGATGAATAGGAAGTGAGAGGAGAGAGGTGCTATGATTGGCTAACTTGGGTCATGTGCCTGTCCCTTTCCCAGGATGCAGCTGTTACTGGAAAAAGAAATAATGGAACAAACATGGTCAATAGGAAATCACTGTTAGCTCGGCAGCTATCTCCATGTGCGTGGACCACAAGAAATTCTAAATTTTCATGTAATCAGAGCTACACATTTTCTTTGTTAGGAATTTTTTTTAATTATATTTAAGCTGAGAAAATTCTTTCTCACCCTAAGATAAATGTACCCTTACATGTCCCTCTAGGTTTTTCTTCTCATGGTTTCTGTTAAACATTTGACAGCAGTTGTAGTTTTCTTATGAAAACACAGGAGGAGGAGCACCTGGGTGGCTCAGTCCATTAAGCGTTTGATCTTGATTTTGGCTCAGGTCATAATCTTATCCTTTGTGCTGACAGCACAGAGCCTGCTTGGGATTCTCTTTCTCTGCCCCTTCCCACCCCTCTAAAAATAAATAAATAAACCTTAAAAAAATGAAAACATATGATGAAATATAGAAAACAGGGCGTGGCACGCAGGAAAAATTTTCTGAACAGGACAGAAGTGAGAGAGAGGGTTAAAACTCTCTTTGTCTTCTGATGTTTGTCTATTAGACAAATCTGATATGAGAGATTCTCTTTTGCTGATTTGCTGTGGAGAAGATGAGTGTCTTAATGTTAATAACGCCCTCATCAGAATATTTATAGGGCCAATACCATTAAAATTGAGCAGATAGAGTTTTTTAAAAAATTTAACACAAATCTTCCCAGACCACATCAGCACGGCATGGTGAGAGGTCGAGTGATCAGTTACAACACACTATAAATCTCCAGCTAAATCTCTGGAACCTTCCCTTCCATCCCCAGTCACTCCTGATTTAGTCCAAGAAGGCCCTAAGAGGGTGTCTGTCACTTGCTTCCTCCTTGTGGCATTTCTCTACCACTCCTATCCAGGACCATGGGTATTCAGGGCTCTGATTTAGGCTGCATGGCTTGTCCCTCAGCATCTGATGGAGATTCTGGTGCTATAGCTCTTTCATTTGATATGATCCCTGTTATGGTCTTAAACTGGCTACCAGTGTACTGAGAAATTTTATTTATGAAGCCTTTCCTTGATCATAAATTATAAAGATATTCTATACTTTGTTCTATTTACTGTTTTCATTTATCACATTTAGGTTAAATTCCATGTAGAGTCTACTTTTGTGTATGGTGTGAGACATAGATAATTTTACTTTTGCCCATATAGGTACCTCCTGCTTCCCCAATACTGGGGGAAGCACATTAAATAATGTGTCCTTTCCTATGTGGTGCTCCATTGTAAATTAAGTTCCCATTTGTATACAGTTTTATCTTGGAGCTGCCATTGTCCCCCATCCAGGGTCAGCAGTATGGGTGGCTCTAAGCTATGGTGGCTGTGCTCAGGGACAGTAGCCCTTGTATCTTTGCCAGTTCTATAGCATCATTTTGAGGCATGTTCTGACCATTCAGCTTCTGAGTTTGTTCTCAGAGTTTCTGAAGAGTCTAAAATTCACTGATATCTTTTATTTTTATTTTTTATTAAATATAATTTATTGTCAAATTGGTTTCCATACAACACCCAGTGCTCATCCCAACAGGTGCCCTCCTCAATGCCCATGACTGATATCTTTTGAATAATTTCCATAATCAGTGTCTATGGTTTGCAAATGAGAGTCCTGACGAATAAAATCCTGAATATACTAACATGTTTTTATTAGATTTTCTTCATCTTTATTTTTGTTCATCTTTATTTTACTCCTTAATAGCTGTCAAACTGTATGTAAAGAATTATCTCAACTATATAGAGAAGAAAATGAATAAAAGATATGGGACCAAATATGTCAAATGTGGCTCCCTCAAGGAAGGTAGTGATAGTTGGGGGAAAGTGTTCCTAATTTATACTTACTAGAATTATCCAAATCCTCTTCAGGGGAATGCATTATTTGATAAACAGGGGAAAAAAACATTAAAATCTGAGAAACAAAAACAAAAGCAAAGAGCTTCATCTAAACTTTTTCATGCTTAAAGTAGTCATGGGCTTGTAAAGCTTTTTCTTTTAGCAGGAGTATCTTTCGTAGCCAGTTCTGCAGTCCTAATTCCTATCTAAACTAGCATACCATGCCTTTCATAAGTATTTCCCTTGTTTTTTCCCTTTAACCAGCTTCTCTCCAAGTGATAAGTAATTTTTTCCCTTTTGAAAAGTCCAGCAATTTAGCTTAAATTTACTGTAATATTGAGAAATTCTTGAACAGTTATCATGTCCTGCTTTTAAAAAACATGTATTTTGTTTACTTTTGAGAGAGAGAGAGAGAGAGAGTAAGAGCAGGGGAGGGACAGAGAGAGAGGGAGATACAGAATCTGAAGCAGGCTCCAGGCTCTGAGCCATCAGCACAGAGCCCGATGCGGGGCTCAAACTCACAGACCGCTAGATCATGACCTGAGCCGAAGTCGGCCGCTTAACCGACTGAGCCACCCAGGTGCCCCTATCATGTCCTTCATATATAGAAAGGGAGGCAGTGTATTTATTGCAAAGAGTGCGGGCTTTGCAGCTAGACAGAAAGAAGAACTGAATTCTAATCTTGGCTCTGCCAATTACTAGTTCTGTGGATTTAGACGAATCCCTGGAATGTCTTTCTAAACACACTTTCCTCATCTGAAAAGTGAAGGCAGTGATACCTAAATGACAGGGCTAGTGTAAGGGGCAGATATTTTGTTAATACCTAACATAGTGACTGAGATGGAGTAGGTATACAATCTGTGACAGCACTGAATAAAGATATCTACAGTCTCAGCTGTGTAGACTGTAAGTAGATACTTACCCAAGTTAGGCCAATCAGATTCTCTCCCCTGAGAATTTGTCCCCATTGTCAGGGGTGAGGACACACACACACACACACACACACACTCGAGGCCGGTCTGGGAAATGCAGGACACCGAGGCTAGTCTGCTCCAAAGGGAACCTGCAGAAGGAAGGATCCTAGGCCAGGCTCCTACACAAAGGGAATCAACTAGTTTAAAAGAAAATGACACAAACGTGTTTTTTACTAGAGAGCAGTGCCTGCCTTGTGTAAAATGTGAGAATTTAAGATGCTCTGGTGTCCTATACTTGCTAAGGAGACTTGGCCTCACTTGCCTTACCCTAATCCTGGCCTTATTGGATCCTGTCTTTATTGAACGTTTTGATATATTTTCATCATGGATTTGGGTTTTTTTTTTTAAAGTATCTATCTTTGGGGCATGTAGATGGCTCAGTTTGTTGAGTGTCCAACTCTTGATTTCAGCTCAGGTTGTCATCTCATGGTTCATGGGATCAAGCCCCATGTTGGGCTCCACACTGAGCATGGAGCCTGCCTAAGATTCTCTCTTTCCCTCTCTGTCTGCCCCTTTCCCCACTTGTGCATTTTAAACATTAAAAAAAAAGTTTTTTAATTAGAAAAAAAATTTTAAATTCCCCTAAGCTTCAATGTCCTCCTTTATCAAATGGGGGTTATAGTAGTGTCTGCCATATATAGGTGTCGTGAGGATTAAGTGAAATCAAGCTGCTTAATCTATGCAGTACAGTCGGAAGAAATTAACTGTGTTTATCTCTCAACTGGTGTCTCACCATCAGGATAGTTGCTTCCCCACTACCTGCTCCCTACTGCAGTTCACCTTCCCCACTGCACTAAATGGATACGCACTCAAAAAGCAGCAATTGGCTTATCAAAAAGGAAAGTATGGAAATACGTCTGCCTGGGGGTGGAAAGGTATGAAGCACATTCCAATCCCAATGGAAAAGATTGAGCGGTTAGCCCAGTCTGGGGGCTCCATTTCCCTACTCCCCACCGCAGTTTCTCTGGAAGTCTGAGTGGCAGACTGGACTCTACCCTTTTCCTCAAGTCTTAATAACACCATCCAAGGAAACAGAAGCTTGGGGTTCTGGAGAGGGTGTCTTGACCAGGGTGAGGCAAGTGAGGTACTCACCTCAGTACAAAATTTAAGGGATTGCCAAAACTCCAGGATGAAGATATTTATCATTTTTTTTATTTTTAGAGAGAAAGAGAGAGAGAGAGAAAGAGAGAGAGAGAGAGCAAGCAGGGGAGGAGCAGAGAGAGAAGGAGACACAGAATCCCACTTTACAAATGAGGACTTCAAAGCTCAGAAAAATTAAACAACTTGCCTAAAGTCATACAGTTTACAAATAAAGGATCAAGATACTTCAAAAAAAAAAAAAAAAAAAAAAAAAAAAAAGAATCCAAAGCAGGCTCCAGGCTCTGAGCTGTCAGCACAGAGCCTGATGTGGGGCTCAAACCCACGAACCTGTGAGATCATGACCTGAGTTAAAGTTGGATCTTAACCAACTGAGCCACATAGGCACCCCAATGCATAGAGGAATTTTGAAACTTGTCTAAGCTCACACAGTTAAGAAGGGGTAGAATTGGGTGTTAAACCTAGTCATAGTCCACAGCTTTAATCACGTTATGGAACCTTCTAGCTGACAGTTGACTGGGTTCAGTTAATTACACTTGCAAGTAAGAGACAAACATAGGCAAGAGAGTGTAGAGCTGAACATTAGGAACAGAGAACTCTGCCCATTCTCTTCACTGGGTGGACCAAAAAAAACCCAAACCCAGGCTCCTTTCATCAAGGGAACCCTAAATAAATGCTTTGACATCAGCTTAGGATGCCTTCAAACCACAAGAAAAAGGCATCATTGACTACTCTCCATGAGAACATAGTCTTTTCTTTTTTAAGTTTTATTTTGAGAGAGAGAGAGCGAACAGGGAGGGGCAGAGAAAGAGAGAGAGAGAGAGAGAGAGAGAAAATCCCAAGCAGGCTCCAAGCTGCCATCGCAGAGCCTAATGCAGGGCCCAAACTTTGGAAGATGTGAGGTCATGACCTGAGCCAAAACCAAGAGTCGAATGCTTAACCAACTGAGCCACCCGGGTACCCCACACGTAGTCTTCTTAATGGGTCACTACTTGCCCTGGCGGGGATTAGCTTAGTTACAAAGCCACAGGTTTTTGTTTCCAGACAGCATAAATGTTTATAGGCTGGTATCTGCCCATGTTAGCTTTTCCTGTTCAGTCACTCTAAACTTATTTTTCCTTAAAACATATTTTTAAAGTAAACTTTCTAATGAAGTAGAAGATATATACAGAAAGGTACATGGTGCACAAATCTTAAGTGTATAGCTTGATAAATTTTCACACAATGAACATTATCAGCCCTGCAGAAGCCCCTTTTAACCTTCTTTCAATCACTATCCCCAAAAGCAACCACTATTCTGATGCCTATCACCGTAGATTAGTTTTTTCTTTTGCATTTTATATAAACTGAATCATATGCTGGCATTCCTTTTCTCTCTCTCTCTTTTTAAATGTTTATTTCTGAGAGACAGAGCATGAGTGGGGAAAGGGCAGAGAGAGAGAGGGCTCCGAAGCAGGCTCCAGGCCCCGAGCAGGCTCCAGGCCCCGAGCTGTCAGCACAGAGCCCGAGGTGGGGCTCAAACCCACGAACTGTGATATCATGACCTGAGCCGAAGTTGGACGCTCAACCACTCAACCAGCTGAGCCACCCAGGCACCCCAGTGTATATGCAAATGTGGCAGTACCACAAAGACACTGAAAGCCCAGGGGGAGGGGCCAGTTTTTCCTGACTATTCCCACCAGGTTGCCTCTCAGCTTCTCATGGGTCCCTGGAATGCTTTTTTCTCTGCCCCTTCCCCTCTTTCCTCTTCTACTCCCTGCCACTTCCCAGTGTCCCAAAGTCTATGGCCCTAGTGAGAGCAGGCTGAGGGCTTCGGTATTTTGACATGGTGGAGCTTCTGCTTGCTAATATTGGTGGCCTCTCATATGACACCTTAAATATATTTTGATGCTGGGAGAGCGCCCTGTCCAAGGAGAACAGTAAGAAAAAGAGGGGGTGGAGAGGACCCAGCACCCATCCTCTTGTCTCTATGTAACTCTATCTAAAAAATTTACCTTTGTCCCTTAGGGAAAGCTGATGGCAGAGGCTGCCAAATGCCTGGGTCTGAAGCATGTGACACGGTGGCCTGGAGATGGTCAACTGCCTGAGTATGTGGCAGGTTGGAGATACCACACATTGATGGGAAGGGAAAGGTAGAGGAGTATTTCTGGTCCATTGGTGTCCCCATGACACTGGTCCCCACGACCAGCATCTGCATGCAGCCTCTTTGAAAACTTTCTTACCACGTGGAAGCCCATGATTACTACACCTTGGGCAGGTTGTAGTGTAAGTTACCCCTTCTCTCCTCCCTCTTTCCCCGGCTTCCTCTCTTCAGTGGACACATGTCATTTGAATGTCTTCCATGTGCTTAGCTCTATGTGAATTTCAGAGGGACACCAGGTTGTCCTGGACTTCACAGAGAACGGGATCTTGGACTGGAAACACAAGGGGTTACACTTCTTACTGATGTTTCTTATATAAGTAGTCAACTTTGTGACCTCAAGCCTTAGATCTTTCACGTCTAATGGGAAAGTTGGACAAGATGACTTCTCCTAGCTCATCCACCTGACCTTCTGTGGCAGGAGGGAACACATTCTCCTCTTGACCTGGGTCCCATGGTCAGAATCCCTCAAGGGATGCTGACTCCTCAGGGACAGGTTCCCAGTCCTGCCTCCAGAGCCTGATTCAATCCATCTGGGCTGCGGCCCCAAAGACTGTAGTTTAATGAGGACTCCTGGTAATTCCGGTGCTGCCAGTCACTGACGAGCATCCCCCTACCCTTTGGGAGGCATTTTCTTTGTCCACAGTCCTAAGTGGCTCTGGCACAGGGAGAATACCACACTGTAGTATCAGTGCAGCAACACAGTCTTTCTTTCTTGTCACATACTGGGGACACTTCAGAGGCATAACTAGCAGTAGGCAAAGTAGACTGGAGCTAGAGCCAGCAGCATCTCCCTGAACCATAGACAACTCAGGTGATAGTTCAACAAATGACTAGATAAATGTGTAAATGTGGCCCATCCCTTCACCTTCGTTTCTTCCCATGCCTCCTCTACCAGCTTTCAGAACCCAGCTTACACAACACTTCCCAGATCGAGCCTCGGTGAAAAGATGATGTCTTTAACTTCTGATGGTACCCAGTCCCATTAGGGGCCCCAAAGTCTGTAAAACACAGCCTCAGGTATCCCCAAATCTCATCTTCCACTATAGGAATAACTGACATTTACTAATGTAAATGTAATGACACTTACTAGGTACCTGACGCTGTGCTAATTGCCTCCATTTTACAGATGAGGAAACTGAGGGACAGATACACTAAGTAACTTCCCCAAGAACCAGGACTAAGGCAGAACCAGGACTTGAACCCAGGCACTTTGGCTCCAGAGCCATATTCTTTACCACTGTAAATATAGCTGCTTTTATTTTTATTAAAGTTTGTTTATTTTTGAGAGAGAGAGAGCAAGTGAGAGAGAGAAAGTGGGGGAAGGGCAGAGAGAGAGAGGCAGAGAAAGAGGGAGAGAGAGAATCCCAAGCAGGCTCTGTGCTGTCATTGCAGAGCCCCACCTGGGGCTTGAACTCAGGAACCATGAGATCATGACCTAAGTGGAAATCAAGAGTCAGATGCTTAATGAACTGAGCCATCCAGGCCAGAGCCATATTCTTTACCGCTGTCCCACAGCTGCTTTTAAACTCAGCCCAAGAACATCAACTCTGAAGTAAAAACAAACCTCAAAGTCAGAACAGACTTGACTCTGAGTGCCTCAAATAGAGAGGCTTTACAAATAGGAAATTTAATTTAATCTAAGGAATAAGCAGACGTTTTGCCTATAAGATATTCAGTCAGGAAGCTAATTTTGTTACAAAAGACAAAATATGGTATTTAGTCCCTGGCCGCTAAGCCTGAAGTCACTTTTACGCTGGAATGACATTCGGAGGCCTTGATTCTTGCCTGAGCCGACTGCCTTCTGGCTGTGAGGCATTGGGCACGTTAATAGATTTAGTTTCTTCATTTAAAAAATAAGCATGCTGGCGTTAGGTCATGTCTACGCTGGGTTCTGGCCTGGGATTCTGGGAATCTATGAGAAACCATATCACCCCAGAAGCAGGGCACAGGCTTTGGAGTGACAGATGAGGGTGTGAATCTCCTTCTGCTGCTTGCTGGCTGAGTAACCTCAGGTAAGTACCTAATATTCGTGTGTTTCAAGGTTGTCTTGAGGATTAAACCAGCCAATATGTTTGTTCATTCATTCATTCATTCATTCAATAAATATTTGAGGGCCTATTCGCTAATCACTCATTGGGGAATCAGCAATAAAGAGTTCAAGACAGACAAAGCGCTGCCCTCATGAAGCTCATATTCTGGTGCAGAAGACAGATAATAAACATAAAACAGGTAAGTAAAATATATTGTACGTTAGAAGGTGATAGTGCTATAGAAAAACCAGGGCGGGGAAAGTATCTGTGGAGAGAGAGCAGTAAGGATGGGATGTGAGGTTTAAAGACGACCGGCAAGCCTCCTCAAGAAGGTGACATCTAAGGGGTGCCTGGGTGGCTCAGTTGGTTAAGCGTCCGACTTCAGCTCAGGTCATGATCTCACAGTTTGTGGGTTCGAGCCCTGCAATGGGCTCTGTGCTGACAGCTCAGAGCCTGGAGCCTGCTTCAGATTCTGTGTCTCCCTCTCTCTCTCTGCCCCTCCCCCACTCACACTCTGTCTCTGTCTTTGTGTCTCTCTCTCTCTCAAAAATAAATAAACATTAAAAAAACATTAAAAAAAAAAAGGTGGCATCTAAGCACCTTCTGATGGAGGTAGATAATGAGCTCTGTGAATATTCAGGACAAGGAGAACAGTCAGTGTCGTTGGAACAGAGCAAGTGTGGGGGGAAGTAGGAGGTGAGGACAGAGCTAACAGAGGGTCTGGTCCTGTAAGCCACTGGTTTTTCTTCTGAGAGACTCAGAGAACCATTGCCAGTATGGACAGATATGACATGAGCTGACTTCGGTTTTTACAGAATCATTCTGACTTTTGTGTGGGAAAGAGACTATGGAAGGCAAGAGTGAAAACAAGGAGACCAACTTTGTAATAATTCAAGTCAGAGAGAATGGTGGCTTGGACCAGTGTGGTAGCAATGAAGAAGGTGAAAAGTGTCTGGCATGCAGTAAATATGTATCATGTCCCTATTATGTCCTGGGGGCATCTTTGACCAATTTACAGCAGAGGTGGGGTAAAAATCCTAATGCAGATGAAGTCACCATGATCAATACAAAACAGGATGCCATGGGTGCTCGGTTGTGTTGACCACACTATCTGTGCTACAGGTGACCAAAGAAGGGTAGGAGAAGGCTTCATGGAGAAGTGGCCTTGAGGTGGTCCTTGAGGGTGGGCAAGACTGTGTACGGGTGGAGGGAGAGACATGCTGGTCTGGCTAAAATCTAGAATCAACATGAATGAACCAGAGGCTCTTTGGGGGAAGTAAGGAAATCCTGGTTCTCCCCTCATCTATCCGTGGAATTTTGGCAAGTTATGTAACCTCTCCAGCCTCAGTTTATTCATATGTTTAAAAAGGTTGTCACATCCCTCTCCTGAGACTGTTGCACGGATGAAATGAGTTACACATGGGAGGTGCCTGGCACTGGGTCTGGCATTTAGTGAGCCCTCAGTAGCTGATCAGGCTGGAATGGCCTGGACGAGGGTGTGGCTAGCACAGAGCTTTTACAGACCAGCAAGAGAAGCTGATAACATTAAGCACCACCAGCCATTTCTCCAAGGAAAGGGAAAGAGAACAGAGTTTCTCAGAAGGAAGTGTGTGTTTGTGTGTGCCTCACACAGAGTCTGTCAGAGCTGAAAGGAGGGCCCATGACTTCTCTCAAGCTGGCAGGCGTTAACTAATGCGCTCTTTGCCTCTCTTGGCTGCAGTTCTCCCAGCTGTGAAAAGAGTGTTTTCTCATGATTTCTAAGGTCCTATCCAGCACCAAGGTCTCTCCAGAGTAGGGGGTCCCTTCTTCCTTACAGAGTTCAGGGCTGCTGTTGTAAATACCGATTTATTGGAACACAGACACACCATTGTTTATGTATTGCCTGTGGCTGTGTTCATGATACAATGCCAGAGCTGAATATTTAGAGACCATATGGCCCACAAAGACTAAAATATTTATATCTAGCCCTTTAAGAAAAAGCTTGCTGATCCCTGTGGTAGAATGTTGCCTAGAGTTGGGGATAGAAGGTTGGTTTTGTTTTTATCTGTAACTCTTGGTCCAAGTGAGTCTTGAGGGGGTATCAATGTTCCCAATTCTGCCTCAGGTGCTGGAAATATAAGGAGACCAAGACATTTTTTTTTTTTTTTGAGGTGGGGAGCTATTACAGCTGTCAATCCAGCTACAAAACCGCATCTGGGAATCTCACTAAAAACCACACACAGTTTCGTGGAGAAAATATGTCACTCCCTGACCCATGCAAAAAAAAAAAAAAAAGAAAAAAAAAGAAAAAGGACTTCTGAGAAGATCTGCCAAGTCACTTATTTGTACCTGGGTACAAATTTGCTTCTCAGTGACTGACCCCATTCCCAGGGTATTTGCATTTGGGTATTATACTCATTTTGTCTTGTGGGGTTTGAATTCCTCAAGGGAGAAGGGGAGAAAAGTGAAGGAGTGTGAGCATATGTGTGTGTGTGTGTGGTGTGTGTGTGTGTGTGTTCATTCTCAGAGGACTGGCTAGACATTATTTTGGATGGCTCAGGACCTTCCAAGGATCTTTCAATCGTATACCTGGTTTCTGACTATTCTTAGCACATCAGGTTGTTTTAGAATGCAGCAGAAACTTCCCTGATACCGAAAGTTTGAGGGCATTAGAGGCTGGGAGTTCTACAGCGTGGTTAATGCCGTTCTTAGTTATACGTCGGACTTGATGCTCTCCACTGTCTGGCTAGAGTGGGGAAGCCCTTCTGCACCACGCTACTCTGGGAAAGGATGCGTGTGGCCACAAGGTGGAGCTCCAGCCCTGGAAGTCGGCCTTTCCCCCAGTCGGGTCAGAAGGAGGCTGTTTGCTCCATAATTTCAGTGAATGCAGGCTCCAAAGTAAACTCCCGTCAGCAACTCTGGTCTGGCTGAAATGGTCTAATCCCAAAAGAAACATTGTTCTCTCAGAAAGTGAGACACAATAGAACGAATCTCTTTCCTTCAAAAATCTACAGAAAATAATCTTTCATGTGACTGAAGGATGTTAATCAAAATTGCAGGATGGGAGGATGACCCGAGGAGACAGAAGTCATCTTTCATGCCTCTCTTGAAGTGTTCTATTTCCAAACTCACTAAAAATTTAATTTTTTTCTGATTTCAAAAATAACAAATGCTTTACTGCAGACAACCCAGAAAATTATAAGAAAGAAACTAACGATCACGTAATGCAATTTTTCAGAGATAGTAACTGTTAAGATTTGGCACATTTTCTTCTAATGTTGTTTTTAGGGTATTTATGTAATGAAATTAAAATAACACTATATGTACCATTCTGTATCTGGCTTTTTCACTAAAAGTATGCATTTTTCTGTTTTGTTACATTTCTTTCTTTTTTTTTTCAATGTTTATTTATTTTTGGGACAGAGAGAGACAGAACATGAACGGGGGAGGGGCAGAGAGAGAGGGAGACACAGAATCGGAAACAGGCTCCAGGCTCCGAGCCATCAGCCCAGAGCCTGACGCGGGGCTCGAACTCACGGACCACGAGATCGTGACCCGGCTGAAGTCCGACGCTCAACCGACTGCACCACCCAGGCGCCCCTGTTTTGTTACATTTCTTCAAAAACATTAATTGTAATAGTTGCACAATATTCTTAGAGTAAATGTATCAAAATTTATTTTACCATTCCTTTGTTTTTGGACACGTAATTTGTGTTTGATTTTTCATTATTATAAATGGCACTTGACAATCACTGTTTCAAAGAAGTTGCTTGTGTTGGTCACATTTTTTAAAGCCAAGTGGAATTGCAAGGTTAGAGTTTATCTTTGGGGACTAAAGACAGATTACACTGGATCCAATAGCTAGAAATGGTCTTTGGTGACTTAGATGGGGCAACTACTGGTCTAGTTAGTGTCAGAAGGGACTCAGGGAGTGGATTTTGTGGAAGGTGACAGTTAATGTGTGATCAGCAGCATTTGTTTGGGCCTGGTCTTGGCAGAGGCTGGGATGGTCAAAATGCCCATTTATAACCAAGAAGGGGAGTGATGATGGAAGAAACATCGGCCAGAAAGGAAGGATAGAGAGCCCAGTGGCAGAGTGAGAGAGCCTACATGCTGCATGGAGAGATGAATGGGTAGAATACCGCAGAGGGCTGCCTGGTGAAGGCCATGAGGAAATGTAGCTGGAAGGTGGGGAGGTGAAGGCGGGTGGGTACAGATCCACAGTACTTTATCCAGTACCTTGGTCCCCCTTGGCCTTCCCGCTTCTCTGGGGCTAGAAAAGATTTAGCTTTCAGAATCTTCCTGCTTTTAGATAGGTTATGGTCTACATGTATTATGTAACATCACCAGCAGGGGCTGGGGCAGGAACCTGTAATCAACACGTCAACATCTCTGCAGAAAAATAGGTGACTATTTCTATTAAATGGGATAACTGAACACCAAAAATAGCTTCACATAAGTTCAGATCAGGTTTTGCCACCAAATTAGCTCAGAGAAGTCAGTGGGCTGCAAAGTTGCTTATAAAAAAAATGTTCAGACTTTCTTGAGTTTTCAACTTAGGCTAAAGAGTTGTGGACCTATATCATCACTAAGGTGAATACTTTTCTTTTCAAACTATTTTAAATGTGGGCTATGGCATTCCCCGTCTTTTAACTTGTTCTTAAAAGATCACCCCAGAAGCTTGAGGGAAGCTGGGGTTTCCTGAATCTGAGGAAATGGCCAACATGTGTCGTTTCTATCAAATGAAGCCAGATTGTGATGTCAAGCTGACTGACCGATTAAGTAAGTCCAAAGCTTCAGCCAGTTTATCTCGGAGAACCAGGGAGCCTTGAGGGGCATTTAAACTGTTCAGACAGGCCCCAGACCACACAACCCCCTTTCTTCCGGATCCTGGTTCTCTTTACCACACAACATCCACATTTACAGAACAGATGTGTTAAAACCAATTGTTGGAAGGCCAAAGGTTCCCCTGATGCTCTCTTCTCACTAGAACACTGCAGTGGTGACCTGACATAGTAATTTGACTCACACACAACCTTCCAGCTAGCATTCAGGGTGGTACCCCTGTTTGGTTAAGTGAGAAGCCCCAAACCTACACCCTTTGTAGCTCTCCCTCCCTCATAGTCAAATTTGCCTCAAAAGGTTCTAGCCTGAGGAATTTGAAGCTTCTTCCCTAACATGAGTTGGGGGCCTTCAGCATTCTTGTTTGCCTGCATAAGTGACCCTGAACCCTGGTTTTGAAACTCCTCCATGCAGCTCCAGTGTTTCCAAGTGCATTGTCACATTCCCAATGGACTTTTAAGTAATTTTAATTTCTTCTAAAAAATGTTTTGAATGTTTGTTTATTTTTGGAAGAGAGAGACAGAGCCTGAGCAGAAGAGGGGTAGAGAGAGAGAGAGTGAGGGAGACACAGAATCCGACGCAGGTTCTAGGCTCTGAGCTGTCAGCACAGAGCCTGATGTGGGGCTCAAACTTGTGAACTGCAAGATCATGACCTGAGCTGAAGTCGGACACTTAACTGACTGAGCCACCCAGGTAGCCCAGTAATCTTAATTTCTTAAATTAAAAATCTTTGTACAGAATTTTCTCAGGAACATGGTGTTCAATGAGCAAATACAAATGTTGGAAACTCTAAAGTTCAGTTTTGCTTCAAGGATGGAAGTGCATTCTCTGATTCATTCATCAAATCATCTATTGAATCATCATTCAATTATTCATCTGTTCACTCATCTACCCTTTATTTATGCGTCCACAAGCTTTATTTTTAGCACCAGCACTGATGAAACATTTGTGGACTTCTCTCGTCTCCTATGTGTTTTCCTATTGGAGTGGGGCACACTCCAAAGGCTGCCCTTGCTCCTTTCCTCTTTGTGGTTGGGTTTGTGTCATGCCAGGGTAATGGATGCCGTCTAACCATTTAACTAAAGTGAACCCTAGAAGCTCTGTAGTAGGTGAAAGCAAGGAGCTTGAGGTGGGGCCTGGGCAAAGGTAGGAAAGTGGAAAGAGAAGATGCGGGAAGGGACTCCATAATATCTTAGCATATCCTATGCCATGCTGTAATTGTCTTACTTACTAGTTTCCTCTTGTCTGTGAGAGACTTGCACTCATCTTTATCCCGGCGTCTGACATGTGTTAGGTGATCCATAAGTAGTGATTGACTAAATGAGTGAATAAAGGTAATTGATGACATCATTATAAGAAAAGGGAAATAAACATGTGCATAGTTTGGAGAGTGGTAAGAACCAGCAAGTGGTGCTTAGTGGATGAGAAGTTGTCCACTTCTGGGAGAGGTGAGGCAGAATGGCATGAGTGCCTGTGTGAGAGCCTGCAGTGGCCTAGGATCTGACCTGGAGGAGAAAGAGCCAGGGCAGTGCTGAACAGCAGCTGTTTTTGTCTCTTAAGGCATCAGGTGGCAAGTATTTATTATGATGCAGGAGTTATTGCAATGAATGAATGATATTGAAGTTACTGCAGACACTTTTGGCTCTTGGGGGGAAGTCACAGTGCATCTGAGGACCACTCTCCTTTTCAAAGGGCACTTTCCTTATCCCCTGAGCAATAAACTCAATGCAGCTCAAACTCTCAACCCTGGGAAATGGGTCTGGATAAATTTCTAAAAAGGGAAAAGAAAAACAAAACCTTAAACTAAAAATAGGCAGTTTATTACTCATCTGGGTGGGCCGGGCAGGAAAAATGGCTGTTCTTTCCTAAATAAACCTCAACATCCCCTACATGGGGAGTGTCTGCAGGCTGGTGTATTCCCTGGCCGCCTTGTGTATTCACTGGGGTGGCAGGTGGGTCCTTTCAGGCTGTGGGACAAAGGTAGCCCTGGGCCAGCCCCGCCATTGTTCTTAGAAGGCACATGAAGCCCTTTTTGGGCTTTGAAGCAAACTTTACAGAGGCTCATCTGAAATGGGACTGTTCCTTTAAGGGCTAGTTTGCATCTTCGTCTCCCATAACCAGTAAGGGAAAAGGACTGTGACAGAAAGTCTACAATATTTTAATATTTGTTGACAGTAGACACGGGAGTCCACTACCACCTTGTCCTCCCCTCAACAATCTCCAGGCTTAGGGAGAGGATAGCTTCCCTTTGGAGCTGCTGAGTAGAGACATGGGGACCCAAGAGAGGCATGGAAGGTGGAAGTGGGGCTATGTACCACAGTGAACAAAACCATCCTCGGTTGTCCAGGGAGTGGTTGGGTGAGGGTGGGGCTGGGGGTGATGAAACAGAAGGTGGGCAGGAGATCTCTCTGTGATTTTAGAAAGGTCCCTAGAAACCCGAACTATCAAGTCAGATGATGGTGTATTTAATTCCTGCCTGTCGCACTGACGAGTGTGGGAAGTTGGGCAAGTCACTTGACTTCTCTGGGCTTTAGTTCCCATCCTCACAAGGGCCCACTGGGAGGACCAAAAGATTGAAAGCACGAAGAGCACTTGGACAGTCTTTGGCAGACAGTAAGTGCTCAATAAACAGTAGCTGTAAATATTTTTGGGAATAATTCCTGCCCTTGCCTCCTTCCTATGGCACCCTGAGTTCTGTTGGTGCCCACGGGGTGCTCTGGGTCTCCCCACCCACTGGTGGGCTGCTCCCAGATTGCAGGTTCATTGTACCCAATTGCCGTCTACGGGGGGGTCTTGTCCCTGCCCAGCTCCCTTTGCCCACCACTAGATGGCAGGATGAGTCCTCTGTTTAGAAAGGGTGACACCAGCCTTGCCCCACATGAATTCCTTCAGGGGCTTTCTTTGAGGACAAGGCTCCAGCGGACAGTTATATGGTGTGTATGACAGCCCTTTGGTCTCTCTCTGTTAGGCTCTCTCAGTCCCCCTCCAAGGTCATTTCAACAAACATGTGCTGGATACTGTCTCTGCACCTGGCGCTGTGGGATTAAGAGCCTTCTCTGTGGCTAGTTTAGGATTAAGGAAAGGAAGAGCCAGGGTATTATCTGAAGGCTCCCGCACTGGCCTGACCCGCCACGGAGAGAGGCTCTTGGGTGGAGGGGGAACCTACCATGGATAGAGGGCCCTGAGGCCCCTGCCCCAGGAGCATGGAACACTGCTCTCCAGCCCAGTAGTGAGGGGGCAGAGCCCGGGTATAGGTGCTCCTGGAGCTGGCCTCAGTGTTATTCTGTCTCCTGCCCACAGGACACTTCCAGCTCTGAAGTCCTACCAAAACTGTACAAGGAGCAGAGACACTTCCCCCAATGGAATTCAGGGCATTGTAAGGAAAAGGAAGTGCTTGCCAGGCAGACCCCAAACAAACACCATGTACTCTCCAAAGTAACTGTCCCCTGGCAATAGAGTCAACTCCTGGGCTCGGTGCAGAAGTGAATAGAACAGCAACAGCATGAATTTTAAAACACTCCAGAGAATAAGTTGTAATAGAATTTCTGAAGGAAATGCTCAGCTGGCTCTTGCAAGAGGATTAGAAATGTGCAATCCTTTGACTTGGCAGTATTATTGCTAGGAAGCTGTTTTAAGTAAATAAACACCAATATAGACAAAAATAAAGTTTGCAGGATTTTATAGGGAGGTGTTGTTCATGACAGTAAAAAAAAAAAGTGGAAATCATCTGAATGTTCAGCACGAAAGGAATGGGTAAATAAATTATTGAATCGTGAAAAAATGTCCTTGAATTTAAAATTCTTTAAAACTGGCATTCGTGAAGAACTTTTACTGACAAAAAGCTTATTATGTGTTAAGTGGAAAATGTTGGATGCGAAATCACATTATAGTTAGCTGAATTCCAACGATGTAAAACATGGACATAGTAAAATACTGAGAGGAAAAATCACCAAGATGGTATAATAGTGGTTTTCATTGAATAGTGCAATTTCGGTTGATTTCTATTTTCTCCTCTTTAAGTTTCTCCTTTCCCCTAGTTTTCCATGGTAAAAATATGTTAATTATATGTTGAGATTTTATGTAAAAAAAAAGTTTACTTTAAAATTTTAACAATCTAAAAAACAAAACAAACGCACAAGCAAAACAAAACAGAAACAGACTCATAAATACACAGCATTGGTGGTTGCTGGGGTGGGGGTGGGGGTGGGGGTGGGGGTGGGAATTGGTGAAATAGGTGAAAGGGATCAAGAGGTACAAACTTCGAGTTATAAACTAAATAAGTCACAGGGATGCAAAGTGCAGCATAGGGATCGCAGTCAGTGGCGTCATAATGACTACGTACGGTGACAGATGGTAATTACACTTATCGTGGGGGATCATTTTGTGAGACATAGAAATGTCAAATCACTATGTTGCACACCTAAAACTAATAGAACATTGTATGTCAATTATACTTTAATAAAAAATGAGTAAACGATTAAATGTAATGAACAGCATTGATCAACCTAATTCTTCCTTACGTTATGGCAAACTGTAATAAACTGCTATTTATGAGTGTTTACTTGGTATTGTCACTATGCTCTGAGCTATGTATACATATTTTCATTAAATGTTTGTACCAACACTCTAAACAAGACTATCTCCTAACGCTTTCGCCCAGATGCACACCCAGGAAAATAATGAAACCAATGCTAAGGAGGACAAGGCAGTACTTGGGGAGGTCAAAAGGAGGGCATCCCCGAAGCCACGTATGGGTACAGAAAGAGAAAGCAGAGCCAAGGA
Organism: Prionailurus bengalensis; assembly: GCF_016509475.1. Taxonomy (NCBI): domain Eukaryota; kingdom Metazoa; phylum Chordata; class Mammalia; order Carnivora; family Felidae; genus Prionailurus; species Prionailurus bengalensis. The sequence goes on along the minus strand of NC_057350.1, from coordinate 82,032,042 downwards.
GTGACTCAGGGTACAGGCAAAACCCACGAGGTCTGAACGGCTGACTGGCAATGCTTCCAAGAAAAGGGTGCTGGGGTTGAGAGTGGAAGCCCCGCAAGGAGACCTAGGGAGCCCCCAGGAGGTTTTGGGGGGGAGGGTATCAAATCCAAACGTTTCCAAGAACCACAGAGGTAAATTCATGAAGCCGGCCGGTTGTAATCCACAGGAAATAATGGGGACCACGGCAAGGAGAGACTGTGTGACCTACCTACAGGCGTTAATAAAATTTAACAGAAACCCAGTAACGCTAAACGTAACTTACCTCAACTGTTCCTTACGAGATGGCTTTCTGACCCTGAGTTTAACTGCCGAAATTTCAGATTTTGTGGAAGGGTAGGGACCTGCTGAAGCTGTAAGGACTGGGCTTGAAAGTGAGGGGAAGGAGCAAGAACAAGATTTCAGGGTCCCCTGCTTTGGCAATGGGGAATATCGGACGGAGGCGGCGGGGATCCTGAGCCTGTTGACAGCAGCTGCTCCTATTTGTGCGTCATTACAAATGAAGCATTCTCTCATTGCTTCTAGCAAAAGTTTGGCCGTGGGGAAAGAGGGAAGGAAACAACATGTCTTGAAAGCTGCACTGTTTCATAGTCATTATTTCACTTAACCCTGTTATTGCCCTGAAAAGTTGGTGTATGTGGCAAAGACTAGGTAGATGTTTACCAAACATGTTTCCTCATCTTCCTGGGCACACACCTGGACCTTAGTTCTAAGTGTTCTTTGCAATTAATTGCAGCCTCACGCCTGTGATACAGACCCTAGCCCGTGAGTGGAATTGCCGTGTGATATTTCTAGGCTTAGTAGAAAACTTTTCCACTTGCCACAGTCCTCCATCACCTTCCTCCTACTGTTGGATTGACATCTATAAGCCTGATGACCTTGGGAGCCATGTTTAGAAAATGGCAAAGCCAGACAGAGAAAGGACCCAGCATGTAACTCCCCTCTTGGAGGAGGGCAGCCGGCGGATTAGAGACACCTGTTCTGGACTTTATGCGAATCAGAAATGAACTTCCACAACGTTAGAGCCAATTAACTTTTTTTGGTGTGTGTTTATTACAGTAGCTAGCTAGCATTGCTTTAACCAATATGGTGTTTTTAGACCCATGTTATTGAGAGGCAAACTGAGGCTCAGAGAGGTCAAGTAATTTTCCCAAGGTCACACAACTGAAACTAAATGAATTTGAACCCAGGTTTATCCAGCTCCCAAGCCCAGGCTCTTTCTATAACAATCATACTGCTTCCAAGGTAACCGGTAAATTCTGTAGTGCCTAATTTGTGATTTCTCATTCTGTTTTAACCCACCCACCCACCCCCAAATTTGATGGGTGCCTCCAAAATGCAAGCAAGTGGGAAGCAAAACAGGGGCTGGGGGAGGGCTGAATCTCCACCTCCCTCTATTATGTAGTTGCAGAGGGGGAAGTGCACAGGCAGCTCCCGTGTCTTTCTCCTGAGAGCCGGGAGGGGCCGCTGATGGCGCAGAGTGTGGCCTGATAATCCTGGGGAAGGTTTTTGATTCCCAGTGGCACTCTTGCTTGGTCCCCTTGTTCATTAACATCTGTGTCCCTCCAATTTGGGCTCTCGCTTGAACTCTGTGAACTGCTCAAAGAGGCTCTTGCTACCTCTTTGTTCAAACAGACAATGGTTGCAATCACAAAGAGGAAAATCAGATGCAGGTGAAAGTTTATTTTTAACATTTCCAAGGCCAAATGGGGATTTAACATGAAAATCAGAGCCCTCACTTCCGCCTGCCCTGTCCAAAAGTGGCTTGGGTGCTTTTGGCTGGCCAGGACTCCAACACATTTGGACCCCTTCCAAGCAAGTGCACCACTCGATGAAGTAGATAGTTCAGGCTTTCTAGGGCCTTCTTTTGGCCAGAAATAGATGTTTTCTTTGGAGGTGGTGTCAAACTTGGGCCCGCAGAGCGCGAGAAGCTTAGGAAGCGTGCTGCTCTAGCTACCCCAAATTGTGAGGTCTCTTTATATTTTAGTCAAATTAGGATGAAGTCTGAAAAAAATGTGTCATAAAGTGACAATTCTTGGAAACCACCCGGTAGAAGAGTGTGCCCCTAAGCTTGTGCCTCCTATGTGGCTCCACGGGCAGCTGGCAGATAGCAGAGCCTAGGAGGTTCGTGTGAGAAGCAGCAGGGACCGCGGGGCCAGTGTTCCGGGAGCCCCTTGCCGGGAAAAGGACCTGACCACGTTGTGCCACGATCATATCCTCTCCAGAGAGCAGAGTCATTCTTGCTGTGTTTGATCAGTGAGGAGCCGGCAGTTTGAAAGACGAGTCAGCCCACGAGTGACAGAGCATACCTGAGAATATTTGATTCCAGCGTCCGTTTTTTCCCCGATTGTCCCATAGTGTGGACAAGCATTAGCTTTCTTTACTTGGATTTTCCACCTACCACGGGGAGGCAGAAACATGCAGAAATGGCTCTGTGCTTTCTCTCTCCTGAGGCCACAGTACTGCAGTTTTCCTGCAGAAATGAAGAAATGAGAAGTTGTGGGTTCACAGCAGCCACGGTTAGAATACAATGTTTCAAGAAAACAGAACAAAAGTGAAATTCTTTCTGTACTTACTTGAAGCTAAATTGTTTTTCTGATATAGATGGCTTTCCTTTCTGATTCAGTTCTTCCATCGGCAGGGTCTTGGGCAAGTGTGGATGGAGGAGAAAAGAAAGAGGGGAGTAAGTGGTCGCAAGAGCTAAGCACTGCCTTTATTTAGGACACTTGGTGAATGTGCCTTCCTCTTGCCTGTATTTTATGCTTTTTCTTAGCAAATCAGAGAGAAGATGGGGTGACTGCTGGAGGGAAGGGAAGAGTGGAGAAGGCCAGGGTGAGGAGGTAGAGTGAAATAGGATGTCTGGGCAGGGCCAAGGGTTGGCTTTAAAGCCAGCTCCACCAGGTGGATTGGGGTGTCTGAGGCCAAAACGAGGCAATACAGGCTGCAAATGATGGTCCTATCGTTCCATCCAATTTTCCTTGTCATCTGCCTGTTTCCTCTCTGCTCTAGCCTCTTTAGACTTGGCAGTCCCTACCCACTCCTGCTGCCGTCCCTTTCCTAGAAGAAGAGGCACTCATTGACGATTACTGAACAGGTTCTTCCTAACCCCCATCCCCAGCCAGTACCTCTTATCTCACACTGCCCTATATTACTCCATTTGCATCACCAGCAACTTCTATGAAGCTCAACAAAGGCAAAGTTATGACCAGATCTTCTCTCACAAGCCAACGCCTCCTTCTTCCTTCCCATTTTTGAAGGGTCATTGCCAGTGCCCAGGACCTTGGGGCTGGAGTCACCTTTGATCTTCCTTTTCCCATGAACTCCCATAGTCCATCACTCACAAAGACCTATCTGTGCTTTCTTTCGCATGCCTCTTGCATTTCTTATTTTTTTCTAACTCCCTCTCCCATCCTAACCCAGTCTTGCATCTGCCTCTTGCACCTGCTTCTTGGCTGGTCTCCATATAGATTCTTTCCTCTCCAAACTGTCGTTCCACTCCATCCATTTATTATTTGTTCATCAGAAGGGTATTCACTGAGTACCCGGTAGGTGCCAGACGATGTACTAGGCACCAGATGCACCAGCGAGGAAGACCAGCATGGTCCAGTTGGGGAGGCGGGCAATTATCGGGCACTTACAGTGCCTTGGGGTGAATGGGGGTGATGGAAGGAGCACAGGCAGCTTAGGAAGCCTGCAGGTGGGGTCCTGGTCCAGATGGGGAAAAGTGACAGGGGACGCCTGTGTACGCGGGCCAGACGCATCATCATCCAACAATGCTTTTATCCTGTTTTAACTAAGATCGCCCTCCTATTTATTACTTTTGCTTCTTCAGGTTTGCAATGAGCTGAATGTGTTCCACCAAAAGCCGTATGTTGAAACTCTAAACCCTAATGTGATGTTATTAGGTGGTGGGAGCTTTTGAGAGGTGATGAGGTCATGGGGGTGGAGCCCTCAGGCATGGGATTAGTGCCCTTGTAGAAGGTACCCCAGACAGCTCTCTCACCCTCTTTCTGAGAAGTCAGCAGTCTGCAACCCAGAAGATGATCCTCACCAGAACCCGACCGTGCCAGCACCCTGATCCCAGACTTCTAGTCTCCAGAAGCGTGAGGAGTACATTTCTGTTGTTTATAAGCCACTCAGTCCGTGCTGCCTTGTTATAGCTGCCTCAACAGGCTAAGACGAGGTTCGAACTTTGCCACCTGAGATTCCAACCTTTCTCTCTTCAGGCCAGGCTCACCCCAGGACTCACCCATGGTAGTAGTAGTGGTAATAACGATAACAGTGGCAATAATAGCAAAACTGCATTAAGATTATACATGCCCCAGGCCCTCTACTCAGTGCTTCTCTCCTGCTCACTCCTCACAACATTCTCTATGAAGGATGGACTGTTACTGTCGGCACTGACAGATGAGGAAACGGAGGCAGGGGGGCTAAATGGCAGGATCTGTGTTCAAATCCTGGTGGCGTGGCTCCAGGCCTGACGCATAGGACCCCAACACCAGTGAACATCAGTGTAATGGCTGATGTGGACCTTAGACTCCATATCAGACACCATAAAGGCTCCCCGAGGGCCTCCCCCCGCCCCCGTCCTCTCTCTCTTGGGAATGCTCTTCTCCTTCTTATCACACCCTAGGTCTTTTACAGAGCCTCCCTCTTTGGAAGAGGAACTGGGTCTGGACTCAGTTCTGTGTTCAACTCTGTTCAACTGACCTTCTCCCTGACCCTCAGTTCCCCCATCTCTACAATGGGAATATCACTGTCCTCCTTACAGGGTCTTGCCGAGCATGACATGAGAACAATGTATGTGAGTACACTCTGCTAGCCCTGGAGTGGTACCCAAAGGTAAGGGAGTCAACATCATTTTTCCCCTTTTGTTTCCCAAAGTCAGAACATTTCTTTACAGTCCGTACTTGACCATGATGGAGTTGCTTACACACTGCCTTGCGCACACAACTCTATCTTTCTAAACCTCAGCTCTGTCATCTGTGAAATGGGCATAAAACCATCTGCCATGTAGAGCGATTTGTGGGGATTAAACGTCATAGTATTTCTAAAGGATTATGCGCATAATAGACACACAGAATGTGCATTGGATGCCTCCCAAACCTTGACTTTTTTCTCAAGCGGCCGGGGATGAATCTTTTTTGTTTCTCCTGAGAAGGTCATCTAGAACTGTGCCTTCTCTGCCTCCATTCTTTTAATAAATGAATCACACCTGTCTTGTTAGAGCCTCTGCTGTAACTCGGCATCAACAGTGGAACATTTACTTACCAAAGAAAAGTACTTTTCATGCTCCTTTTGACCGTGTGACACCGGGGACCCCACCACCAGCCGCCCATGGCCTGTTCTACGGCGGCAGGACATTTTGTGAGCACAGCAGCACTCTGTGGCGCTCGGAGTGCTTGTTCAGCTGGAATTACTTGCGTCTGGCACAGACCTTCTCTTTTGATTTTGGCAGAACTTCAGGGAGTGAAAAAGCTGGGTTAGTGTGAGGGCTGGGATTAGAATTTGAGACTCAACAGATCATACTGTTAACACTTCTTCTCTTTGCTAACTTTATGAAGTTCAAGAAAAGCTTTCTGGGGAACGGCACCAATTTATTTGCCAAAAGCTGAGATGGGCCAAGGAAGATGTAGTCAGCATTTGGAATCTCCTCGCCTTAGAATGTAACAGCCAAGGAGGGAAGAAGGATATGCTAGGGAGCCGGGGAGCTGGGGGGCTGTGGGGGTAGGTGTGTGTAAAAGGGATTTGGAAGGATTCACAACGCTGAACAGGCTTGGCTTCTTGGGATTCCACCCCCACAACATCTCTCAAGCCGTCCCTTCCTGTCCTTCCCTAGTACAACCCCCTGTCCTGGTCCTCGTCATCCTCACCAATGGCAGCGATACTTTCTGATATGCCTTCCTGTCCCTCTTGTTCTTCCTAAAAGCTGCTGTCAGTTTTTTATTCCTCTGCTTAAAAACACCCAAGGCTCCCCAGTACTTATCAGATAAAAGCCTCACCTTTAGTACAGTGTTCAGGTGACCCTAAACTACCATCTGTCCGCACCTCCTGCCTCCCTTCCTCTCCATCAACCTCGCACACCTCCAGGTAGGTACGTGCTATCACACAGGTGGGACGGTATGCGTGGTCTGTGAGCCTTTGCCCAGGCTGGTCCTTCTACCTGGATTGCTCTCACCTGGTTCCCAACTTTGCCGGTGGGATTCCTCCCTATCCTCGAGGACCCAGTCCAAATACGGTTCATTCTGAGAAGACTTCCTCCCCTCCTCCAGGCAAAGCTGAGGCCACCTCATTTCTGCTCCATGGGACCGTGTCCTGCATTTGTTTGTGTGTGCCACTGGTGACGATGGGGACAGGACTAAGCTTTATTTTGTCTTCCCCATTCCCACCTGGTGCCTTGTCCAGAGTATGTTACTTTATTTGAACCTTTGAAAGCTGATGGGACAAACTCCCATGATGCTAGGGAGGAGCCAGAGCAGTAGACTGAGTTTTTGGCTGGGTCGGGCTCACTGATTCCGCCTTCCCTAATCTCCAGAGAAGTGCAGCACACTGGGTAAATGCCTCCTCGTTTACCACGGGTAACTGCTCCCTGAGAATGTGTCTGTCTCTGAAGAGGTGTTCCAACTGGCAGACGTTCTCTGGGGGTGGGGGTGGGGGTGGGATCCTACTATGTCTGCATCTACTCCTATGATGGTTTTCAAAGTGTGGTCCCCAGACTAGAGTATATGCATCCCAGGAAAATTGCCAGAAATGCACATTTTTAGACCCCACCCCAGATCTCCTGAATCAGAAACCCTGAGGGTGAGACCCAGTAATGACCACCAGGTGTTCTGATGCACAATGAAGTTTGGGAACTACTGGGCCACATTCATACAAGAATGAAAAAGAAATGCCATGGTGGCTCAAAGAAGAAGCAATAATGTTTGATCAGAAGATGAGGAAAGCCCTAAGAGAAGAAGTCTTTCAAGAAATAACAAGTGTTGATGAAAATGTGGAGAAAAGGAAACGCTTGTGCACTATTGGTGGGAATGCAGTGTCTTGGGGCATTTGGGTGGCTCAGTTGGTTAAGCAACCGACTTTGGCTCAGGTCATGATCTCACAGTTCGTGGGTTTTAGCCCCACATCGAGCTCTGTGCTGACAGCTCAGAGCCTGGAGCCTGCTTCAGATTTTGTGTCTCCCTCTCTCTCTGCCCCTTCCCCACTCTCTCTCTCTCTCTCTCTCTCTCTCTCTCTCTCTCTCTCTCAAAAATAAACATTAAAAAAAAGAAAGAAAATGAAAACACAAATTCAAAAAGATAAATGTACCCCTATGTTTATTGTAGCATTAGTTACCTTGACCAAGATATGGAAGGAAACTAAGTGTCCATCAATAGATAAATGGATAAAGAAGAGGTGGTTTATATCTACAATGGAATATTACTCAGCTGTAGAAAATAAGGAAATCTGACCATCTGTGACAACATGGATGAACCAAGAAGGTATTATGCTAAGTGAAATATAGTAGACAGAGAGAGAGAGTATGATATGATTTCACTTATATATGGAATCTAAAAAACAAAAGAAGAAAACAAGCAAAAAAAAAAAAAAGCAGAAACAGACTCATAAATACAGAGAACAAACTGGTGGTTGCCAGAGAGAAAGTGGGTGGGGGGATGGGCAATTTAGATGAAGGGGATTAAGAGGTACAAATTTCCAATTATAAAATAAACAAGTCACAGAGATGAAATCAGGAATAGGAAATGTAGTCAACATATAGTTAACAGTGTAGGGAATATGGTCAATAATATTGTAATAACATTGTATGGTGACAGATGGTGCCTATATTTATTGTGGTGAGCACTGTGTAATGTACAGAATCGCCAAATTACTATGCTGTATGCCTGAAACTAATATAGCATTTCATGCCAATTATACTTCAATAATAAAAAAAAAAAGAAGGGGGCACCTGGGTGGCTCAGTTGGTTAAGCATCTGACTCTTGATTTCTGCTCAGATCATGATCTCATGGTTCATGAGATGGAGCCCCACATGGAGCTCTGCACTGACAGCGCAGAGCCTGCTTGGGATTCTTTCTCTCCCTCTCTGCCCCTCCCTTGCTCAAGCTGGCTCTCTTTCTCTCTCTCAAAATAAATAAATGAACTTAAGAAAAAAAAAAACTTTAGAAATGATCTATGGACTCATCACTGTAACCCAATCATCACGACCATTTCCTTCTTGTCTTTCTTCTGTGGCCATTGCTTACCCAAGCGGGATGAAAGCAGAGATGTGTTCTCCACAGACACTTCACACTCCAGCACAAGCGTTCTTCATTACTGAGCAGCTCCATTCTGCACAAGAGGCCAGAAAATCAATGTCTCATGACTTATTCAACCCATCTCCTACTATTGAACATTCTGGCTGTTTCCAGCTTCTGCTGTGATAAACATCTTTGTGTATGAAATGCTTCCTTCCACATTTTGAGTTATTTCCTTAGAATAGATTTCCAGAAGTGGAATTACAGGGTCACAGGAACAAACTCTTTTATGGTTCTTGATGTGTCTTGCCAAACTTCTTCCAAAGAGGTTTGTACCAATTTACATTGCCACCAGCAACGTGTGACAGTGCCAGTTTTCCCATATCCTTGGCAGTTTGGGCATTTTAATTAAAAATTTTTTTTTGCCAATTTAACAGGGGAAGAGCTTTACCTTGTTTTAATTTGCATTTTTATTACTTTACCTAACATTACTTAATAAATATTTTTCCATGTTGTTTTAGTGTTCTTAATATGCACTTTTATGGTTGCAATGTCTTTTTTATGGTTTAGATTTGATGAGTAGTGGACATTCCAGTTTAGAGACCACCATGAGCCATAATGCAGAATCAGGAAGTTCAAATACAGCCTATCAGGAATTGGACTCATTGTTTTCAGCACCCTCCTCCTTCTGAGCTCCCCATCTTAGTAACTGGTACCACTAGCCTGTAGTCATTCTAGCCAAAGCCTGGTGTCATTGGTGACTTCTCCTTGCTCTTCATCACATACATTTGATCAATAACCAAGTGCTCTAAATTTCTCTGAAACCCTACTGCTACTATGTGAGTTCAGACCATATCATCTCTTTCCAAAATTATTGAAGAAGCCTCCCAATGAGTCTTTTTCCCCTCTCGACCATACTCCACATTGCAGGCAAACACATTGTTCTAATATCCAAATACAACTCAAGTCAAGTTAACGACTTCCCATTACTTTCAGGATTAATGACTTCCCATTACTTCCCAATATTTCTTAGTTCATTTGCATGGCCTCCATGATCTGGACCCTGCCCTACTCTTTTCCAAGTGGTGCAGTTAGAAGGTGGTCTACATCTTTTTCCTGCTGAGCTGTGCAGAGACCATGCCCCAGACCTTTAAGGACCACGCCACATTCTCAAAATGGCTGGCTGGACTGGGAACAAAAGGTGAGAAGCATTACCTGGTTCATATGAGCAGACTCACTCTCATACCCTGTATCTAGACCAACCACCTGGATTGTGCTTTATCTGGAGCTTCTCAAAGTAGCTCCATGATTTGTTCATGAAGTGTGTTGCTGGCTCACAATGGGGTGAAGACAGGAACAGAAAATAGGTAGTTAACAACTGTTATAGCAATTTGATAGAGTAATTTTATGTTTAGAATCTAATAATAACAAAATAGTTGTATTTTGTGAGTCTTTTAAAAATTCGACTGGATTTTATTGTATTTTACAAATTATTGGTCTCTCATAAGATTAGTTCGAAATTTTAATTTTTTGTAATGTTTATTTTTGAGAGAGAGAGAGAGTGGGGGAGGGGCCGAGAGAGGGGGACAGAAGATCCCAAGCGGGCTCTGTGCTGACAGCAGAGAACCCAATGCGGGGCTCAAACTCACAAAGTGTGAGATCATGACCTGAGCTGAAGTCAGACGCTTAACCTACTGAGACACCCAGGCGCCCTGTTAGAAATTTTAAAATAAAAGCTCTTGACCACAGATGGTTTGACTTGAATTCTCCTGCAAAGTTTAGTCTGAAACAATCTTCCCATAAGTGTGGAAATACACTTTCTGGAGTAAAGAGATGTTTGAACGTCCCACAGGGAAAGTGTATTTCAAAGATTGAAGAAAACCACAAAGAGAAAGAAACCACAACTTTAATTTATATCTTAACTTAATGAGTTTCTTTTCTTTAAAATTTTTATTTATTTATTTTGAGAGAGAGAGAGAGAGAGAGAGAACACATGTGTGTGCCTGAGCAGGAGAGGGGCAGAGAGAGAGGGAGGGAGAGAATACCAAGCAAGCCCGCTTGCTGGTAGCATGCTGCCAGCATGGAGGCTGACTCTGGGCTGGAACACAAGAACTGTGAGATCATAACCTGAGCCAAAATCAAGAGTTGGATGCTTAACCCACTGAGCCACCCAAGCGCCCCAAACTCACGATTTTCATGGAGAAACTGGTTAAAATAGAAAGCTCTTGTTTCTGACATCAAGATGTAACAGTACTTGATGTATTGAATGGGACAGTAACTGGGAACACCTATGAAGGGAAATTGGTTAAGTAATTCCTAGTTTTCCTGGCCTGTTAAAATGAAGGGGTGGGATGAAAAAACTTCAGATATTCCTTTCTGCTCTAAGACCATGTGATTTGATAATTCTATGCCTGCCTACTTAGTACAACAAAATTTAAAACTTTTCTAATAAAGGTATGTAACATGGAATAATGAGAGCTTAAAAAAAGACACAGATAGAGAATCATTATTCTTACTCAAAATTTTTCTTTTCCGTTCTACAAATTCAACAACTTTTTAATGGAAGAAGCTGCCAAACATTTATCATTTATCAGAGACCTGGGTTCCCCACCACTAACCAGCTGTGTGATTGAGGACAGATGCCTTCTGCTGTGGAATTAGAAGATTGGACTGTTGCCAGCACCCCTGAAGTGTCGAGGGGTCTCACAGAGGGGGTAAGGGAGGAGGATAGAGAGTAGAAGATTGAGTACTTCTTGGGGTTTTCCCCACTCTCAGCCAGATCAGCTTCTCTTTGTATTTAGAGATCAGGCCTTGTGTAAGATTTCATTAGAGGAAATACTCCATTGCTACATAAAGTTGGGAAAAACTATCTGTCTACATGATTGCCAATTTTAGATTTAGGTCTACCTATTGGCATTGTACCACTTAGTGGCAGATGCCTGACTTACAGTCATGGTTCTAGGTGGAGGGGTTGAAAATTCAGGTGTATAGGAGACAAGCAAGCTATGAAGAAGGCTGGATGTAAGTCCGATAGGGAGCAGAGAGGATTGTGGGGAAGCAGGAAGTGCATGCCTTATCTAAAGAGAACCTCAGAAATTCATTTCCTGCCCATAGTTGCCAAGTGGTGATGTGGACACTCCTCTAGGGCCTGTGCATCCAATATGCACCCTGGAAGCAAAATGTGACTCATTTGCCTTCAGACTGTGGCCACCTGAAATTCTTAGAATTTTTGATGCTAAATAACTAGCCCACATGAAGTAGCGGTCTAGTAGGTAGTGGGCCTGATCATCTTTCTATCTGTTTAGCACTGTAACTGGCACATGGTAAATGGATGCTATCATTATCATCATCATCTTTTCTTACCTAATAGTGATGAAGGAGACTTGTATCTGTTAATAATTGCAACTGAATTATAACATAATTATACAATTTTGTGCTATTCGAGTTTAATTCCTTTAAGAGTCATATCATAAAACGAACATTTTGGAGAATTACTGACAAGAGGAGGAAGGAAATAAAGGATCCCTCACTCTGAACTTGAGTCATGTCCAAGGTAGGCCCTATGCTGTTCTGCCAAGTGTGGTCCTTCAGATGCATCATGGCTCACAATGAAAAATGTGTGGGAGACCAGCATTATTAAATACTTGGAAGTACCTGCTCTGTGTGTGTTTTAAAGCCAGACCTATTCCAGTAATAATAACACAGTCACACTCAGTTAAGGGTGTGGGTTGCTGGCTTCTCTCTCACTCACATAGAGATTTAAAAGAAGTTATAATATCTATAGAATAAGGCCCCCTTTCTTACTTTTTTCCAAAAACGTCTTGGCTTGTCTATAAATTTATTTTTATAAATTAATTTTCCAGATAAACTTGCTTACTCATATGGGACATAAATACCCAAAGCCTGATTTCAGATAGCACAGTGAAATCCTGTCTGGGCATTTAAGATTCAACCTTAAAAAAAAATTGTAAAACAAAACATAAAAGAAAAACATAAAAAAAAAATGTACTCTCAGTTTCAGCAGCCTACTACGATTATTGTCATTTCCCTGTATTCCCTCTCATCACATACTTGTACATTGTCAAGTAAATTAAAGAATCATGACTTTATTGAGTTTGTGAGTGGCTGGTAAAGAGGGTAGGTGATTACAAAAATGAGTAGGACATAATTTCTACCTCAAAGGAAGGGAGATAAAGAGGTAAAAAAAATCTTAAGATAGAATAAATAAAGCAAAGGATGGCAAGGTTGGGAGGTGGCTAGGGAGAAGGAAGCATAAAGGAGAAGAGCTGATTAACCCCGCCTATGGAATTATCTAGCCTAACGTTTGCCAAATTACTCTGAAACCTGCTCTAGCTGAAGGTTTCTGATGCTGAAGTCCCACCTGGATCCAGGGACTAGAGTTATATTTATTATTATGTACAGTTTTGTGTTTTCCTCTTATTAAATTTTATATTAAGAAGTAAATCATTTCTCATATTGCTACACAGACTTTCTAATTATTTTTGTAATCTACTGAAACATCCCTTTGTATTAGGTATGTATGTCACAATCAATTTATCACTAATATAAATAACAGTGACAGTCATATATAATAATAATATAACTAACAGTGACAAATATCTTTATACATTTGGTTTTTTATTCATTATAATTATTTCCTTAGGATAAATTCTGTGGAATTGGGATCTTGGGTTTAGAAAGATAACTATTGCTTTGAATTGTGTCATATTGCCCAATTGTCTTCCTAGAGGCTTGTATAAATTTACATTACTAATGGATTAAGAGGGTTGTCGGGCTCTGGGCTGATGGCTCGGAGCCTGGAGCCTGTTTCCGATTCTGGGTCTCCCTCTCTCTCTGCCCCTCCCCCGTTCATGCTCTGTCTCTCTCTGTCCCAAAAATAAATAAACGTTGAAAAAAAATTAAAAAAAAAAAAAAAGAGGTTGTTTTTTTTTTTTCTGTAGACTCCTGGGGATTTGATTTGATAAATTTTTGTTTTCATTGTTTTAACTTCTGTGTCTTTGAAGACCAGTAAAATAGAGGATCTTTGAAAACCTTGTTTGTTATTCTTTCTTCTTGTACTCATACTCCATGTCCCTCACCATTTGTCTAATGGGATTGAGGTGACGTTCTTGTATATATTTTTCCCACTTTCTCTCTCTCTCCCTCCCTCTCTCTCTCTTTTTTAAAGTAGGCTTCATGCCCAGTGTGGAACCCAGCTTGGGGCCTGAACTCACAACCCTGAGATTAAGACCTGAGCTGAGATCAAGAGTCCGATGCTCAACCAACTGAGCTACCCAGGCGCCCCTTTACCCGCTTTTATATGGATAAATAATAGCTCTTTGATAATTATTTTTACAAATAGTTATACTTTTTAAATCTTAGTTTGACTGATTTTGTGCCAAATACATCCCGGGCTTACATGTCCTTTGTTTCTGTCTCATCAGGTTGTGCTACAATTATTGGTTTACAACTCTCTCTCTCCTAGTGAGCCACAAGTTCCTTTCTATATGCCCACCGTACATAGACTCTGGCGCATAATAAATAGTTGCTCAAATTACTTGTTGGGTTTGGAAGAAAAAGAACACTTGATTGAAAGAAGCAAATGGGGAATGCTTTGCAGTGATACTACCATTTTGAATTTCTAGAACTACAAGGAGACCCGGGTTTTCTTCCTTTGGTCAGGAAGATGAAAGGAAAACGCTGGCTGACCCTGTGGGGAGGGCTAGTGGTTGGAGAGCAGGTCTTCCTCTCTCCCCTGGGGCCTCACCCAAGACTCAGGTCTTGCTTGGAGAGTCCCTGGGGGGTCCGGGTGGGCAGCTGCTTTCCTTTGGCGCCACTTTCTGGGCAAAAGGTTCCAGTGTTTGGATTTTATTAGCCAGTAAAATTAAGGGAAAATGCTGGAAAAAAAATCACAGCATACTGTTGTTACTTTTGTGAATGAATAACATAACTCGCAACTAGACTATTAATGTCTAAATGGATTTTCTGTGCTCCAAGCCAAAACACATTTCATAAAGTTGCACAGAGATGGACGGTGTCCCAGTTAATAAAAACACTTGTGGGCGAAGGATGCGTGGTCTGATGGAAGGGAAGCTGACTGATGCTAGGTTGCGGGGATTGTTGCATTTCACAGGGATTTTATTTATTTTTAAATAAAAAATAAACACTTTATTAAACAGTTGAACTTAAACACTGTTACCAAAACTTAAAAACGTGAATTTACTGAGCAAGTGTTTGGAGATATAAATACGTAGATGAGATTTTATGAGTTATCTTGAATAATTTTCAACATTGCATGATCAACCACTTTAATCCAATCCTAGTTTGTTTCTAGGCATAAGAAGGGATATTTCTTTTAAATTTACATTTAATTCATTTGTTGGAATAATATCCCTTCCAGAATTGATGTGTAGCTCCGGAATTTTAGTCTATATTTAAAAATTAAAATAAACAGAGGCACTGGGTGGCTCAGTCCGTTAAACTTCCAACTTTGGCTCAGGTCATCATCTCTTGGTTCGTGAGTTCAAGCCCCTCCTTGGGCTCTGTGCTGACAGCTTACAGCCTGGAACCTGCTTTGGATTCTGTGTCTCCTTCTCTTTTTGCCCCTCCCCCGCTCACACTCTGTCTCTGTCTCTGTCTCTCTCTCAAAAATAAATAAACATTAAAAAAATAAATAATGCTACAGATTCTGACAGCTACAGATATCTTAGCTCAAATAATTATTTTTGTGATTATCTTTCTTTACAACCTATTGTGATAATATATTTCAGAGTGTGATTTCTTGAGAGCCTCCTTTAGTCCGCTAAAGAAGAAAAGAAAGAATGCAAGTCACTGTACAGAAAGCCTAAAAACCCCAGGACTTTCATCTGAAAAGGTAACTTTTCATTCTAAGAAAACTTCCCCATTCCAGTGGATCTCTGTGGTAATTGGTGGCTGGTGGCTGGCTATCACCTCAAATTGCAAGGGCTTCTTCCAACATAGCTATTTGTAATATGGCTAATTTTACAATTAGTATGTGGTATGGGAGGTATGGGTATGGGTGTGTGGTATGGGAGACTGAGTAGACAAAGTAGTTAGAATCATATAAGTATATTATTATATATAAATATACATTTATATTTATATACAATATACATTATTTTCCTTTTTAATATTTATAAGATAAATGTAAAAAAGTGATAGAACATACAAAAATAAAATGAGGTATATGTGGATATGCACCAAATGTGAACAGTGGGTTACTTCTGTGTCATGGAATTAGGAGTGATAGTTATTGCTTGTTTGTATTTTTTCTGCACTAAGCCTGCAGTTCTTGTATTATGGAAAAGGGAGCTATTTTTCCTTTTCTTTAATTTTGGAAAAATTTAAGTAAATATAAAAACAGCAAGACTAGATGAATAAAGCTAGGCTATCACCTAGATTTGTGCACTGGATTTCAGACTTGCTCGGGACCCATGGCCCCTTTTTGCCTTCCTCTTTTTCCCTTTTGGACTGGGACTACCTACCCCATGCATGTCCTACCATTGTATTTTGGAAACAGATAAATTGTTTTCCAGTTTCACAGGTCCTCACATAGAGCAGAATTTTGTGTCAGGATGTACCATATCTCAAATCTCACCCCATAAAATGACTTAGATAATGAAATTTGGGCCTTTTGGAGTTGATGATATTTATTTATTTATTTTAAATTTCATTATTATTTTTTTAATTTTTAAATATAAATTATTATCACATTGGTTTCCATACAACACCTAGTGCTCATCCCTACAAGTGCCCCCTCAATGCCCATCACCCACTTTCCCCTCTCCCCCACCCCCTATCAACCCTCAGTTTATTCTCAGTATCCAAGAGTCTCTTATGGTTTGCTTCCCTCCCTCTCTGTAACTTTTTTTCCCCCTTCCCCTCCCTCATGGTCTTCTGTTAAGTTTCTCTGGTGAATGGATAAAGAAGATGTGGTTTACTTTTTATTTGAGAGAGAGAGAGAGAGAGAGCATGTGAACAAGGGGAGGGGAGAGAGAGAGTCTATAGAGAGAGAGAGAGAATTCCAAGTAGGCTCTGTGATGACAGCGCAGAGATGGGGCTTGATTCCACAGCCTTGGGATCATGATCTGATCTGAAATCAATTGTTGGACACTCAACCAACTGAGCCAACCAGGTGCCCCTGGAGTTGATGATATTTAGATGAGATTTTGGATGTAGAGCTGATACTGGAATAACAAAACTTTTGGGGATGTTGGGCTCAGGTGAATATATTTTGTACATGGGACAGATGTGAATTTTGGGGGGGTCAGAGGGCAGACTATATTAGGTTGGCTAGTGTCCCCCCGAATTCATGTCCTTCCCTGGAACCACAGAATCTGACCTTATTTGGAAATAGGGTCATTGCAGATGTCGTTAAGATGTAAGTTAAGATAAAGTTATGTTGGAGCAGGGTGGGCCCATAATCCAATTATGTTTGGTGTCCTGATAAGAAGGGAATATGCATATAGAGAGACACAGAGAGAAGGCCACATGACAAGGGGCAGAGAAAGTAACTTCAAGGACTGCCATTAATACCAGAAGCCAAGACAACGGCGGTGGAACCGATTCTCCTCCAGAGCCTTTGTAGAGAGAGATCTTGCCCACACCTTGCCCTCAGACTTCCAACCTTCAGAACTGTGAGACAATCAATTTCTGTGATTTTTAAGCCATGCAGTAAGTGGTACTTTGTCACTATAGCCCTAAGAAATGAATATAATTTGTTCATAGGCTCCTGTATTGGTATATTATGCACATTCCAAAACATACACAGAAACAGATATTGAAAAATGTATAAAGATGAAAAAGCTAACATTTAAAAAATAATGTAAGCTTATTTATTGTTTGCAAAGAGTTTCGTCTAAGAGAGCAATGGTACGGAATATTTGCCATGTTTAAATAAACTTACCTTGGAATAATTTTGCATGTACACAAAAGTTGCAAAGACAGTACAAAGAGTTTACCAGAGACTTTCCTGGTGTGGATGGGGGTGGGGGCAGCAGACAGTGCCTGTGACACAATAGGCAGCTGTGATACTTAGGAGAGAGCCCTGACTTTGGTGGAGGAGACCACCGTGAGAGCCTCACTCTGCCACCCACTATCTTCCTGCTTGCCTCAGTTTCCTCACTGGGGAAGGAGGACGATAAAGCTACCTCATAGAGTTGTGAAGGTGAAGTAAATTCTCACTCTGCCCTGTGCTAGCTAAATGAGCCTAGAGAAGATATTTGACTCTAAGCTCTGTAAAGTTGGGAGGGTCCTGTCTTCTCTATCAGGTTGGAAGGGGGTGAGGGGTTGTTCAACTCTACGCCACCAGGTCATCCCTTCTCCCTTTCTTTGGGCCTCTTCCATGTTTTCTAGGCTTTTCCTTAAACAGAGTTCTTGGTTGTGTTTGCAAAAAATGCCAAAAGGCAGCCCAAATATCTGCATGGAATGTTCAGACGCACCATGAAAACTTGCTCTGAAACATACAGCCTGTGGCACTAACATGATTGAAATGTTGGGGGGCGGGGAAGGGGGTGGACCTTCCAGTCTTAGGATTCTTTGTATCAAGAGAAGCAGAATCTAGGCTTGATGCTTTTATGCTGGGAGTAGTCCTCAGCTCTGTCTGGAAAATTCCAGGAGGAGGCTTCTTCAGTACATATGTCGGAGAAGAGCTGATTTGTTCTAAAACTAGCAAGTGCGTGGGTTGCTACGCACCACTGCTCCTCAGCACCCGCCCCTCGCCCCCACTTCTGCGACGCCCGCCTTGCCCTCCGAGGAGGAACCTCTGCCACCCCCGCTCCTTTCTCCCCAGACTCCCTCAGGGAGAGGGGGCACTCTCCGGGGTCTGGGCTTCAGCCCTTTTCTCCTCTTTCCCCTTGATGGCAAAGATCACGGAACAGGGATTTTAGAGCAAGCTGCTCTTTGATCATGTAGCCTCTGTTTCTCAATCCTGGCTTCTCTTTAGAAACTCTTGGTGGAGATTTTAAAGCATACAGATTCCTGGGTCCCACCCTCAGAGATTCTGAGGAGAAGCCCAGATACTGGTTTTTTTTTTACAAAGCTTCTCAGATGATGGGGCACCTGGCTGGCTCTGTTGGTGGAGCGTGTGACTCTTGATCTTGGGATTGTGGGTTCCAGCCCTACTTTGGGTGTAAAGATTACTTAAAAGTAAAATCTTAAAAAAAAAAACAATAATAAAATGCTTCTCAGGTGATTCCAAAGTCCAGCCAGGATTGAGAGCCAGTCCAGGGTTTTCCAACCACCTCTTTCTGAAAGCAGAGATCTTGTCTCTCTTGCATTCTTACCAGCACAAATATTTGTTGAATGAATGAATGAATGAATGAAACATATTCCTCAGAGCTTTGGGCAGTTTCTTGGATGCCCCAGAGCGTTGGGGAGAGGAAGGCCAGTTTGTTAGGCTCCAGGCCTCCATCCTTACTTCAACTGGACCCCTCACATTTATCTGTTAATTTTTTGGTATATACTTCCAGGTAAGACATGGAAACCCTTCATTTACTGATAAAGTCTGATTGTTCTAGATAAAAGAACAGGGAAAATCTCTCCTGATGCAACAAAATGGCCTAAGAACAAGTGTTCTCATGATAAAACTGCAATCCACGTTCATTAACAAGTTTTGTAATTTAGGAATAATTTAAGAACACATTTGTGGAGTTCAGTACAAACTTATACCCATTTTTCCTAACAGACTTTAAGTTTTAGAACAGTTTTAGATATACAGAAAAGTTGTGGAGACAGCACAGAGTTCCGATATAACCTGTACCCAGTTTTCCCTTACTACTAATATCTTATGTTAGTAATGTACATTTGTTACAATTAATGAACAAACATTGATACATTATCATTAACTAAGGCTCATACTTTATTCTGATTTCCTTGGTATTTACCAACGTCCTTTATCTGTTTCAGGATCCCATCCAGGATACCACCCTGCACTTAGCTATCGTGCCTCCTTACACTTTGTCTCGGTTGTGACAATTTCTCAAATTTTCCAGTTTTGGAAGATTCTGACCAGTTTGAGGACCAATGCTGGTCGGGTTTTTTAGAGTGGCCCTCTATTGGGATTTGTCTGTTTTCCTCATGGTTACATTGGGATTATAGGTTTAGGGGAGGAAGGCCTCAGAGGTAGAGTGCCATTCTCATTTCGTCATATCAAGGGTACATACTCTCAACATGACTTATCACTGTTGATGTTGACCTCCATCACCTGGCTGACATGGTGTTTGTCCAGCTTCTCCACTTAATTATTCTTCCTATCCCTGCCCTTTCTCCACTGTTTTCTTTGGAAGGAAATCATTTTGTGCAGCCCACACTTGAGGGGTGGGGAGTTACGTAACCCTCCTTGAGGGGGCAGTATCTACATAAATTATTTGGAATTCTACTTGGGAGATTTCTCTTTTTCTTTTCATGCTTCCTTTCTTTTTATTTATTCAATCATTTATCTATATCAGTGTAGATTCTGGATATTTACTTTATATTCTGGATTATAATGAAATACTTTTTAAATTTTGTTTCTCAAAATGTTCCAGCTTTGGCCATTGGGAGCTCTTTCAGTTGGCTGTAGTGTCCCTCTGACATATGACCATCAGTTGTTTTTTTTTTTTCAAGACTTCCTTACTTTCTGGCACTACAACATGCTACAGGCTCATCGTGCATATATCCTGCCCTAGAATATAGCCATTTAAAAATGTATTAATATTATTCTGTGTACTCGTTAATTTCAGACAAATGTATATTTAAAGAAAACAATTTTTTTAGCATTTATTTATTTTTGAAAGACAGAGAGACACAGAGCATGAGCAGAGGAGGGGGAGAGAGAGGGAGAATCCGAAGCGGGCTCCAGGCTCTGAGCTGTTTGTTAGCACAGAGCCCTATGTGGGGCTTGAACTCACCAACTGCGAGACCATGACCTGAGCCGAAGTTGGACGCTCAACTGACTGAGCCACCCAGGCGCCCCGAGACTAATGTATATTTTTATCAGAATTGAAAAATTTTAAAAATATTAGACAAGTGTGTCAGGCTGTGAGGGATTTTACAACGTTGGTCAGCTTTTAAATTTTGTAATTTGCTATGATTTCTTTTCTTGGTCAAAATTAATATTTTTTTATACCTAATTCAGTATTCATGATTTTGTTTTTCTTTAAAACAATTTTTTAAATGTTTATTTATATTTGAGAGACAGAGAGAGAGAGAGAGAGAGAGAGCAAGTGGGGGAGGGGCAGAGAGAGATGAAGACAGAATCTGAAGCAGGCTCCAGGCTCCAAGCTGTCAGCACAGAGCCTGACATGGGGCTCACTCGAACTCACGAGCTGTGAGATCATGACCTGAGCCCAAGTTGGACGCTTCACCAACTGAGCCACCCCAGTGCTCCAGATTTGTTTTTAAAAAGTCCCTTCAATTATAAAAGTTTTAGGCCCTAGTGAGGCCTTTGTGCCCCTTGCTTGTTCAAAGTGAGCCAAGACATTTGGGAATGAAGTCTAATTCTTCAATAGTCAGGGTTAAGAGAGAGAATGACAGAATAGAAACATGGGAAAAACTGGCCCAGCCCATGGGCCAGGCCAGCTGAGGCTCCTTTAAACTGGTTGTTGACCTTGGGCCTTTGCTAAGAGCACTTCTTTGCCAGTAATGTAACTTCAGTTGTTATTTTACTAAGCACATGGCACCGGTGACTCATTCAGTAAGTGCTCAGTGAGAATGTCTATGTGTTAGGCATCTTTCTGGGCTTAGTTGGAGATAATGATAAGACAAAGTCTCCAACTCCAATGGACAGTGCAGAGAAAGAGAAAAGATGGAAGGAATATGAATAATTACAAATGCAGTGTGACAGGTGCCATGAAATTCTCCAGGAGAGACTTATTCTATCTTGAGGGGCTAGGGAAGGCTCCATAGAGCAAGGGATATTTGGATTGGGTCTTGACTAATAGATGGAAGTTTGCCAGGCAAAGAAAGGGTCATTTCAGGTTAGGGAGTAGGGTAGCTGCACAAATAAGACTTAGGGCTGTGGAAGGGCCTGCCAGGCACACTAGGAACCTTAGGGAGTCTAGTGAGCCCAAGGGGTAATGAATGATTCTTTTAGTATCCTTTCCTAGATTGACAGTTCCTGCGCCAGATTCATCTTTGTTGTTGTTGGGTTTTTTAGATAATTTTTTAAAGATTTAATTAACTAATTAATTAAAATGTTTATTTATTTTTGAGAGACAGAGGGCAGCGAGACAGAGAGTATCCTAAGCAGGCTCTGCAACACAGGGCTCGAACCCACGAACCGTGAGATCATGACCTGAGCTGAATCCAAGAGTCAGACGCTTCACTGACTGAGCTACCCAGGTGCCCCTAGATGCATCTTTATAACTCTAACACCTAGATGGTTCATGGTGAAGTGTAGGTGCTCAAGAGCAGTTGTTGAATGCATAAAAGAAAACATACAGCATTCGTTCAAAATTGACTTCTCTAATGTATGTGAGTATTTGGCTATAAAGATGTCCGGTATAGCATTATATATAATATTAAAAATCTCAAAAGAACTCATATTTCCAACAAAAGTGGATTGGCTAGACCAAGTATGGTATATTCACTAATGCAATAAAATTCTATATAACCATTAATAACAATAAAGATAATATTTATGAATATGGAACAGGATTTATACTATATTGTTGAGTGGGAATAGGAGATTATAAAAACAAAATAAACAATATGAACCCAGTTTTGTAAATTATATGTGTGTGTATATGTGTGTGCACGTGCGTTGACACACATATATGTATATAATATGAAAGCTGGGCAAGGAGTTTTGCAAATTATAGATTATTTCAATTTCCCCCGTGGGACTTCAGCTCAGGTCATGACCTTATGTTTCGTGGTTCAATCCTTGCACTGGGCTCTCCGCTGTCAGGGCAGACCCTGCTTTGGGTTCTCTGTCTCCTTCTGTCTCTGTCCCTCCCCTGCTCGCTTGCTCTCTCTCAAAAATAAATAAACATTAAAAAAATGCAAATACTTGTGTGTGCATGGATGGATGGATGCTTGTATACATGGTGTAGCTGTATCAATATTTTAACACCTTGTTGCCCCACAATGAATGGTCTTTTCCTAACCACTGTCTCATTTGATCTTTACTGCAGTCCTGGGTTAGAGAGGCCAGGTTGGCATTACTGTGGGTGAGAAGATGTAAATATTTCAAACTGACTCTCACAGCCTAACTCCTGCCTGCGGGCACACAGCTGGTAACAAACTGGCTGAGTTGAAACTCATTCATAGGCCTTTTGACGCCAGGGGCCAAAGCATTCTTCTTTCCTTGTCCAGACATTATCTGATTGGGAGAGGGACAAAACCTAGGCATATTAGTACCCTAGAGCTTTTTCCTGACATCAATACCCTTTAAAAATCATACCAGAGGGACCCCTGGGTAGCTTGGTCGGTTGAGCGTCCGACTTCAGCTCAGGTCATGATCTCCTGGTTCATGAGTTTGAGCCCCACGTCCGGCTGTGTGCTGACAGCTCAGAGCCTGGAACCTGTTTTGGATTCTGTGTCTCCCTCTCTCTCTCTGCTCCTTCCCTGCTCGGGTTCTGTCTCTCTCTGTCTCTCAAAAATGAATAAACATTAAAAAAATTTTTTAAATATCATACCATAGACGGGCACCTTGGTGGCTCAGTCAGTTAAGTGTCTGACATAGGCTCACGTCATGATCTCGCGTTTATGGGTTCAGGCCCCCCTTGGGCTCTGTGCTGACAGCTCAAAACCTGGAGCCTGCTTCCGTGTCTCCTGATCTCTCTCTCTGCCCCTCCCCCACTCACGCTCTGTCTCTCTCACTCTCAAAAATAAATAAACATAAAAAAAAAATTAAAAACGATACCATAGACTCTTTGATCATATACAAACAGGTCCGTAAAACATTCTTGAGTGATGAAGCCACTTACAAAAGTGTGATCCCGTTTTAGTAAATGTTTGCATAAACACAGGAAAAAATCTGAACAATGATATATTATCAAGAGCAAAAAGTTAGATGCACTATATGTGGTAGGCTGCCTCTTGTAGTTTGAGCCCCACGTTGGGTAAGGAAGGTGTCAAACACGAAGTTTTGTTTGTACTTGTAATTTGCATTAAGGAGTGCTACAAGGATACACAAACAACCAAAAAGATTTCACCTAACAGGATGGGAGTGGGTGGGAAACAGATAGATGGAGGTGGGGTGGGGACAACACTCTCAAGGAATGTCTTTTCAATACCACTTTGTTTTGAACCATTCAAAAAGACTAAAAATCACGTTAAAAAAAATTGAGTAGACATACCAAAATGCTTATTTTGGGTGGTGGAGAAACATGCCATGTTTATTTCCTTCTTTTAGTGCATCTGCATTTTCTCAATGTTTTTACACGTGTAAGAAAAGGAGTCATTTTAAAACCCTTTTTCTAAACTTATTAAAGTCTTTGTACCCTTCGTTGAAAGAGATGTTGAACGAGATTTCTAACGGATTTTGGGGAAAAGTGGTTCTGTCAGATACTGTAAACGTGGATCCTTCTTTCACCTGAAGCTTTTCTTACTTCAGGCTGCCAGGTTGCAAGGGAACATTCTGGACCTGGTTTCCATTGTAAGAAGAGCAGGAGTCCCCAGAATGCTCTCTGCAACTGCATTTAAAATCCCGCTCTGGCTAAAAGATGAAATGCAGATTTCCCACTACAGGCCAGTCCTTCCCACTCTCCGCCCTCAAACGTTGATTCAGATAATACTTTAAAAAGAATCTCACACCACTTGCTTTCAGGGAAATGGAAGAAGTCTAGTCCAGAGGCATTCTCTGGGCCTTTAGCATTTTTGATTGATTGTGAATTCAATATATTTTTAACTCAATTCAAGTGCTTCTCTCTCAAGAGACTGCTCCTCTTTTTCTTGTCTGTGTTGCCTGAGTGGTAGTCGGTGAAGTTTGGCTGCGTGTTTGTTGACACATTTTCTGGGCAAGGCTATTTGAGAAATACTGACATTTCCTCTGACTTTCTCTTTAGGCATCAACCCAGTTTGTCTCCCCATCCCTGTTGGGGCTCCAGTTTCTTTCTTGGAAGAGAAGAGTCCGCTTTCGTTTTCACAATTGCTTTCAGATTTTTTTTTCTCTTTCTTTCTTTCCTTCTTCAGACTTGTCTCTATTCCACAGCCTGGGCCTCTGCCCAGCCGGCTTCCGAACCATGCTGTCTTCCTAAGCACGGAGTCCTCTGCTCTCAAATTTGGAAGGGACCTCAGAGATCTTTTTAACTTGCACATTAGGAATCTCCTCTACTACATCTTTGCCAGGTAGTCATTCAGTGTCTTCTTAAACACCCCTAGTGACAGAGAGCTCACTACCTTTCAGACCAGTTGGCCGTCTATTGTTGGTGTTAGGAAGTTGTTTCCTCAGGAAGCTGAGAGCAAGTCTGGGGTTATCTTTCCTGCTCTTTGGTTGATTTCTGATCCTAGCAAAAAGAATGGCCTAAAACAAGAGGGTGGGGGAGAGAGGAGATTATTGCCCAGCCTCGACCAAAGGGACCAGAAGACTGGCATTTGTCCCGAGGGCAATGGTGGGAGTAGGGGTGGGAAGGAGGGGGTCCGAACTTGGCCTCAGAAGACAGGATTTCATCCCTGCTCCATCTTTCACTTACTGACCCGTTATCTAGGGAAGTCATTTTTACTCTGAATCTAATTTCTCTCCTTTATAAAATTGGAGCTGTAATAACTTCTTCCCTGGGCTAATGGAATGACTGAATGAAATAATCCAGGTGAAAATACTTTGTAACTGTAGAGTTTTACAGAAAGCACAGTTATCATCTAAATTCCAGATGTCTAGCTTCGGAAGTCTGTGAACCAGCCCAGCCCAAGGAGGTTACAAAGTGGAGGCTTTGGGGATTTACTCGGCCGACACTTGTGTATCATTGGCAGAATCAGCCTGGTCTCCTCTGAGGGGCTGTTGGTCTCCTCTGAGGGGCCCACCCAATGTGATGACAGAATCTGGGCATGTCAGAGGCTGAAGGATGTGAGTTCCCATTTGGAACGAAATGCTCATTTTCAAGATGAATGAGAAGAATTGGTGCCTTTCCCAGTCACATGGCTCAGTAATGGTGGGCTGGTTGACTGTAGACCCCAGAAGACTGATTTTTAGGCACAGTTTTTCTGACAAAGGTGCAGTGGTATTTTGGATAGTACCATCTTCATTGTGTAGGACTTCTTGGATTACTGTAACAACTTTAACATTTCAGCTCCCCATGCACTAAATGGCAGTAGTATTCCCTCGTCTTACGATGATCAAAAAGGATCTCCCACATCTGCCATTGCTTCTGGGGGCAGAGCCTCCCCTGGCTGACAACTACTGGGGGCTTTCCTCTAAAGTGGAAAGAGCACTGGGTGGGGAATTAGAAAGTGATGTTTGCCCTCAACCAGTTCCGTAATCTAAAGGAGATAATTTGTGTCTCTGAGCCTTAGTTCCCGCATCTATGAAATGAGAGCCCTGTGCCTCCTTCTGGCCTGCCTGTGCCAAAACAAGTCCATCAGTGAGCCTTCGTGTTAGGTCTTGTTATGATGGGTGATTTGTATTCTTTTATACATACCTTTCCGTGTTTACCACATTTTCAGCTTTGAATATTTATTCTTTTTTATAGTCTCAAGCATTTCCTCATCTGTTCTCTCACTCGTTTGCTCTTCCTCTCTCTCATGGACACTCTCTCCCCGTTTACCATGTGCTCCCCACTACTGCTATCTTTATTTAAGTAGGCTCAAGTTTCTCTCATTAAAAATACCCCAGGGGCACCTGGCTGGCTCAATCTGTGGAGCATGATGACTCTTGATCTCGGGGTTGTGAGTTCAAGGCTCA
This sequence comes from Prionailurus bengalensis, assembly GCF_016509475.1. Taxonomy (NCBI): domain Eukaryota; kingdom Metazoa; phylum Chordata; class Mammalia; order Carnivora; family Felidae; genus Prionailurus; species Prionailurus bengalensis. The sequence goes on along the minus strand of NC_057350.1, from coordinate 82,005,932 downwards.
TGTTCGGTGTAGAGCTTACTTAAAATTTTAAAAAGTCTTACAAAAATACCCCAAACCCTCCGAACGTTTGACCAACTTCTCTCTCCTTCCTTATCATAATCAAGGCTGTTTAAGAAGCAATACAAAGAATTCCCACATAGGTATTGCCAAGATTTCCCAAATGTTTCCAGCTTACCACCTTTGCTTTCTCCCTCTCAATCTAATTTCATTTAAACAAATAAATGGATATGTTTACATTTATATATTTTATTATTTTCCCTTAATTTATTCATTATGCTTTGATTTATTCTTTTTTTTAAGTTTATTTGTTTTAAGAATGAGAGAGAGAGAGAGTAGTGGAGGGGCAGAGAGAGACGATCCTAAGCAGGCCCCGTGCTGTCAGCACAGAGTCCACCAATGTGGGGCTTGAACTCACAAACCTTGAGATCATGACCTGAGCTGAAACCGAGAGTCAGATGTTTAACTGACTGAGCCACCCAGGCACCCCTATTTGATTTATTCTTAATTCTACTATTTTTCTGTTTTCTAACACATTGATTTATTCTTATACATTTTTTCCTGAACTGCTGCACACAGGATGCTACTTTACCCCTATATACTTCAGTATATATTTTGTATAAACGTAAGTCAATGATAAAAATCAGGAAGTTAACATTAATATGTTATCTGATCTATGGACCTTATTCAGATCTATCCATTGTCCCAATAATGTCCTTTATAGCAAAGAAAAATTTTGGATCGTTTTGGATTCATTTGTCATGTTTTTTTAGGTTGTTGTTGTTGTTTATCTGAACATACTTCCTCAGCTTTTTCTTTCTGTTTCACGATACTGACATTTTTAAAGAATAGAGACTGGTTTTTTAGTAGAAAGTCCCTTAGTTTAGGTTTGTCTGATGTTTCCTCATGATTAGGATAAGGTTCTACTGCTGTGAAGGAATACTACTGAAGGGATGCTGTGTTTTTTCATTGTGTCATATCACGGGGTGCTGATTTGTCTTGTTATTGGTGACATTAACTTTCACCGCTTGACAGTGTTAACCATCTGTTAACAGATGGTTTTTCCTCTGTAAGGTTACTATGTTTTCCATTGCAATTAATAAATATCTTTGGGGAGATACTCTGAGACTATGCAAATATCCTGTTAGTCCTCAAACTTTTCACCTACTAATTTTAGCATTCACCGATGGTTCTTAGCTTGCATCAATTATATTATTGTAATGGTTGCTGAATTATGAGTTTCTAATTCCTTGACTCCTTGTATATTTATTAGTGATTTAAATGCATGCTCTTTAAATTTTGTCAAATGCCTTTTCAGTGTCTATGGGAATGGTCATATTCTTTTTCTTCCTAGATCTGGTAATATGAATTATACTGGTTGATTTGCTAGTATTGAACCATCCATGCATGCATAGTCTATTCTCATGTAGTCTTTTTTTTTTTTTAATTCTGTTGTGGTCTGTTAATATTTCACTTAGGATTTTTGTATCTATATTTAGAAATTTGATTGACCTGTAGCTTTTGTGTATGTAATCTTTGTTATTTATCTGTATTGGTGTTAATTCTCACTATAAAGAAAAACATTTATAAGGTTTTAATTTTTTCTGAAGCTGTGGAACAGTTTAGATAACATTGGCATTGTCAACTCTCAAGAAGTCTGGTAAAAAAATTCCCTGTGGGGGTGTGTGTGTGTGGGCGGTGGGGGGGACTCCCTGTGAAATTCTCTGAGTTTGCTGCTTTTGGAGGGAGTAGCTCTCTGATACATTTCTCACCTCCTTTTATGGAAATTGGTCTACTTTTCTTTTCTACCTGTTCTGGGGTTGATTTTAGGGAATTATATTTTCCTACAAGTTTATCAATTTCATTCAGGTTTTCAAAGTTATTTGCATTGATTTAGCAAATTAGCCTCCTGATTTTTAAATTTCCTCTAATTCTAAGGTATAGTTCTGCCCTGTCAGTTTTTGTTTGTGAAGTTGAACTTCCTCATTGTTTTTTAGTTTTCTTTTGTTGCTGTAACAAATTACCACAAGCATAGTGACCTATTATCTCACATTTCAGTAGGTAGGAAGTCTGACTTGGGTACCACCAGGTTAAAATGAGGTTGTTGACAGGGCTTTGTTCTTTTCTGGAGGCTCTAGGAGAGAAGCCCTTTCTCTGCCTTTTCCAGTTTCCATAGACCACCTGCATTCCTTGGCTTATGGTCTCCTATTTCCATCTTCAAGCCAGCAATAGCATACCAAATTCTCTCATACATCTCTCTGACCCTCACCCATTGTTACATCTCTCTCTGATCTCAACAGGGAAAGGTTCTCTGATTTTAAGGGTTCATGGGATTAGGTTGAACCCACTTGGATAATCCAGGATACTCTTTCCATCTCAAGGTCTTTCACCTTAATCACATCTGCAAAGTCCCTTTTGCCATTCATAGGTCCTGGGGATTAGAGTGTAGACATCTTTGGTTGGGCCATTATTCTGCCTACCATACCTGCTTTTTTACTTAATAGATTGGCAAATTTAATCTATTTTATTATTTTCCCCTTAATTTATTCATTATGTCTTAATTCATTCTTATTTCTATTATTTTTTCTCTTTTCCAACATTGATTTCTTTTTCTTTCTGGTTTCCTATAGTTTCTGTTGTTCTTTTTCTAATTTTGAAATCAGATGCTCAATTGTTTTTTTCTGTCTTCTCTATCAGTATAAACAAAGTTATGGAATTTTCACTGAACACTGCTTTAAATCTAGCCCATAGGTTCTATATATAGGAGTATGTTGTTTTCATTATTGCTGCTTCTAGATAGACTAGAACTTCAGTTGTCATTTTCCCTTAAGCCCAAGAAATGTTTAAGACAGAATTTTAACATTTAAAAAAAATTTTCTGAAGGTGGAAGAGTCTTTTTATCTTCTGACTATATTATCACTGGTATTTTTTTACATCGGTCTGAGAATGCTTTCTGATGGTCCAATACCTGATCAAGTTTCATGAATGTTTCATGGACCCTTGGGGGAAGGGGAATGTATTCTTTATTTTCAGGGTACAGAGTTGAAATTTTATCTATCAGAACTTCTTTACTAATAATTATATATGTAAGGTCTTATCTATCATTGCTCATCTATCATCATTTATCCACTTGAACTGTCATGGACTAAGAGAGGTGAATTAAAGTCTCCTTCTAATGTATTTGTGTTTATTTCTTCTTGTATCTTTTCTAACTTATGCTACATGATGGTCATTATTACATTTCTTGGTGTATAGATTTTCAAACTATTATATCTTCATTGCAGATCTTCCTTACCTCACTCAGTGTGGTATTTCTGATGTACAAAAGCTTTTAAGGCTTTATGTACTCAACTTTTATCAATATTATCCTTTTTTATTTCTGTGTTTTGTGTCATGCCTAAACAGTCTATCTCTATTCCCAACATTTAAAATTATTCAGTCATGCTTTCTTCCAGTCCTTTTGTGGTTTTGTTTTTTACATAAAGAATTTTAAAATCATCTGGAATTTGTTTTGATGTGAAGAGTGAATAGGTGCCTTGCTTTACTCCCTATTCCCCAACGTTGGTCTTTTCAGATGGCTTATCAGATGTCTAAACATCTTTATTGAATAATCAGTTATAGGAGACATCTGTTGTTTCTGCCTCCTGCCCAGCACCCTTTGCCTCTCCCTTTAATAACAGCCCCTCTGTTTTCCTTGGGGAACCACCTCTCAGTCCATATGGTCTGTTTGGAACTGAGACACTAGCTCCTGCTCCAGGACTGGGTATGTAAATCAAATGGTGTCATCACCCTGGCCACAGGCATTGGCTCAGAGATGGGGCATGACCCAAGCTAAGACAATCAGAGTCAAGAAGACTTCGCTCTAAGACTTTTATTGGTATTATTTCAGAAGAGGTAGTCTTTTTCTATTGGACTTGAAGCTGTCAAGTGTAAGCCTGGGCTTTCAGGGACCACCATCATGTGTAACCCATGAATGAAACCAACAAAATGAAAAGCAGAGCCTTGTGTGGTAGAAAGAGACTAGGTACTGGGGAAATTATCTGAGCTTCTGGATTCAACTATGTGTTACCCCTGGATTTTTCTGTGATATGAGCCAAGAGGTCTACTCACCTTTCAAGATATACCAGGAAATTGACATTGGACAACATCCAATGTGTATATTTATTTACTCAGGCAAGATCATCAGAGGATGATAAAATCATCAGGCAAAATTTAATTGGGGAATGGGCTACCTGTTAATCACATAGGGGAAAGAGTAATTTTATAATAGAAAGAACTGGCATCATCACCTTAATCAAGCGATCAGATTCAGCGTCAGTATTATCAGGGCAAACTGACATCATGTGCCTCTCGAGGTGATGTGATAGGCAGTACACTAACACTTAAGTAGTATTCCTGCCAAGAATGTCTAACCTGAATCTAATTATGAGAAAATGTCAGACGAATCCAGCTTGTGACACATTTTCCTAGACAATAGGCTTGGTATAGTCCTTGCAGCTCAGGAGCTTTCATTTTATATACCTTTATGAAAAGGTAGAAGGTTAGATGAATTTAATTGACATGTTTACCAGTGTTTATTGTATTATTCTTCCCACTTTTCACAGGTTTGAGATAAAAAAAAAGAAATTTGCAAACAAAGTATCCTTCATGCAAGCGCACAAAATAGGTGCTATATAAAAATCTCATGTGTTTCGAATTTGCTATGCCTCGTTCAATAAAATAGTTCAAACCTATTTTGTCAAATCATATTATGAAATGTGCATTGCAATTATAGCCAATACTCATCTTATTTCAGCTTATAATGAGATTTTCCAGCTCTTATTAACAAAAAATAAGATTATATGCTAGCTGCTGGACCAATTAGTTTTAGCAATATATACCTTTCTTTTTCATTAAATACATGTGAAATTTGATCATAATGTCTAATGAAATTAATGGAGCTATTTTGGCCTTTATAATGCATCATTTTATTGCATTATCCCCAGAAGCTGTCCACCAGGGTTCAGTACCCACATGGATATACACTTACTGAAGGAGTACCTTGCCTTCAGTAATACTCATCACATTAATAATAACTGGTAGCTTTAGTCACAGATCATGCTGAATAATTATAAAGTAATGAGTACTACCCTTATCATCTTGTTCTGGTAACTTAGATGTGATCAATTATATTAGATATGCATCCATTTAATTTTGACGTGACTGCTTTTAGTAATCTATCTTACCATACATGCTATAGAATGTATTATTCCAAGTTGTTATGTTATTTCTTAAATTTCAGATTAACACACTTATTTGAACTGAAAAATGACACCTGACCTTTTCTGACAGAAAGTAAGTCAGAGTCAGGGTTGGCTGATTGGACTGACCATGAGGCCCAGCTTTGCAAAGATTATTCTAGTCAATATTTTTCAGAATGTTTATTATTGAATGACCTAAATGGTACCTCAGAAGTTTGGTAAAATAGAGTTAAAGCATGTGATGAAACAAAGGCACTTAAACAAAAAGTACTGAGTGATGTAGCAGACAGGCGATCCCTACTTCCTGGTATTCTTGCCTCCATGTAATATCCTCCCCTTCAGTGTGGGTGCAACCTAGAATTTGCTGTTAAGTAAGAGAATAGGGCAAAGGTGATGGGATGTTTATATGATTTTGTTACATGAAAGTGTGACTCCAGTTTTGTTAGGAGAGACTGCCTTGCTGGCTTTGTAAGGCAAATGGCCATATTAGGAAGACCTCAAAGTGGCAAGGAGCTGAGGGTGGTCGCTAGCTGGTAGACAGAAGAGAACTGTTCCAACGATGATGTGAATTTAGAAGCAGATCCTATCCCAGCTGTGCCTCTGATGAGACTGCCGTCCCAGCTGGCACTTTGCAGCCATATGAGACGCTGAAGGAGGGGACCCGGTTAAGTCATGCCTGGACTCCTGAACTACAGAAATTGGGAGACAATAAATAGGTGTTTGAAGCCACCAAGTTTGTGGTAACATCGTTATGCACTAACAGATAACTAATACAAGTGGCAAAGATACGTTAAAATGAATATTTCAATATTTGAATGCTTTTGGAAACTATCAGATTACATACCAGTCCAGGAGAAAGAATTACAGGTACAGCATATGGTAAGGATTCTTAAACTTCAGCAACAGAATTGCTGAGAGAGCTTGTTTGGTAAAACACAGACTACTGGTTTCATCCCCAGAATTTCCGAGTCAGTAGGTCTGGGTGGGGCCTAAAAATATGCATTTCTAACCAGTTGCCAGATGATACTGATGCACTTGTCGGGAATCCACACTTGGAGAACAATTGATGTAGAAGCATTTGGTAGCTAAGTCTTGTTAAGAACTTTTTTGGTGTACTTATCAGATATTGAGGAAATGATTAGATTCTAGTGACTGGTAACTTCTGGTTTTATAAGTTAAATTGATTCTAATCTTTTGTTGTCAATGAAGTTGAAGGAGGACCTAATAGAATTGTCAATTGGTAGGTCATTTAAAATAATTTCTGATGAATAACAGTATGTGAAATTTTGGCATGTAACATGGGAGGACTTGTAATAATGGAGTGATATTTCTACTAAAAACACACACAGCTTGGACTTTTAGGTGGCTCAGTCACTTAAGCATCTGACTCTTCAGTTTGGCTCAGGTCGTGGTCTCATAGTTCATGGGATTGAGACCCACATCAGGCTCTGCGCTGACAGTGTGGAACCTGCTTGGGATTCTCTCTCTCCTGATCTCTCTGCACCCCACCCGTCCCCCACTCATGCTTGCATGTGCACGATCTCTCTCACTCTCACAATAAATAAAAATTTTTAAATATTTTATTTTTGAGAGAGAAAGAGAGAGACAGACAGAGCATGCAAGGGGGAGGGGCAGAGAGAGAGGGAGACACAGAATCCAAAGCAGGCTCCAGGCTCTGAGCTTCAGCATGGGCCTGGATGTGGGGCTTGAACCCACAAACCCGTGAGATCATGACTTAAGCCAAAGTCAGATGCTTAAGTGACTGAGCCACCCAGGTGCCCTTCAATATAAATAAATAAACATTAAAAACAAAGAAACAAAAGCATTCTCAGCTTATTCCATTCCTAAGTACTTGTTTAAATGAACAAGGCATATTAGTTAGGGTAAGTTAAGCTGCTGTTACAAATAGATTTAAACATGGTTCAAACATAACCAGTGTGAGTTTAGACAAGTTTTAAAAGTCCCCTAAGCTTTGGGACACCTAAGTGGCTCAGTCAGTTAGGTGTCTGACTTTGGCTTAGGTCACGATCTCATGGTTTGTGGGTCTGAGCCCCGCATTGGGCTGACAGCTCAGAGCCTGGAGCTTGCTTCGGATTCTGTGCCTCCCTCTCTTTCTCTGTCCCTCCCCTGCTTGTGCTTCGTCTCTCTCTCTCTCTCTCAAAAATAAATAAATGCTTTAAAAAATTTTTAATAAATAAATAAATAAATAAAATCTAAAAAAAAAGAAACTTTGATTATGTTTGAATCATCTTTAAATCTATTTGTCAGATTTGGACATATATTTACGTTGTTTTGATAAATTGTGAACTATTAATTTAGTAATCACTCAATACAGAATAATTTTTAACATCTAAAGCCTTATTGCCAAAGGAAATTATTTAAAACAATTTGTTGTAATAGGTATGATAGAGTAAGATTAAAAGGCGGATAAAAACTTCCAAGCATAGGGGCGCCTGGGTGACTCAGTCAGTTAAGTGTCTGACTTCGGTTCAGGTCATGATCTCACAGCTTGTGGGTTCAAGCCCCACGTTGGGCCCTGTGCTGACAGCTCAGAGCCTGGAGCCTGCTTCAGATTCTGTGTCTTCCTCTCCCTCTCTCTGCCCCTCCCCCACTCACACTCTGTCTCTCTCTCAAAAAATAAATAAACATTAAAAAAACAACAACAACAACTTCCAAACATAAAAATATATTGTATCAGGATAAAATTCTTTTGGGGGGTGTACATGGAAATATGGATTTAAGGATAAAAAAGAATGACATGGGATGCCTGGGTGGCTTAGTTGGTTAAGCCTCGGACTTCAGCTCAGGTCATGATTGTGTGGTTCGTGAGTTCGAGCCCACATAGGGCTCTGTGCTGACAGCTCAGAGCCTGGAGCCTACTTTGGATTCTGTGTCTCCCTCTCTCTGCCCCTCCCCTGCTCACGCTCTTTCTCTCTCTCTCAAAAATAAGTAAACATTAAAAAATTTATATGAGTAAATAAAGAAACAAATAAAAGAATGACATAAAAGTCTGTGAAAGAAGAGATTGTGTAATTTGGTGATAATGAATGATGAAAATTTAGTGATGGTGATAATTAAATTGCTAGCATATATAGAACCCATTGTTAAATTGGAAAAATAATATAAAATGTAAGAATTTACAATAAATTAGAGATTATATCCTTTTCAACCTTTCATAATATAATAAAAAGTATTAAATGAGTTATTAATTTTAGCCATTCTAATCAGTGTGACGTGGTATCTCATTGTGGTTTTGATTTGTATTTCCCTGATAAGGAATCATGTTGAGCTTCTCTTCATGCGTCTGTTGGCCATCTGGATGTCTTCTTTGGAAAAGTCCACAACCTGTTTTTCCCATCTTCTCTTCATGGACGTTTGTGTTGCTTTTGGTGGCTGTTGCGAATAAAGCTTCTCGAAATGTTCTCACAGAGGTCTTTTTATGAATACATGTCTATATCTCTCTTGAGTAAATACTTAAGACTAAAATTGCTAGATCACAAGGTGGATGTATGTTTACCTTTATAAGAAACCACCAGTTTTCCGAAGGAGTCATACCATTTTACACACCCTCCGTAGTGTATTCTTGCCAACATTTGGTGGTGGTAGTCTTTTTAAATTTTAGGTGTTCTAGTAGGTGTCATTGAAAAGGCTTAAATGAAGGAATGGCTTGGGCTTACAAATCATCAGTCTGACTAGAGTAAGGAGAAGGGTCGGAGGAGGTAAGCATGGATGTGGTGAGATGTGTTAGTTGGTGATGGTAATAGTCTGTGAGTGGTGATTGTGGATGAGTTATGACAGGTGACAGAGCTGGATTTGAGAGATATCTAGAAGGTAAAATTAGTACTTAGTTATTAACTGGGAACACAAGAAAAAGCCCCAATTCTTTTTTTTTGTTTGTTTCTTTGTTTGATTTTTGAGGATGGAGAACACTTGGACTGGTTTTGGATGTATGTTTATGGTACCTTAATTCCCAGCAAGGGGACTGCTCAAAAATGCTGTAATACTTATGTACTATGGAACACCATGCAGGCATTAAAAATGATTAAATACTCCCAGATTTGGAAAGATGTTCAAACTACAGTGTGGAAAAATAAGTGACAAAACTGTGTTCACTGTATAGCATGACCTTATTTTTATAATTAAATAACAGTGCCGAGAAAAGCCATGTGGAAAGATGTACAATAAAGTTTTAACTGTGATTTCTAGGTGGAGTTCTCAGAATAGTTTTAAATTTGGGCTAAGGTCTTTTTTTCTGTTTTTCTACAAAGAACATATGCTAATTGTGTAATATGAAAAAAAGGTTATTTAAAAACAGTTAACATTTCAAAAAAAGAAATTTAAGAGCACAAAACAAGAATAGGGTCCCATAGGGATGGCAAAAATGGTGGTAACAGCATAGTAATCTTTCCTCCTTTATCCTTGAATGGCTCACCCAGTACCTTCTGGTCAAGACACCTGAGAGGGATGCCCACCCAGGGCTCTTTCAGACTTTGAGAGTCAAGGAATGGAAAGAAAGACTAGGGAGAGAGGCTGAGCTGAACTCAAGCCCAGGATTCTGAACCCATGGAGACTTCTCTGATCTCTGCCTCCAACTGAGAATAAACTTAACCCCCCTTGTATTATTGTATTATTCAGTTCTGTCTCTTTCTTTCACTCTGCGGAAATGCACAAGCAACCTATGACCTCCAGGTTGCCAATTCAGTCCCCGTCCTCACCCTACTGACACATCAGAAGCATCAGCCATGTTAATTTCTTTTTTCTCCTGGAAATACCATTCTGATCATCACTATTTGACTAGTCACTTTTTTCCCTTCTCCTCTGATGGTTCTTTTTCATCGCCTCAGCCTCTTCATCCTGAACTTTTCTTGTGAATTTTTCTTTTTCTTTTAATCTAGGTATATTCCCTTAGTGATCTCATCAGCTCAGCTTTATATACTCTCTTACACACTGATGACTTCTTTCTCTAGTTTGGATCTCTCTTCTGAACTTTAGACTCGTATATCCAAACCAATGCTCCCATCTGGATTTCTAATAGGCACCTCAAAGTTAATATGTTCAAAACAGGATACCTGTTCTTCCCCCCACTCCCACCCCCGATTTCTCCTCCTCTATCTCAATAAATAGCTGTAAATGGCAACCTCACACTTCCTTAATGCTCGGACCAAGAAACTTTGAAGCCATAACCGACTCCTCTTTTTCTCCCACTCTATACGTCTAAAACCTATTGGCTCTACGTGAAAAATATATCTAGACTATGGCCTCTTTGTGCCCTGGACCAAATCATCATGTCACCTCATCTGGATTACTGTCTAGCCTACTACTTGGCTGTTCTTCCTCCCCTGTTCTCCTACCATCTATTTTCAACTCAGCAGCCAGAGCGAGCCTTTAAAACAGAAGTCCGATTATGTCAAGGCTCTGCTCAAAACCTCTAACAGTTAAACACGAATAGAGCAAATGTCAGAGTCCTTAAAAAGCCTACATGGCCCTTGATAATACAACCACAATTTATTCTTGGTGCCTTTGTTTCTTTTTTTTTTTTAACGTTTATTTATTTTTGAGACAGAGAGAGACAGAGCATGAATGGGGGAGGGTCAGAGAGAGGGAGACACAGAATCTGAAACAGGCTCCAGGCTCTGAGCTGTCAGCACAGAGCCCGACGCGGGGCTCGAACTCACGGACCGCGAGATCATGACCTGAGCCAAAGTCGGCCGCTTAACCGACTGAGCCACCCAGGTGCCCCTTGCTGCCTTTGTTTCTTACTACACACCCCATCACTGTGACTCTGATCTGGAGTCACAGGCCTTGCTCTTTTCCATAAATATTCCACGTATATTCAAGTTTCAAGTCCTTTCACTTGCTCTTCCCTCTGTCTACAAGCTTTTGCTTCAGATGTGCATCTGGCTACTTTACTTTTCTCAAGTCTTTGCTCAACTGTGAAGTCTTCCCTGATATCTCTATAAGCGCAACCCATGCACCTTACCATTCACTATTTCCCTCTCACACTTTATTTTTTTCCATAGTACTTACCGCTGTCTAATGCATGTCATCACTTACTTGCTTCATTTGTTTTTACCCTCTTCCCCACATGTAAGATCCCTGAGAGCAGAGACTTGTCCCTATTTTTTTCCTTCCACTAGTCCTAGAGCGATGCCTGGCATAGAATAGGCACTATTTATTGGATGAGTAATAGTAACTTATAACTTGTATTCTAGTTTCATGTAGAAAAATGTTTTCCCCATTTGCCTGTGAGCCGTTTAAGGGGAGGGTGGGTTTCACTGTGGGACCCCCACCCCCACCTCAAAGCGTCTATTGCAGTATGCAAAAAAGATGCTTGATATATGCTTGTTAACGGAATGATGGAAGCAAAGAATCACTCACCTTCAGTATGGAGACAAAGAAACAAGGTCATCCAGGAGAGCCCTGCTAATGTGGAAGATAGGTATAGCAATCATCACGACACCTGCTTCAGGTCCCCGCAGCCCACCTGCATTACTGCATCTGCAAACAGCTCCCAGCTCATTGACATCTGGGCTTACCCTCTTCTCTTCCTGGTAGGAAGTACACCAAGGACTTAACATCCCTGGGAACAACCCTCCACCAGCAGTGGCAGTAGATAAATGCCCAACCTCAGCCTCTGGTCAATGTGGTCAGAATAAGATGGTGTCAGGTGTGTTTAAGTATGAGCAGCTGTGAGCTGGTGAGTAGGGCATTTAAGGAGTCATTGCATGTATCATCGTTGTCAAGAACAGGGCTTTATATAAAAATGCCACCTTCAGTCATTTATTTTCAGTATCCAGCAGTGGCTGGCATCTAGTAGGTATTCAGTGGATGCCTGGGAAATGAACAAACATATTCCTTTAATGGTGGACTCAGCAGTCTTCAGAGCTTCCTCAATGACTGGAGAATGTCTTTAACTGTTAAACCTGTGCACCTGTGTTTCCCAGGCATCCTTTGGCCTTGAATTCCCAAAGGAACTCCTTCTCCCATATCTCCTAAGAGCTCTGGAAGTAGCAGCTCATCAGTGCCCTCCCTGACCTGGGAGGTTAGGCCAGGATGCCCCTGAGATCATCTGGTTAATCCAGCCAATCCCAGAGCTGGGGCCAGAACCCCTGTGTGTAGCCCTCTTCCCACAGTGGCCACTGTGGACAATCCAAGAAAGTACTTGGGGAGGCTAACAGCCGTATTTTCAGATTCAATTTCAACAAAGTGTTGCCATTTAAGAAAGCCTGCCAAAAAGATAATGGGGATGAAAGAGTGCTCTGTAAACTGTAAAGTGCCATTCAAAGGTTAGCTATCTGAGGTTCACTGCCAAGGTCAATAAACCAAGGCCTGGGTGTAGAGCCAGGTTTTAAACTGGAGGAGCTAAAGAAAGGCTGGTCGGTCGCTCACTGACCAGTGTATGGGACAGGAGTGTATCTGCTGGGACGGGGACACAGTGGCTTGTCTGTATGCCACGCCCACCCCCACCGCCTATTTTAAGTACAGTGCGCTTAGGCTAAATAAAACCAATGCTTCCATATATATGTATTATTAAAACTGATGATTTTTATGGCTTTTTTTCCCTTTTGCTTGTGTTTCAGAGGCTGCACACTGAGCTCCAGCCACCTGCACCACTGGGCAACGGATTGTCTAAGGTTTCCAACCGTCTGGGTACATGAGTGTTTTTCCTCCACATTAGTTTACATTTGTCCCAGCTGCATTAGAATTTAGATTCTGCACATACTCTGGCTCCCATAACCACATTCTTTTGCCCTCACACTACCTCTTTGTCATCTAACGACTGAGTGAGCATTGTTTGCCTGGCTTGGCTCATGAAAGGGGACCTCGACGAAGAGTAAACTTCACATTTTCTGGGCTTCCTTATCCTCGCGCCCGACACTGGAAGGGCGGCCCAGTGTTTGGTGACCTCCCGCATTAGGTTAACGATCTGGGTCTGGGCCCAGGCTGGATAATGAGCCCGTGAATAACGGGGAGCTGATTGTCAGAGCCTTATCTTGGTGAAGCGGAGAGGCAGAGCTCCCTTTGTCCTGGGCTCCCCTGCCTTCTCCCCAAGCATCTTTTCTTAATCTGTCGAAGCTAATGGGTTTATGTGGCAGGCATTCATTCCTCACAAGCTCCGATTCAAGCGGCTGTGCACCGATTCAGTCTCAGATGTTTCTCCACTTAAGGGCTTGTAAAACAGTGGAAGAAAGATAGCAGATAAACTTACAGAAAGGCTTCTGTTATAGGCCTGGAAAAAGGCTCTACTTATTCCTCTATGGTAACAGGAGTCTTGAAAAGCCCACATGAAGGTACAGAAAAGAGAGTGAAACAAGAACACCACGGGGCCTAGCACTGCACACAGTCTGCAGACTGTATTTTTCTTCCACACTTTCCCCAAGCGATATATGCCTACAAGAAGGAGACAAACTTGGAAGAAAAATTCTTACTGCTGCACGGCTAAAACCAAACAACAATAACAGAAAAAAAAAAAAAACAGGCTAGAAAAAAACTTCCTAAGTTTTTGTTGTAATTTTCAAGGGAACAGCCTGATTTTAAAATTAGGAACAATTTCACTTCTTAAGATCAAAGCTTGTTGGGGGAACATTAGTATGTAAGAATTTCTTAGGTTCTTACTGTTTTTTCAAGTATGTATCCAAGGGGCTGAGCTAGAATCACTCTGGAACCCCTAGTCCTAGCCTGGTTAGTAATCTTTCACACAACCCAGGGTCCAAACATGAGCTACACTTTAAAAAATTGTTACTAAGAGGGGTGCCTGGGTGGCTCAGTCAGTTAAGCGTCTGACTTGGGCTCAGGTCATGACCTCATGGTTTGTGGGTTCAAGCCTCGTGCAGGCTCTGTGCTGACAGCTCGGAGCCTGGAGCCTGCTTCGGATTCTGTGTCTCCCTCTCTCTCTGCCCCTCCCCCACTCACACTCTGTCTGTCTCTCTCTCAAAAGTAAATAAACATTAAAAAAAAATTGTTACTAAGAGTTGGCAGGTAGGTGGGCTTGAGGGGGTGGGGTGGTCTCAGCTCACCACTGGCTGGGAAGAGGACTTCTCTACCTCCTACTCCTTCAGCTCAAATTTTTAGCCACAGTTTAAGAGGGGAGGTGAGGCCAAAGAGCACTGTGCACTAGTTCCAGGTTCCTTTAATTCCTCTCTAAATATCTGAGGGGGGGGGTAATGGATGGAAGTGGGGGGAGAGAGATTGAGAGAGAGAGAGAGAGAGAGGAAGCCAGGTGGCTTCTGCTTGCTTTAAAACTAGAACACTGAGGGGCACCTGGGTGGCCCAGTCGGTTCAGAATCCAACTCTTGGTTTTGGCTCAGGTCATGATCTCCCAGTTCTCGTGTTTGAGTCCTGTGTCAGGCTCAGTGCTGCTGGTGTGGAGCCTGCTTGGGATTCTCTCTCTACCCCTTCACTGAACTCTCTCAAAATAAATAAATGAACCAAAAAAAAAAAAAAATTAGACCACCGAGGGCAAGAAAGAGGCAGGTTTCAGGCACTCGGTAAACTGAAAGCAAACTTCTTTATTGTACACAGTACAGAATATAACGCAGCTTGGCAGGATGCATACGGCCCTGCGCAGGGGAAAGTATTTCAAATCAACTGGCAGGTTAAAGCCTTTCTGCACTGTAGACTTTCCACACTCTGGAAAAGAAGCAAAAATAAAACAACAAAACAAATAAAAAAACCAAAACCATCCGGGAGGTGCATGAGTCCGATGGGAATGCAACGGTGATGCCGCCATCCTAGGTCCCGTGACAGCACAGGCCACGCAGTTACAGCCGGGGAGAGGGGAGCTCGGGCTACAGAGGGTTATTTTCATACTTGCTAAGACAGCGTAAATTCATCAAAAAAAGAAAACCCAAACCAGGATAAGTAAAGAAAGAAAAAACAAATCCTATACAGCATTTACAACAAATAAATCTCTAGCCAGCTGGGGGTAAAATATGCATCTATATATAGACTATGTGGAGGTTAGAGAGCTATAAATATGGTTTGGAAAGAGTCCTTTGATTAGAGTACAATGCTAATTAAGGCCCAAGCTAGAGGTTCAATACCTTTGTGGGCTAATTAGCTTCCAATAGAGGAAAACCTCCTGTTTTCAGAGCTGTAAAACGCACCCCCTTATCCCTAGGACCCTCTTCACAGACATGCTGCTGGTCTTAAGGGGGACTGTTTGAGACGGTAGCGCACCCCATTCGTAGGAAAACAAATCAAAGCCCGTTTCTTCCGCTCACCGTGTCGGCACGGTCTTCCCCGTTTGAAGAACAGCAGTCGTTCCTGACGTGCTGAGTGCCGCGGGAAGCACGGAATCCTACCAGCAGGGCAGGTAGCAGGGTACCACCACCTCCTAAGAACTTTTCCTCTACTTCGAGGCCAACTTTCACATAGCTTTAGCTGGGTTGTTTAAAACTTTTCCAATATAATACAGCAATCAGAATAGCTTTTTTTTTTTTTTTGAAGGTGGCAAGAAACTAAAACGCTAGCACTGTTTTTACCTGTCAGTGTCACACGTACATCTGAAACCCTATCGAATCATATGCAGGGTTTAAAGTCCAAGGATTAAAGGAAAAAAAAAAAAAAGAAGGAAACAAAACAGACGAATGAAATGGAAATTGTCATCAGTCACGCCCAGGGGGAAACCCCCAGGGTTCCCACCAGGTGGCCAGGTTTCAAATGGACATGATATGTATTATGTACATATGCTTTCCAGAGAGGGCGTGTTAGAGAACGCGGGGAACTATACACATAGAATCTCAGTGGGGTGTCCAGGCTGCCCTGCACACCTCAAAAATGTACAACTCAGGTGCAAATGTTCTGTCAGGCTGTCTGGTGCAGAAAGCACAAAGCAGGCAATAAAGTGGGCTTGGACACTGCTAAGGGCAAGCCCCCAGCAAAGCCCCTTTCAAGCTGCAGCGTCTTCATCGGTCGGCACCGCCCTGCTAAAGGACGCAGTGCGCAGTTACCAAAAGGTTTGTTTTTTTTTTTTGCTTTAAATACCAAAACTACAAAAATCAGTTTATAAACTGTTTTTCCAAAACAACCACCAAAACAAAACAATCCCCCGAATCAAAGCAAAACAAAATACTGTCAAAAGTGTAAATCACCCTTCTGAAATGAAAGCCATCCACACACGGCCGTGTGACTGGGAAGAGAAAGGGGGCTTGTTCTACTTGGTGACCACATGGCTAGAAGGTTCCCAAGAGTAGCAATGGTTTATTATTTGAGAACCATGGAGTGGGTAACAGCTGTTCTGACTTCCCCCCCGCCCCCATCCTTCTTTCTAGACCAAGGGGGAAACATTTCAGATTGAGCTAGAAGAACTCTCCAGAATTTAAGATCTATTTTTAACCCTTCATGGTTTGAGCCTCCCCGACTTCGTAGCCTACCTACTCTTCTACAGGTTTGTCATTTCTTGTTCAATAAATTGTGCAAATCAGAGCCCTTCTACGTAAAGGCAATTAGTAGTCCGTGATCAATGCAGATTGTCACACACTCCGTCCTGGTTTGTGGGCACTAACCTGAACAAGGTATTGCTTTGCATATATTGTCCATGAGAAGGAGGCTCCATTTCAATCTCTTCCCAGAAACCTTGTCAGGGTCAGAGCTGAGGCACCAGCCTTTTGGTGGTTTCTCTGCCCCTCCTCCCTGTCCCCACTCCCCAGCCAAGGTATCGGTCTTTAAGGGTGCCAATCCAGAGACAGCTTGAGTTCTCCAGATAATACTCAAAGGGCAAGCTTTAGGAACAGCCAAAAACACAAACAAAACCACTGCCCTCATTTGCCTGAATGGGAACTGCTAGCTCTAGGGTTTGGCCGCTTAGCCGCTCAGAAACTTAGTAAGCAAAGCCCTCGGCATAGGGGAGGCTGCTGCAGCGATCCACGTCCAGGAGGTAAGCCGGGTTGTCTTCAAAGTGGGTCAGTGGCAGGGTATCCTCCTCGTTGAGGTGACACTCAGACTCTGCCTTCAGGAACGGACGCTGGTTGTCAGGGAAGGCCATGGAGAAAAGGGCATCCGGGTCACAGACAAATTTATAGACGTATCGCTCCCCAGCCACCTGAGAGAGAAAACACGCTTTATAAGGCCCAGCTGGAACAGGGCATGGGGGGGGGGGGCGGGGAGGATGGGAACCAAGGGTAGGATAATGAGATAATTGAACGTCATCAAGTTCTCAAGGAGCCAGGGACCAAAGGAGGCTCATTAGTAGTTGATTGTCCAAATCATTCAGATTTACTTTGATAAATCTTGGGGACCTGTTAGCTGCCAAGCGTTGGGTTGACACCACAGCTCGGCA